>NC_090647.1:470206834-470523084 GCF_040937935.1 Hyperolius riggenbachi
TAATATTCTATGCAAAATAAAACAGCAATTGTAGATAGGGGTGTAACTAGAAATCACTAGCCCCTAGCCAAAGGTGTAACTGCAACCCAATCAGGGCCGTATTTAAGCCAAGGCCACATATGGCACCACTGGATCAAGGGTGGGTGAACAGCAGGCTATACTAAGGGGAAAGGTCACCAGGCTACTTACACTGGAGGGAAGGGGGTCATAAGGCTATCTATACGGAAGTGAGGGGAGGATCATCTGGCTTCTTATAGTAGAGGGGAGAGGTCATCAGGATACCTATACTGGAGGGAAGGGGGGTCATCATCACCTAAACTAGAAGAGGGGGGAAGGGTCATCTGGCTACCTATACTAGAAGGAAGGGTCAATGGGCTTCCTATACAAGAGGTATGGGGAAGGGTAATCTGGCTACCTATACTGGAGGGAAAAGGGGTCATCAGGATACCTATACTGGAGGTAAAGGGGGTCTTCATTTAAACTAGAGGAGGGATAAGGGTCATTGGGTTACCTATACTAGAGGGAAGGGTCAATGGGCTTCCTATACTAGAGGGATGGGGAAGGGTAATCTGGCTACCTATACTGGAGGGGAAAGGGGTCATCTGGCTACCTATACTTGAGGGGGCAGCTTCTGACAATGGCCTTAGGGTGGTAAAGAGTACAAATCTGGCCCTGATCCCAATTCAGGGTCATGCCCAGAATTGGGTTTGGCACATGCAAGGCTCATCATCAACAAAGCACTGTAATTATGCTAAGTACAGAACGATACAGGATTACATTCAAATAATGCAAGATCATAAAAGATAATGATAACAGTCTGTGTAGACTAAGCACTTGAGAGCAGCCAGTGAAAATACAGTTGAGTTACAGTCCCATGCGAACAGACAGACTATGACAGGGCCAAGTCTGTGAACCTAAGCGGGGAAGGGGATGGTGGTGGTACGTGGGTGGAGTTCAAGAGGTTGATGGCAGAGGGGAATACAAAGAGTTCCAGTGCCTTGAAAGGAGACAACTGAAGTAGCAATGGCCAGGGTGAGAGGGGTCATTTGCTATCCTCTGCGCTCTAGAGCCAAGTCTAGAGTTGTCGAGTAGGTCGAGTGGAGGGAGAGGTTTCCCGATGATTCTCTCTGCTGATCTAATGACCTTCTGGAGTTTGTGTCTATCGCTGGTGGAGGGACCAGCGTACCAGACCAGGATGGAAGAGCAGAGGATAGATTCTGTCATGGCAGACTCAATCACTTCAATCACTTCATCCAGGGGCATAGCAGCCATAGCAGCTGCTTTAGGGCCCTGGAGCAGAGGGTGCTGAGGTGGTACTTAATATATTCACCATTAACTTTTCTTGTGTTCCTCCACCCTCAAACTTCGTCTCAGTGCCCACGAACTATATGCAGTGCTGATTGCATGAAAATGTAAATTGTCCCGTTAACGCATATCCATAGGGTAAGGGCAGGTGGCATTCTTTAGGAGTGCCTACATCTAAGGGCCCCATGAAAGTTTTGATATGGGGCCCCATGATCTCTTGCTATGCCACTGACTTCATCATAAGGTCTTGAAGACATCCATTGCCACAGCACACCTGATTGTTTTGCTTTTTGATTGATTTTGGACAGTTTATCTTTGGAAAATCTCCTTGCGAGGAGGCGAGGCAAGAGCAGTGGGTGATTGATGGCCACATAGTGTTCCATAACATCATGCAGTACAACACTTGGGGTACAATCCATGCTTAATACAGTAGATTTCTGCTGATATCTGTTTAAATTGAGTCTGCCGTGTGATGTAGCATTTAAATGCTATTTGGTTGAACAGGGAGGAAGCAATCAGCTTGCCACTGGACTTTGTGAGTGACTTGTCGTCCTCCGTGGCACTCAGCATTCTATTAAACAGGAGGGGATAGAGAAGGGCAGCCCACCTTTGGTTCCAGACATTCTGGCGACTGCGACTCGGGGTTGGGGGGGTTGGGGGGGGTGGAGGGGCGGGGTTACACAGATACTGGCTGTTCCGCCATCACAGGGAGGGGGAAAGAGAGCAGCACACCCCCCCAATCCCAGCTATGACAGGAGGAATTTATGTCTGACTCGCCCCTATACTTTTATACTGTAAGTCAGACCTAAGTTTCTCGACTTACTACTGACGGTATACCGTACATCTTTTCTGCTTATTTCTGTGAAGCAGATCATATTGTTACATTAATAAGTGATTTATACTTACCCTTGGAAGATGGAGATCTCACTCCAAAAGACGGAGATGTCAGTCCATCTTTAACGTTCACCTCTGTAAACATAAAAGGGAAAAAATGTAAGTACTGAATTCCATGGAACGTACAGAGCCTAAGTAATAATCCATTCTACTCTTCTGCAAACATGAGCTGCACAGCCTCCACCAGCCATAACACCAGCACACACCGCCCATTCTAAAAAGAGTCATAAACCCCGATCCCCCCCTCCCCCCAGTGCCGCTTGATGCTGGTGCCTGGAAATATGGGCACTTGGGAAATATCTGATAGATGAATATCTGTAAATCTACTGATATTCTGCTCTTGCAGGGTTATTGACAATAGTAAAATATTGGTAATAAACAGTGTTGCTTGCAAATTTTCCCTGAACCCTCCCTCTACCGATGCTTAACCTCAACCACTCCCACTGGCTGCCTAACCTTAAAGCTAATGGGAACCCCTATGTAAAAAAAAAAAAAGTCAGATACTCACCTAAGGAGAGGGAAAGCTCGGTCCTAATGAGCCTTCCCTCTCCTCTCCCGGTGCCCCCAGTGCTGCGCTGGCTCCCCTGTTTACATCCCCCGCCGAGGGGACTTCGGAATTCTTCGGGAGCCGAGTCCTCCCTTAGACAGGCAGTTCCATACTGCGCACACGCGAGTGCGTCATAGAGGGCGCTCGCTCATGTGCAGTGCAAAGCGGCCGGTCCTCGGGAGAACTCAGGCTCCCGAAGCATTTCCGAAGCCTCCCTTCGGCCGGGAAACAGCGGTATTTGACCAAAACGGTTGAATACCACTATGGGGGAGCCAGCGCAAGAACAGGGACCGGGAGAGGAGAGGGAATGCTATATGGGACCCAGAGCCTCCCTCTCCTTAGGTGAGTATCTGACTTTTTTATTTAAAAACGGGTTCCCATTCACTTTAACCACCCCTCACTCACACCTGACCTTATCCTCCCCTCCCCCTTGGGTTCAAGCTGTGTCAACACAGGTAACATTGCAGATTAGACTGTACTAAGAAGCTGTATTCAGGCCTGGCTTTAGGGTTCCTGCTTCTCTGTAATGCCTTAGTATGGGGGACCCATATGGAAAATTGTACATTACCTTCTATAATACAAAGCTTTTTTTAAAAAAATAATATACTGTATATGTAAAAAAAAAGAATAACAAAATAAGATGTACTGCTGTCATATCCTTACCCGGTGTTCGTAGAGGGAACGCTTTGGCCAGTCCAATAAGGACAGCCAACACAAAACACTCCAGAAAACGCATTGCTAAAAGCAACAAAAAACAACACAACTCTCCACCTCACCACTCTGTGTCATCTGAGGCTACTCCCTCAGGGCACACCTATTTAGTCGCAGCAGGCGCCACCATAGGCCGTAATAGGGATTATGACTATAGCGGCAATTAACACCGCCGGGACTTTTGAAGGAGCAGGGTGAGGCTTTTTTTGGCTTTACCCTGCGCCCAAATTTCCCGGCGCCTTACATATACACCAGTAAATGTACTGATATTCTACTCTTGCAGGGCTAATGACAATAGTAAAACATTGGTAATAATCAGTGTTGCTTGTGATTTTTTGCTAAAGTCATTTTTGCATCGAAAATGCTATTTTCAGCTTCACGCACATTTTTCGCAAAAATGGTTGGAAGTTTGGCATTTTCGTGGCTTTCACAAAAACACAAAAAACATATTTTACCACAAACAGCGTAAAAAGGTGTAAAATTAATATTTTTACTGTAATATATTTTACTGCAAAAATGTGAAAAATCTATATTTTAACTGCAAAAAAAATTGTGAATTTAATAATATTTTCGCACAATTTAATGCGAAAAAAATATTAGTATTTTTGCTCATCATTGGTAATAAATACCTATATTTTACTACAGCTAAACCTAACACTATTTTCCCACTGAACCCTCCCTCTACCGATGCTTAACCTTAACCATTCCCACTGGATGCCGAACCTTATCCACTCCTCACTCACGCCTGACCTCATCCTCCCCCCTCCTTGGGTGAAAGCTGTGTCAACACAAGTAACATTGCAGATTAGACTGTCCTGAGAAGCTGTATTCAGGCCTGGCTTTAGGGTTCCTGCTTCTCTGTAATGCCTTAGTATGGAGGCCCCATATGGAAAAGTGTACATTACCTTCTATAATAATACAAAGCTTTCTTTTTTAAATAACGTAGAAAAATAAAATAAGAATAACAAAATAGGATGTACTGCCATCATATGCTTACCCGGTGTTCGTAAAGGGAACGCGGTGGCCAGTCCAATAAGGACAGCCAACACGAAACACTCCACAAATCGCATTGCTAAAAGCAACAAAAAACAACACATCACATTTACATTTACATTACACATCACATTTAAGGTGGCCACACACGATACAATAAAATTATCTGATTTTACAGTAATTGGATAAAAACGATTGTATCTCTCGAAAAAAATCTTAAGCTTTTTTTTCATTCGACTGAAAAATCTGATCGGATTTCCAGTTTTTTTCGATTTAAATCGATCCGGAATGCCAGATATTTCTCTTCAATTTCTACTAAAGATTGTATGGTGTGTGTTGGATTGTTAATGTATTAATATACACACTCTAGCAATTTTCTCTGAGTTTCCAATCATTTTTATCATAATTGAGGAAAAAAATTTAACATAGGTGTGTGGTACATTGGCCATATTTTTGAAATGTTACAATCAGTCAGAAAAATTGATTGCAATTCTCAAATTGAACAGATATTTAAGAAATTGTATGGTGTGTGGCCACCTTTAGTCGATCCACACCATTAACCTCCCTAGCAGTAATGACGAGCCTGACTCGTCCAGCTAAAACATGCTGAATTCGTTATGGATGAGTCAGGCTCGCCTATGCTTCCAGGGAGATTTCTAGCTGGTCTGCGCAGATAGCTCCACTTTTTCTGCTTCTATGGGCTTCCCTGGGACTAATGGATGCCTGGCAGCATACTGTGGGTAGCGATCTGAGCTACCCATAGTGTGCCAACTTGCATCCATCAGTCCCAGGGAAGCCTACAGAGCCAGCGGGGCAGAGCAGCTACAAGCTGGTGAGCAGCAGCATTCCCTATCTCCCACTCCCTTCCTCCACTGATAATCCATCCCTCCCTCCTGATGCCCCCCTTCTTTTACACACCCTAGCATTTCTGATTTCCCCCTCCAGAATCATACATGTCTCCCTTCCGGGCTACTGTATACAGTATCGGGGATGCGGCTGATGACATCATCAGCTGCATCCCCGATACTGTATACAGTAGCCTGGAGCTGCACGTGGAGAAGAATCAGCGATCATCGCTGCTGAGAGCCTGTGGGGAGAAATTCTCCCTATCTCTTTACAGCAGTGCCAGGGCACAGGAGGTAACGGGGCATCGGGAGGGAGACATGAATGATTGTGGAGGGGGAATGAGAAATGCTGGGGTGTACAGAGGGAGTACACAATAGCTCCATATCTGGAGAGGCTACACCACCACAAAGACAGCCAGACCCTGAGTCTGTACCATCTGAGTGCCCACAGCCTGGAGATAGAGACAGGGCGGCACAGACAGACATGGAAGCCCCGGGAGGAGAGACTGTGCAGACAATGTGACCAGGGGGTCTTGGAGGATGAGGCCCACTTCCTGCTACACTGCAGCAAATACGCACCGGTAAGTACTGTCCACTTCCAGAGACTCTCTGACCAGATCCAGGATTTTACCTCCACATGAGGAAAGGAAACTCTACATCCTACTGGGGGAGGAGGATACAACCGTGCAAAAAGCTGTCCGATATGTCACAGCCTGCCACCAACTGAGAGGAACATGATACCACATGGACTGTAAACCCCCAATACCCCCCATGGACCATATATGATATTCCAGCCCCACATATATTTTCCCTTACATCCTCCACACTCTAAGGACTACATACCCCAACCTCCTATACCCTTCCCTTAGTCCCAAACCCCCCTCCCCATGTTAATGCTTTGTTTTGCTTTGGCAATGCTAAATGTATTTGGTCCTGCCAATAAAGCTTTTTTGGATTTAGATTTGGATTTGGAGCGGGGGGGGGGGGGGGGGGGGGGTTAGAAATATGCTGGGGTCTGTAGTGTGTAAAAAAAAAAGGGTGGCATGGGGAGGGAGTCATGGATTATCAGTGGAGGGGGGGGGTGGAATCAGAAATTCTGGGGTCTGTAGTGTGTAAAAGAAGAGAAGAGCATGGGGAGGGAAACACTAATTGATGATGTGGGGACTTAAAATCCCCCCCCCCCAAAAAAAAATGGCTGTCAATTAACATCAGGCCTAGGTTCCAGACAGCGGTCGTGCAGCCCACATTGTGTCCAAAGGTCAACCGCACAACTGGGACATGACAGTTTTCAGCCCAGACACCTCCAAAAAATTATGCAGCAATTGTGTTTTGGGTTAAATATAGGTGGTATTAGCACAGCAGCAGTGGCCTGTGGCTCCCCGGCGGTGGGAGCAGCAAAGACAGCAGGAGCAGAGCAATGCAGCAGGTGTAACGTGTGCCAGGAGCATGCCAGAAGACGTGTCACATGGCACTCGGCAAGTGGCACTCGGTACATGTGACATGGCACATGTCACGTGGCACTTGGCACATGTCACGTGGCACTTGGCACATGCTACGTGCCACGAGCCAAGTGCCACGTGCCGAGTGCCACGTGCCACGTTTGAGAAAAGGAAAAGATTTCTCATGGGAAAGGGGGTGTCAGCTACTGATTGGGATGCAGTTCAGTTCTTGGTTATGGTTTCTCTTTAATACAACACCCAGATAGTAGTCCAAGTCCATCCATGAACAAGCCAGTTAACAGCATGACAAAGGGATACTAGTGGGGCTTGTTTGGGTAGTCTTCCATCTCGTTGCTACCTCAACTGTTCCTGGACATACTTGGCCTGCTATTTGGGTGATGTATTCTTTCCTTCTCATTATGCACTTTCTCCGTCACCTTATGAACTACTCCTCATTTGATTCACTGGATTTTTCACTTTTTTGTTACATGAGTTTAGTTTTCCATGACGCTGCCTTAACGACTTGTGTCAAGCAGTGTCTTCCAGGGGGCGGGATCATGCCCACTCCCACCCCAGCTGCTGCTCGTTTCCCTGATGGACTGGCAGTCACCATCCTCCATCACATTGTCCCCCGGCCACCCCTCGCTGCATGCCCAGTGCAGCATGTAGCATAGCACTGAGACCTCATCAGCGGCAAACTGCCCGCAGTGGAGACAGGAAAATGGTGGCCTAGCAGTGGTGCATAAACAGGAAGTGCCCCATTTAGATATTTACCTCACTTGTAGATAACCCAGAGGCTTCCCTTGCCCCCCCCCCCCCCCCTCCCCTACACTAATCCAGCTCTGACTTCACCTCCCTGAACCTCTTCAACAATGGCCACGCTCTTTCACGGACAAGAAATTTCCAGAGGGTCCCAGTGCTGGATTGGTGGCCTCAAAGGATAATATAGGAAGCCTCTGGAGGGTTCAAAGGCTTCCCTCCACTGAGGAACAAATATAACTTTCTCTCCTTTTCATATCACAGTTTTGTTTTTAAGTAAATCTGAAGTGAAAATTAAAAAAAATCTGATACTTACCTATGGAGAAGGAAGGCCCTGCATCCTATGGAGCCATCGCTGTCCCCTCTCAGTCCTCTAGTTTCAGCGCCGTCACCCCCGACCCACTATTCGACCAACTGAACGATTACACCTTCAGGGACCCTTGGAAGGCTTCGGGTACACTTGTGTCCCTGAGTGCTCCCAAAGACAGGCTACTCCATACTGCATATGCACAGCACAGAGCTGCCAGCCACTGGGAGCACTCAGGCCCCAAACCCTTCTGAGGGCTCCTGGAGGTGGCATAACTTAACTGGGTGACAACTGACAGCGCTGTAACAAGGGGACAGGGAAGGCTCAATGGGATTCAGAGCCTTCTCTCTCCATAGGTCAGTAAGTATTTTTGTTTAAAAAAATTATGCTACAAATGGCTTTAAAGTAAACCTGAGACAAAAAGAGGGGGGAAATTTTATACATACCTGGGGCTTTCTCCAGGCCCCTTTAGGCTTACCACTCCCTCGCCATCCTCCCCAGCCTCCTGGTTTGTCTGAAATTGCCCACGGAAAGTCTTCTGGTGTACTGCAAGTGTGGCTCCTGTGCCTGGGAGCTTTCTGCGTCTGCTATCCCCAACCAGGGGTGTAACTAGAAATCACGGGGCCCCCTGCGAAAATTTGGATGCCCCCTTTCGGCCCGCTCAGGTCTGTTTTGGGGGGCAGGAGGGGTCTCAGCATGAGGGGAGAGCATGGCCACCTACATCAGTGGGGAGACGGGCCACTTTCCCCCCTCCCTCACCTCGCGCTCTCTCCTCAGCGCTCCCCCACCAGCATTAATCATTGGTTGCAGCTGTAGGCAGGAACACATACCTCCATGTGTTCCACCGCAGAGGACCAATTTCTATATGCCTCATGCTACTTCCTGATAAACAGGAAGTAGCATCAGACACAGAGAGCGGAACCTCTGGCGCATGGAACACATGGAGGTATGTGACCCCCCCCCACCACGGGTGCAGGGGCTGCAGCCCCTATTGTTATTCCACTGGCCCCAACTAGAGGACTTTTCGGGGTGCCAGAAGACCCAGGTTTCAGAAGACCCAGGAGGCAGAGGAGGACGGCGAGGGCGCAGTAAGCCTGGAGGAAAAAGCCTCAGGTATGTATACATTTTTCCCCCTCTTCGTCCCAGGTACACTTTAAGCACTGGCATTTTTTGCTATCTATGAATTATTCATAAATTATTAGTAGCACTATTTTGCTTTACGCAGAACCCAGTTTCTATCATAAAGGGGTTCACATGCTGAATCCCCAATGATAAATGATTGATTATACATAGTACAGGGTACTTATACAAAGATGTTATTTGAGCTATAGCAATGAGTTTTATAGGGAATTTTTAATGATGATTTTAATGATGAATTTGACGATCATGAATTGTGACTTTTATCATTATAGATTGATACATTTGTTATATTCTTTACACAGCAATTGAGTGATGCTGTATACTGAGGATTCTTTTGCAGTGGCTGGATAGTGTAATAGTTAAGGGCTCTGCCTCTGACACAGGCGACCAGGTTTTGAATCTCGGCTCTTCCTGTTCAGTAAGCCTGCACCTATTCAGTAGGAGACCTTGGGCAAGACTCCATAACACTGCTGCTGTCTATAAAGTGCGCCCTGGTGGCTGCAGCTCTGGCACTTTGAGTCCACCAGGTGAAAAGCGTGATATAAATGTTCTGTGTCTTGTCTTTCCTGGAAAGAAATGGCGGCATACGGATGGGTTAATTGACAAGTGTATAGTATCCAGCGCCCATCAAAATATGCGGAAAGTGTGAAACCCCACAATAATGGGGGAGCCTAAGAGTGATAAAGGTTATCTTGAACAAATGGACTGTCTCACTTAGTCTCAAAAAACACTTCAAATTTTATTAAATATCTGCATACAAAACCCCCGTATCACCCCCATAAAATCGAGCCAAAGAATGTATCCCAGCCTAGCATACACAGCCGGCCGTGTCACTCACGCTGCACAGCCAACCTACACCATTCAATCAAGAGCTACACTGTCCCGTCTGAGGAAGCCCGAGGGGCGGGCGATACTAGTCACGGGAACGAGCCAGAGTGACGTCACACGCTGCGCGCTTGCCGGCGCATGGTTTCAGAACTGCGTGAACTACTGCTGTCGGCATTAGGGGTGAGAGGAGGAGGAGGCGAGCAACAGCCGGAGGGGAACCCAAAGATTCGCCAGGAAGGACTCATAAGCCTGAGGAGGTGGTGAGAGCCCGCAGGGCACAGCATCTTGTTATGTGCATATGAGGGTAGTGAAAACGCTGCAATGCCAAGGCGCCAGACCTCTATGTGTTACTGAACTGTACATCTGCCCTTGCTTGGCTGCATGTTAAGTGCTCGCTTATGCTAACTGAGACCCCCCCCCCCCCCGCTGTATGGACTAACATGTTTGCATGCTAACCCTCGCTCCCCCTAACTGAACTCTATATGGAAAGATATGACAAGTCAGCACAGTAGCTAACATATATGATTATATGTGAAGACTTTATCTGGATCAGATCTGGGACTTTTTCACTATAGATATTGCGCAGCCCTGGACATGGAGCTGGATTGGAGGCCATAACTTATAGATCAGGAGACTATTACAATCTGGAAACTCCTTGGAGTGTAGCTCTTGATTGAATGGTGTAGGTTGGCTGTGCAGCGTGAGTGACACGGCCAGCTGTGTATGCTAGGCTGGGATACATTCTTTGACTCGATTTTATGGGGGTGATTGGGGGGTTTTGTATGCAGATATTTAATAAAATTTGAAGTGTTTTTTGAGACTAAGTGATACGGATGGGTTAGGCTCCACCCCTGAACCCGATTGACAGTTCATTTTATACATTAAAAGAACCTGCCCCCCCTGCAAGTCTCTTTTTTTTCTGTCCTGGAATGGATAGTTCATTAGTTTTTATTTTTTACCTTTTTATTTTTATTCTTTTTGACGCCTATTTTCTTTCCTTGTTTGGGCGCATTACGACAGGCAACCTCTCCTGTCATGACAGCGGGCATTGTGACCTCTAAATGGGGAATATATATAGCCCTCCCTGGTAGCTGTCCTCCTGTGCTGGTAACGTGTCCGGCTGGCGCGGGGTTCGTTAGCCGGCACGCTTCCTTCTTTCCCCCTCTCTTCCGGCTTCCTGGAGCGCATTACGTAGCGAAGTCTCACGATAGACGCGAGAATCGCTCTGATTGGTGGAAGAGAACGAGAAGTCATTTCCGGAAGCGAGGGAAGCCTCAAAAAGACGCCAGAGCGGGTGCAGCATTGGATGCTGTGGTACCCCTCTGGTACCATCCTACTATCCGTGCTCTGGTGTCCGGATTAAAGGGACCATCAGCGATGGAGGCATCTGTTTGGGAAAGGTATATTCTTCTGCAAAAAGACGCATCATAGGTAATATAATCCTTTTTTACTCTTGAATGTATCCTAATGTCAAGCTATGTATATTTTAGAATGGAGGATCAAAGTCAAAGGTAAATTTCTTTAGGTTCACAGGAGAGGTAAATGAGAGGTTTCTTGCCTCTCTATATAAGCTTTTATTTTTCACAGGGTGTGTATCTCATCATTAATAACCAGCACAGGGGAGTATTGGGGTATAGATAGATAGATAGATAGATAGATAGATAGATAGATAGATAGATAGATAGATAGATAGATAGATAGATAGATAGATAGATAGATAGATAGAAAAATAGATAGATGGATGGATGGGTGGATGGATAGATGGATGGATGGATAGATGGATAGATGGATAGATGGATAGATGGATGGATAGATAGATAGATAGATAGATAGATAGATAGATAGATAATTTAAAAGAGAGAGTTATTACTCCCTTTTCAAAGCGGATTTTTTTTTAGTGGAAACATATCTTTTTGTGTCTCCACAGTCCGCTGGAAGGATGGATGGATGGATGGATGGATGGATGGATGGATGGATGGATAGATCGATCGATAGATAGATAGATAGATAGATAGATAGATAATTTAAAAGAGAGAGTTATTACTCCCTTTTCAAAGCGGATTTTTTTTTAGTGGAAACATATCTTTTTGTGTCTCCACAGTCCGCTGGAAGGAGAGAAGAGGAGAGAGGTGTCTAAAGGTCACCATTGCTCAAGGGGAACCAGATCCCACTCGGGTTCAAGGAGGAACAAGACTAGAGAGGCTTCTTACGATGCAAGTTCATCGAAAAGAAGATCTTCTGACAAACAATTGGGGAAAAGCCACAGGAGTGACAAGCATTCACCTAAAAGGCGATCTTCTAGAAAACGTTCTCCTAGTAGAAGACGTTCCCCAGATTTATATTATTCAAGTGGACATTACAGGTCCCATAGGAGCCGATCTCCCAGACTCGACTACAGATCAGGAAGAGGAAGGTCTCCTCAAAGAAGATACTCACCAGACTATGATTATTATGGTTATAGACATAGGAGATGCTCTTACAGTAGGAGTAGATCCCCTCAACCAATACCTAAAGTGTCTCACAGATATGCTCAACCCGATAAGTCCTTATGTTGGTCATGTGGTCAGCCAGCACTCCCGGACAAAATGGTCTGTGAAGCATGTTTCATGGAGTTGGGCAGGGACAAAGACTCTGAGAATCAGCAGGGCATGTCCTTTATTCAGCAAGCAGTCCAGGAAACCTTTGAGAAAATGGCAGCTAACCAGCCTTTGCCTTCAACCTCTCAGGCCCATACAGAAGAGTCTGCATCTACTTCAGGTTTACCACCTATGGGGTTTGATTTTGCACTGGTACCAGCTTTTGTATCAGCGATCAAAACGGCCATAGCCTGGGAAGAAGAGAAAGATGTTACCCAAGAACCAGATAAATATTATCCGCACCTAGATAAACAACCTATCAATTTTCCTTTTATGAAGGTTATAAAAGATATATTCTTAAAAGAATGGGGCAAAGTTGAGCAGAAAACCTCATTATCTAACAGATTTTCTAAGTTATACTCCTTTATGTCAAGAAGATTCCAAAGTTTTGGACTCTGCACCTATAGTGGACGCATCAATTATGAGACTTGCACGTCATGTCACTCTCCCTATGGACGATGCGGTTTCCTTCAGCAACCCTTTAGATAGAAAAATAGATACTGATATCAAAAAAGCTTTTTTGGCCACAGGAGCAGCATGTAGGCCAGCTGTAGCCCTAACGGCTCTCGCTAAGGCCATTAAGGTATGGGTAGACAACATTGAAATTGCTCTGAATTCAGATACTGACAAACTTGATATTATTAAAGCTTTGGATGAACTAAAACTGGCAAGTGACTTTATAGGGGAAGCCGCTATAGATACTATTAGATCTTCTTAAAGGGCTATGCTACTCAATGTAACTGCGAGAAGGGACTTTGGTTAAAGCCTTGGTCGGCAGACCAGTCTTCCAGAAACAACTGGTGTAAGATCCTGTTTGATGGTAAGCATCTCTTTGGCCCAGAAATGGACAGCGCTATGGCCAAAGTTACTGGAGGCAAATCAGGACTCCTACCTCAGGACAGGAAGGCCCGTACAACACGACAGCAGCCAAACAAGAGACAATCCTCTACTAGATTTCAGCAGTCTCGCTCATACAAACCAGGAAGGCAGTTTAACAAAAATTGGAAAGGTACGCAAGCGTCCTTTCTTAAAGCCGGGAAGTCCAATACCGCAGCCAATCAGAACCCAAAGTCCTTTTGAAGGTGCGACCGCTCAGGCAGCTCCAGTGGGGGCAAGATTGCGCTCCTTCTGGGCGGTCTGGGTGGAAGCAGTGGAAGATGTATGGGTTCACAAAACTTCACAAAACGGACATTCGTGGAAATTCAAAAGGACTCCCCCAAGGTCAAGATTTCTGGAAACACAGTTACCACGAAACAGGGAAAAGAGTAAAATCCTACTGGATTACATGAATTCTCTTGCCCAATCCAAAACAATAATTCCAGTACCACAGATAAAAGAAGCAACAGGAGGATGGAGACCAGTATTGGACCTGAAATGTCTAAACAGTCACATAAGAATACGTCGTTCAGGATGGAATCATTGCAGACTATAATAAAAGTAATAAGGATAGACAATTGGATGACAACATTGGAACTACCAGTCCAGATGCCTACCTGCACGTTCCAATCAGGAAAAGCTTTCAAAAGTACTTAAGGTTTGTAATCAACGGGAATCATTGGCAGTTTCAGAGCCTGCCATTCGGCATCTTAACTGCGCCCAGAACGTTCACAAAGATCCTTCTTCCAGTGATTGCTTCTCTGAGACAGAAAGGCCTCAGGGTCTTTCATTATCTGGACGATATATTACTCATAAATCAAAATAGTTCAGTCCTGTTGGAACATCAGAAGGTCTAAAATACTGAATGCGGTATTTTCCCAACTTGTTTTTGTTTATCGAACAGCCTTGATGACTTGACGCCTATATGTTTATATGTGTAAAGAATAACGGCAATGCCGCCGGCGGCATGGCGGCCATCTCTGCGTTCCAGCCGGCGGCTTCTGCCACGCAGCTACATACTGCCGTATCGCCTGGTCCTTCTAGTGCACACAGATTAAGAGCTACGCGCGCGCGTGCCAGGCAACAGGACCTTTATGCAAGTAAAAGGGGAGTCAGCTGTTCAAGCCGGTCAGCTGATTCCAGCTATGCTCCGGATTGGCAGAGTGACTGGGGCGGTGCTGTGGAGCGCTCTGGGTATTTATAGGACTTGCCTGTCAGTTGCGAGTTGTCTGTTGTTGCGAATGCTTACGTGTGAGAACTCAGACCCTAGTCAGATCTTACAGTGTGTTAGAACCAGCCAGAGCTGGGAATTCACACTTAGGCTAGGTTTTCACTTGTGAGTTTTGTGTCAAATTTTTCTCTCCGAAAATTTGCATTGATTTTGCAACTAATGGTGGTGAATGGGGCTGTTTCCATTCAATGCGAATTTTCGTTAGCGTTCGTACGCGTGAAAAAATCTGAGGTCCTGTATCATTTTTTCGGACATCGCGTACGATTCGCGTACAATGCTTTGTATAGGCAATGCGAATTTTCGCGCTACTTGCCCAAAAATTCGCATTAGATCCATGGTTACAGGAAGTTGTCAGCAGTCATGACTAAGCTGTTACTAGGCAGATTATGCATATTTAACTAATGAGAATTTTCGCGTACGAAAATTTGCATAAAAACACGTACACATTTACATGCGAATTTTCCCCAATCAGAAAAATCGTATACGATTTTTTGCAGGCGAAAATGTCATGCTACAGTGGAAACGTAGCCTTAGTCAGATTCCGTTGATAGCTTTAAGTATTATTGTATTGTAAGACTTGTGTACCATTCTTTAGTCTAGTTCCCAGGTGTTGAAACCAAGGACTTCACACCTAGACTAGGATATTGCTATATTGCTACTGTTCATCTGTTAGTCTAGTTCCCAGGTGTTGAAACCAAGGACTTCACACCTAGACTAGGATATTGCTACATTACTACTGTTTATCTGTTATGATCTCTCGCTTTCCTGACTACTCTCTTGCTTGCTGATTCGGTACTTCTGCCTATCTGATAACTGTTGCCGACACTGCCTGCACTTTGATACCAAATCAGTCTTCTGCCTCTGTACTGTATCTGTCCGTTCATTGCTGACCTTGCTTGTCTGACCTTTCTGTCCTCACTAGTGGGTCTTGCCACTAGTGAGGGAATTCTTAAGGGCTGTCACCTAACCCTTAGGTGATCAGCCTTGCTGTACTGTCTGTGACACTTGCTCCTCAGGTGTCTGTTAGCTGCAAGCAGTGTCTGTTGATCACCTGCTCCTCAGGAGATCATCTTGCAGCACAGTCAGTGGTCCCTGCTCCTCAGGGGTCCACTGGCTGCAGTACAGTCTGATTCCCTGCTCCTCAGGGAATCCTTGGCTGTAGTACAGTCATAATCACTCATTCCACCTGTGACCACCCTTGCAGCACAGTCAGTGATCCCTGCTCCTCAGGTGTCCGCTGGCTGCAGTACTATCTGAATTCCCTGCTCCTCAGGGAATTCTTGGTTGGCTGCAGTACAGTCTGTATTCCCTGCTCCTCAGGGCTATAGCTTAGTCTTGATCACCTGCTTTTCAGGTGATCATACTCTCCAACACCATCAGTGGTCCCTGCTTCTCAGGCGTCTACTGGCTGCAATGCAGTCTGAATCCCCTGCCCCTCAGGGGATCCTTGGCTGCAATATTGTCTGTATCTCCCGCTCCTCGGTACTGTTGCACCAAACACAATACCACATTTGGTGTCCTGTGTCTAGCTATACTAGTATTATTGGTGATTCTGCAGATCACCACATAATCAGGTATAGCATCTGTATTATTGGTGATACTGCAGATCACCAATAATCAGAAAAATCTGTGTTGCTGACACCAATCGTTACAATATGTCTATCTCATCATGTCACATGTCTCTTTAGATGCCCTTCAAATGGTGATATTATAGTAGTGATCCTTTTTAACACAAAAAAGGCTACAGTATCTAAATGTAACCAGCTTGTGCCATCTATTAGTTTGGAGAGGTTAGCGCAATGGCAGATGAACATTTCCAGATGCTGATGCATTCCCATTTTGCTTTTTAGTTACTTCTATATAAATGCCTACAAAAACATTTCTGGACATTACTGCTTTTGCATTTGAATCAAAATGAATTCATAATCTATGCATGCAAATTTACATCACATTTCTATGTGTTTTTGTGATGAAGCTTATGAAGCTTTCACAAATTCATAGTATATCAAATTAAGTGTTACCACTTTTATGCATCACTTTTCAAGACTGCTGCATTGATATGCATATGTATTTCCTTTTACTGAGAATGAGACGTATAAATTGAGTTATGTGAAATTAAATGTAATTGTCAGACTGTGAAATGACTGATGAAAAGACTGGCATGTTTTCTGTCAGCTTTCAGCTGAAAAAGTACTAAATCCTTCTAGCTCTCTGTTCAATCTTTATTATCCTGTAATCTTTAAATTGTTCAAAATATGAAGATGAATAAATGGAAGAAGGAGGTAAGCAGACTTTTTGGTCAGCCTATGTCCAACTATTAAGGGGTGGCGCTAGGCCCAGGCAAACCAAGCGGCTGCATGGGACCTCATCCATAGTAGGAACCTCCCATGCTGTCAGGTCCACCCCGTTTGTGACATGAATGGCCAGAACTGCCTCCCCCTCATTTACACAGTAGCAACGCGAACAGAGAGGAGAGCCACGCAGTGACCACAGGGTACACTTCAGACGCAGAAGTGAGGTTATTGCTCCTCATTTCCTGCATTTAAAATAAATATGCCACATGGTTACTGTGTGCTGCTCTCTTCTCTGCAAGCTGTTGATGGTCTGCAAGTCTATGACTGTTAGGGTAAGGAGGCAGAAGGAAGCTACATACCCCCACTGACACCAATGCCCTATATGGAGAGGAGGGGCACAACTTTGGCAACTTATACTTAATGTGGCTATACCTATACTAGGGGAACATGGTGGGTACACCTTTTGAACGCTACTACTGGAGGGGGGGGGGCACTTTTAGCTACCTCATAGTACGGGAGAATGAGCTTCTGACTGGAGGAAGGGCCGCAGGTTATGTGCTGCTTGGGGTCTCAAAGACCTTAAGAGCTTGTGGCCTCAAAGACCAAAGACTGTTTAACTGGTCAAATACTGCTCTGTGCCATTGTGGGAGGCTTCAGAAGTCTTCAGGAGCCCAAGTGCTCTCTTGCATGCTCACGCATGCACAGTACCGAGCCGCCTGTCTTCAGGAGTAGTTGGGCTCCCAAAGACTTCTGAAGCCTCCCGTGGTGGGGGATTCAGACGGGGTGATATTGTTGACCATGAGAGGAATAGGAAGCGTCTATAGGCCCCAGAGCCTTCCCTCTCCATAAGTAAGTATCTGTTTTTTCTTTTTATTTGCACCTGACATTGGCTTTAGGTTTTCAATATTAAGCAAGATTCAGTGGTGTCTCTTTAATCACTTCCCCTCCCCCGGGAAGAGTAACTATGTCCCTGCAAATTCCCATATCTTCTTGCAGGAGTGTAGCTACTACGTCCCTTCCCGATTGTCCCTAGGAGTGGGTGGACAGTTTAAAGGTTAAGGTTACCACCTTTGATTTTGGAGACAAGGGTTTGACGCCTGGGTGGAGACAGTACTAAATAGTATGGAACCCTTTGGGAAAACTCTGTCTAATATTTCATTGGGGCCTACTGAGAGTGCCTTATGTGCAGGGCCGGCCTTTGACCTGAGTGACCGGAGCGATTGCTCAGGGCGCCAGCTTCCAGGGGGCGCTCCTGCCGCCCTGGCCGCATATCTGGCTCCTGACTGCGGCTGCGGGCTCCGGCTAGGTCCGTCTCGCTCTCGCCTCATCTGGTGCCGCTTGGGGATATGGGGGCAAAGAACAAAAAACTGTTGCTGCGGGCTGCGGCGCTGCCTCTAGGAGTGTGAGACTCCGCCCGGCCTTGTGATATGTCAGGATGGATGGAGGTGCGCTGAGGCTCAGGCTGCTGCAGATAAGCGTGCAGCACGTGTGCCACCCTGCCCTGTGTCCTCTTGACTCCTAAGTGATGACAAGTGACGAGTCCATATCCTCTCCTGCTCCCAGAACCTCGGCAGGCGGCAGCTACACTGGCACTGAGTCTGCAGACTGATCTGCAGACAGTAAGAATAGAAGACCAGCAAAAAAGTAAGGCTCTCCATCCCCAACCTTCCTACGCTAAAGGGGGAATATGCTTAAGCATGCTGCTAGTCTAGATACACGGAGAAGGGGGGGGGGGGGGGGAGTTGGGTCGGGGGGGGGGATCTGCTACCTAAATACACTAAAAGGGGATCTGTAACCTAAGCCTATACACACTAAGGGGGGATCTGCCTATATATACACTAAAGGGGGCATCTGCCTACATATACAAGACTTGTAGCCTATATACACTAAGGGGGGATCTGCCTATAATAGGCAGATCCCCCCCCCCCCCTTAATTTATATAGGCTACTAGTCTTGTATATGTAGGCAGATCCCCCCTTTAGTATATATAGGCAGAGCCCCCCCTTAGTGTATATAGGCTACTAGTCTTGTATATGTAGGCAGATCCCCATTTAGTATATATAGGATGCCTATATATACTAAAGAGGGGATCTGCCTACATATACAAGACTAGTAGCCTATATACACTAAGGGAGGATCTGCCTATATATAATAAAGGGGGGATCTGCCTACATACACAAAAGTGTGTGTGGGGAATCTGTCTTGACTGTCTATATACACTAAAGGGTGTATCTGCTGCCTATATACAGTTATGCCTCGCTCACATTGCCTTCTGGTTGCGTTTGCGTTGGGCGTTTTTTGGCACTTTCTTTCCCCTTCTGTGAGTTGTGCGATTTCTCAGGATAAAAGGTGAATTGTGTGTGTGTGTGTGTGTGTGTGTGCACATGCGCGAAGAGGATGAATGAGGATGGGGGGGGCACCAAAATCTGGTTACGCTCAGGGCGCTGTGAAACCTAAGGCCGGCCTTGCTTATGTGGCTGCAATGTTCAGTGTGGCTGTGCTCTGCACTTGCAGGGTTTATCCTTCTGGAAAACATGCATGTCCAGAATGTTCACAGCGATGGGAGAGGGGAATTTTATAGCACTTTTCTCCTGTTAGACTCAAAGGCCCATATGCAATTTACCTTTTCTCCTGAGCTTTCTCCTAATAGATCATTTTTCATTGAAAATAATTTTTCAGTGCTTTTGCACGCACGGGGCGTAGTGGTTAGCACTGGGTCCCAGGTTTGAATCCCAGCCAGATCAACATCTGCAAGGAGTTTGTATGTTCTCCCCGTGTCTATGTGAGTTTCCTCCAGGCACTGTGGTTTCCTCCCACACCCCAAAAACATACAGATATGTTTAATTGGCTTCCCTCTAAATTGGCCCTAGACTATCACACATTCACTACATGATACATACAAAGACATATGACTATGGTAGGGACTACATTGTGAGCTCCTCCGAGGGACAGTTAGTGACGAGACAATATACTCTGTACAGCGCTGCGGAAGATGTTGGAGCTATATCAATTCTATATAATAATAATAATAATAATAATAATAATAATAATAATAATAAAAAGTACTGAAAAGTAGTGAAAAAGGTGCTATCATGATTATTTTTGCTTTTTGGTGGCTTAAAAGGCATTTTATTGAAATGATTAAAAATATCACCTAGAACTCAGGAGAAAAAGTTAATTGCATATAGGCCAAAGTGCTATAAAATTTTAGCTGCCCCTATTGCTGGGAGCATTCTACACATGCATCTTACCTATTTACCATAAAGAGTCAAAAAGGTAAAAAAAAAAAACACCATTAAAAAAAAAAATTGGACATACCTAGTTCCTAAAAATCTGGATGCTATAGAGGCTTCCACTGTTCTCCACAGCAGATGCAATTCAGTGGCGGGATACCCGAAAGTCCACTTGTTGGCACTTACTGTTGCATACAGGTGCACTTGCAACTTTCCTCTTGGGCATCAATGGAAATAGTTGTGCCTGATCAGGTCCGCTTTACTGCACAGGCACGAGTCATTCCGACGGAGTCCGAGCAGAAAGCCGCAAGTGCGCCTTCGTAGGCAGGCCACCTTTACTGTTATTGTTTGTTCAGGTGTGCCAGCACTGGATCGGGCTAGCTGAGGTAGACGGGGGAAGTCACCTGAGGTCAGTATATATTTTTTTTTCTAAATTACAAATTCTCTTTAATACTTACTCTGTATTTGTTGTTGGTTTATATTGCTTGTTATCTGTAAGGAAATGCGGAAAAGCCGCCACGTGTACTGACAGCAAGGCGGCTGATTCCGCGTCCAACGCGGCGGTTTGCACGCGGAGGCGTGCGTCTGGTAACATGGCAGAACGCGGAAAAGCCGCCGCATGTACTGACAGCGAGGCGGCTGGTTCCGCGTCCAGCGCGGTGGTTTGCACGCAGCAGCGTGCCTCTGGTGTGGCTGAGTCTGTTAGTTCACACAGGTTTAGGAATACGCGCGCTGAGAGGCAGAACTTTTATGACGGCCAAGAGGGGACCAGCTGACCAGGCTGGTCAGCTGACGCCAGAGCAAGTTTCTATTGGTCCATCACTTAGAGGTGGCGCCAGAGAGCGCTACACTATATATAGTTGCTGCTGGCCAGTCACAAGTTGTCTGCCGTTGCGAACACTATGTGGAAGCACTCAGACCTTAGTCAGATCCTGCAGTGTGTTTGAACCAGGTGGACCTGGGAATTCACACTGAGCCAGATTACTTGTATTGTATTCTGTTTATGCTTAGACCAGTTCCAGGGTGTAGAGACCACAGACCTCACACCCAGACTAGGGAACTTGTGTTACCATTCTGTTATACACCAGACTAGTTCCAGGGTGTAGAGACCACGGACCTCACACCCAGACTAGGGAACTTGTGTTACCATTCTGTTATACATCAGACTAGTTCCAGGGTGTAGAGACCACGGACCTCACACCCAGACTAGGGAACTTGTGTTACCATTTTGTTATACATCAGACTAGTTCCAGGGTGTAGAGACCAAGGACCTCACACCCAGACTAGGCATTGTTTGATATCTGTTATGACTTATTGCTTTCCTGACTACTCCTCTGATCTCTGATTCGGTACCTCGCACATCTGATACTCTGTTGCCAAACCCTGCTTGCCTTGGATACCGAATCAGCCTTCTGTCTATGTACCTTATCTGACCGTGTATTGCCGACCTGGCTTGCCCATCCTCGAGAGCTATCTCTACTATTAAGAGATAGTTTCCAGATCACTCAGTGACGTTTGTCTTTATTGTCACTCACTCTCTGGACCTTCCTTCTTCCAGCCTGACTCCGCTCCTTGGGGAGTCTCAGGCTACTGGAAGGTTTCCTTATCTTTAGAGCAGTATTGCCCATACTGTCTCTAATTTCCTGTGCTATACTCAAAGTACTACCGTTACACCAAACACTCACATTATTCAGGTGTCCAGAGGTTAGCAATATATCTGTATTATCGGTAATTCTGCAGATCATCAATAATCAGGTATATATCTGTATTCTTGGTGATACTGCAGATCACCAATAATCAGATTCTCTCTGCGTGCTGACACCGATTGTTACATTATCTTTAACTTTTATTTTCATACCAAATTTATTGATTACAATAACCCTTAAACAAATAATAATTTTGGAAATGGTATAATTATTTCTAAAACTGTTCCCTATGCTTTCTCAAAAAAAAAAATTGTTTACATTTTTAACTTTTTGCACCACATCAAGCAGTTTCCGCTATTCTTACCTAAGTTACAAATTCTATGTTAAATAAAACCATATACCATAACAACCAGATACTAATTTGTATTACACTAACAAAAGGGGTGATTAAGGTTAGGTGCCCTCCAGGGGGAGGGGGGGGGGGGTTAAAGTGAATCCGAGGTGAACTTTTACACATTGCATAATTGTGTCCCTTTCCTATTGTTTATAGGGCATTCCTCAAGCCAAATACTTTTTTGTTTTTGTTTTAATACTCTAATTCCCTATAAACTAAAAAAGCCACATCCACAGGTTTTCAGAGAGCCTTGGCAGTAGCAAGGGTGCATGGGAGCTCAGTCTGGGCAGGAGGAGGGGGAGGTGTTACTAACCATTTATTCCAGAGGCAGAGGGGAGGAGGGAGGAGGAGAGGGGATTAGGCTGATGGCTCAAGATACAGATAAGCCTGCCTCTCTATGTAATGTTTACAAACAACATGGCTGCTGTCATTGTATCACAGGAAGAAATAATCATTTTCTATTAAAACTGTTTGCAGCTAGATTTGCTGTGTAAACCATCTAAACTTTCGATAAGATATAATGACAAGTTACTTGTTATAGTTAGTTTTTCATCTCGGATCCACTTTAAGGTTAAGCACCACCGGGGGGGGGGTCTTAAGATTAGGCACCACCAGGGGGTCTTAGGGTTAGGCACCACCAGGGGGTCTTAGGGTAAGGGTAGGTACCACTAGGGGAGGGTTTTGAGTTAGAGCAGCTGTGCCCAACCTACGGCCCGCGGGCCATTTGTGGCCCGCGAGGCCAGTTTATGTGGCCCGCGAGGCCAGTTTATGTGGCCCGTGCGGAGGTGTCCTGCAGAGGGAGAGGATCGGGTGGTTATAGGCTGAGGACGGAGGCTGCCCGCGGAGGGAGAGGATCGGGTGGTTATAGGCTGAGGACGGAGGGAGAGGATCGGGTGGTATTGTTACAGACCGTTATCCTAGCATCGGCATTCGGCAAGTAAGTAGTTCCGCACATACACCCGTGTGTGCTGCGTATTCAGCCCCGGGTAGCGCTGGGATAGTTAGAAAGCCTTCCTCATTGGTTACTGCAGGAACCTTCCTCCAATAGGAATCAGCCTGATTCCTCTAGACCATGAACCACACTACATGCTAAAGCTGGCCTAGCATAAACCATACTACCATTATGATCAATTCAATAGAAAAAGTAGCATGATTAAGGATTTGTACTTTTTGAAAAGCATGCTTATATACCATAGCTGGGATTTGAACCCAGGATGCAGTGGGTAGTAGGTATCTGTCTTACCCTCTAGACCATGAACCACACTACATGGTAGTAGGTATCTGTCTTACCCCCTAGACCATCAACCACACTCAGGGCCGGGCCGAGGCAGAGGCTGGAGAGGCTACAGCCTCAGGGCGCAGTGTAGGAGGGGGTGCACAATTCATTCAGCTGTCATTCCCAATTGTGTTTGAAGCAGAAAGAAATAAGAAAAGGTGATTCCAGGCAGTGACTGCAAGCCAGATAAGTAGAGATTAAGGCGTTGGGGGGGTTGGGGGCCCTGGGGCACCTCTTAGTGTAATAGCAATCAGTGTGTGACGGCTGGGGTGGGAGGGATGGGGGGGCGCACTTTGCTGTCTCAGCCTTGGGTGCTGAAGGACCTTGTCCCACCTCTACATGCTAAAGCTGGCCTAGCATGTACCATACTACCATTATGATCAATTCAATAGATATGCTATGGTAGGAGGAGGAGGAGGAGGAGAGAGAGAGAGAGAGAGAGAGAGAGAGAGAGAGAGATTTTAAAATTTTGCCGACGGAATTCCGAATACATCGGAAACGGAAATGGGCTCTTCCGACCATGCCTGTCTGTAAGTATACAGCATCAGTGTTTATGGAGTACAATGTCAAACAACACTATGAAACAAAACATAAGGCTAAGTATGATGAATATGTTGGTGTGCACAGAGAACAGAAAATTGCCAAATTGCGTGAAGAACTTGGTGGAATACCAAAAATGTTCAATCAAAAAAGAAAAGAGAATTAAGCAGCAGTCAGAGCAAGTTTTCGAGTGGCTCATATATTGAGTAGGGAAGCCAAACCATTTTCTGAAGGTGAATGTGTAAAAAGGTGCATCTTGGCTGTAGTGGAAGAACTGTGCCCGGAAAAAAAGAGTGAAATTGAAGCTGTTAGCTTGTCGCGTATGACTATCACGAGACGGGTGGAAGATTTGGGAAGCAATCTTCAGCTACAGCTAAAGAAAAAGGTAAGTCAGTTTGTAATGTTTTCAATTACAGCTGATGAATCTACAGATGTGAGTGACACTGCTCAATTGTTAGTATTTATTCGTGGTGTTACCCCTATGTTTGAAATTACTGAGGAACTGGCAGCAATGAAGAGCATGCATGGAACAACTACTGGTGAAGACTTGTTCAGAGAAGTGTCAGAAGTGATCAATGACCTTGCGCTAGACTGGAGTAAATTAGTAGGAGTGACTACGGATGGTGCAAAAAGCATGGTTGGACGGCACAATGGGTTGGTTGCAAGAGTAAGTCAAAAGGTGATCGAATCAAATGGATCTCGACCATTGGGGCTCCATTGCATTATACATCAGCAAAATCTCTGTGGGAAGCAGTTGAATTTGGAACATGTGATGAAAGTAGTTGTTCACTCTGTTAACTTCATAAGATCCCATGCACTGAATCACAGAACTTTCAGAAAATTACTAGATGAAATGGAATCAGAACACGAAGATGTCATTTATCATAGTGAAGTCTGCTGGTTGAGCAGGGGAAGGGTATTGAAGTGCTTTTTTGAATAGCGACACAAGATCAATATCTTTATGACTGGAAAATCAAAGCAACTTCCTGAGCTTGGCGATCCCTCGTGGCTATGGGATTTGGCAATTCTCTGCGATTTGACGGAATATTTGAATGAGCTCAATGTCAAGCTGCAAGGCAAAAACAAACTTATCTGTCATGTGTATGCAGACATAAGTGCATTTAAAACTAAATTGCAACTGTTCATAGAACAAGCAGAACAAGAAATATTGGTGCACTTTCCAACATGCGCTGCCTTGCGACAAAAACAGAGTAGTCCCTTCCCAAGGAGAAAAATGATTCAACTTTTGAAGCTGCTGAATGAAAGTTTTGAAGAAAGGTTTGAAGATTTTCACAGCCTCAAGAATGAAATCTGTTTGTTTGAAAACCCATTTTCAGTTGAGGTTTCCACTGCACCAAGTGATTTACAACTGGAACTGATTGAGTTACAATGCCAGACATCGGTGCAGGACAACTTTAGAGAAAAGTTGCTACCTGAATTTTATGCGGAACTCCCACTGCAGGACTTTCCAAATTTGCGGAAACACGGCCCGAAAATGGTCACAACTTTTGCCAGTACTTATGTCTGTGAGCAAACTTTCTCAGTGATGAAAAGGGCAAAAACTGGCTCACGTTCTCGCATCACAGATGATCATCTTCATTCTGTATTAAGAATAAATGTTACAAATTTGGAGCCAAATATCCAGAAATTGGTTTCTGAAAAACAGCCGCAAACTTCTCATTAAGAAAATGTACATCGAATGGTGAGTACAACAATTCTTATATTGTCGTTTTCTTTCCATTTCCAACACCATGTTAACTGTTACTAGAAAAACGTTAAAAGTTTTACATCAAAATTTTGTATGCATGTGTTCCGGCCCTCGAGATTTTTCTTGATTTGAAGTTCGGCCCTCGGGCCAAAAAAGGTTGAGCACCACTGAGTTAGAGTAAGGAGAGGCAGGGCAGTTTATAAGCTAAATTGCTCACATGGCGAGGGTGTTAAAATTGTGCCCCACCCACTCAAAAATGTAATATATACAGTACAATATTTAGCCCCATCAGTATAGGTACCCAGTGTAGTCCACCCAGCCATAGTTGGCACAATATAAGTAAGCCGGCCATAGGTGGCCAAGTATAGGTTAGGCAGCCATAGGTGCCTCCAGTATAGGTTAGTCATCCACAGGTGCCCCAGTATAGGTTAGCCAGCCATAGGGGCCCCCAGTATAGGTTAGTCAGCCATAGGTGCCTCCAGTATAGGCAGTATAGGTTAGCCAGCCATAGGTGCACCCAGTATAGGTTAGTTAGTCATAGGTGCTTCCAGTATAGGTTAGTTAGCCACAGGGGCTTAACTAGGCCCCACCGAGCCCCCCTGCAGAATTTCAGAGCACGCCTCCCTCCTTGGGGCCCGCTCGTGGCCATTTTGTGGGGGCTGGAGGGGTGGCAGCATGAGGGGAAAGCCTTGGCCACAATCAGCGGGGAGACTGGAAGTTCCCCCCCTCTCCCTCACCTCGTGGGCTCTCCCCTCTGCGCTCCCCTCCAGCTAGTTACAGTGTGGGCAGCGGGCAGTGGCGGGCAGATAAATACCTTCTTCCGTGCGTTCCACTGCATACTCCTCGCTCTAGCGGCTGACGTCACTTCCGGAATATGCGGTGGAACACACGGAAGGTATGTATCTGCCCGCCGCTGCCCACACTGTAACTAGCTGGAGGGGAGCGCAGAGGGGAGAGCCCCGAGGTGAGGGAGAGGGGGTAACTTCCCCTCTCCCCGCCGACTGTGGCCAAAGCCTTCCCCTCATGCTGCCACCCCTCTAGCCCCCACAAAACGGCCCCGAGCGGCCGTGGGAGCAGGGGCTGCAGGGCCTATTGTTACGCCAGTGGTTAGCCATACGTGCCTCCAGTTTAGGTAAGTCAGCCATAGGTGCCTCCAGTATATGTTAATCAGCCGTAGGTGCCCCCAATATAGATTAGTCAGCCATAGGTGCCCCCAGTATAGGTTAGTCAGCCATAGGTCCACCAACACCCCCCTCCCCCCGCAGGCTGTAGCAATATAGAGGAGGGGGAGCAGCTGCACAATGTAACTCAGCTGCTGGGAGAGGGACCCGACTACTCCCTCCCTCCCCTCAGGTCTCCTCTGTGCCCCCCTTCAATTGAATAGATGTGCAGCAGGGCCTTTTTACTCAATCGCAATTACTCACCTTCAGCACTCCTGGAGATGCTTACTGTGCCGCATGGCTGCTCTCTACATCACCACTCACAGGAAGTAGTGTAACTACTTCTTTCTGTTAGCGGCACATAGAGAGCTGCCAGGCAGCACGTGTGCAACGTTTGGAGCCTGGAAGGTGAGTAATTGCAAAGTCCCCACTGTCGCACATCTATTAAATAGAGAGGGGCACCTAGGGGACCTGAGGAGAGGGAGGCAGGAGTCAGGTACCTCTCCCGGCGGCTAAGTTCCGTTGTACCACTGCTCCCCCGCCTCAATTGTGCCCCCTCCCTCACAGTGCCCCGGGCAGTTGTGTGCCCCGCCCGCACTTAAAAGCGCCTATGGGGAAAGTAATGTAGTATGGATACAGAGGCGCCAGAAGGATAAAAAGATCTAAAATGTTTAAAGGTGAGGAGGTAGTGGTGGACTTACCTCCTCCAGGCAGACACAAGAAAATGTTGATCGATTTTTAGCAAAATAATTTATTTACATGCTGATCAATTTTCAGAAAAACAATTTATTTACATACTCCAGTAAAATACAGCATGTTTCGCGGGAGTGACTCGCTTCCTCAGGCAATAAGATGGAGCGTAAACGAAAACAGGTCTGGTACTATGCCATGCGCCTCTGTGTGTACCAGACCTGTTTTTGTATATGCTCCATCTTATTGCCCGAGGAAGTGGGTCACTCCCGCGAAACGTGTTGTATTTTACTGGAGTATATAAATAAATTGTTTTGCTAAAAATTGATCGTCATTTTCTTGTGTCTGCCCAGAGGAGGTAAGTCCACCACTACCTCCTAAATTTTAAACGTTTTAGATCTTTTTACCCTTCTGGTGCCTCTGTATCCACTACATTATACATATCCACCCTTGGTGGAGGGGTGTTACCCCTTTTTTCTTTGATCTACAGAGAGCGACTTCTTAATCCTGAGTGGGGACAGATATAATCTCCACACCTGCTTTTACAATAGTTGCCTATGTGGTAACTCTGACTTGTGAGTATATTGCACATACTCTTTCCCCACACTTTCATTCACCAGTGCTTACTACACTATCGGGCTTTCGGTGTTCCTCTTTTTGTTTATTTTGCAAGTGCCTATGGGGAAAGGATAGGTTATAGTAAAATATCGGTAAGTATTAGAGATATTTTACTATATGAATGTAGTAGTACAATATCAGTAAATTAAACAATATTTTATCACTTTTACTGGACCTTATTTTAGTAAATGTAAAAATAGAGGTTACAATGAGGAATAGAATAATATCAGTATTATAAATTATATTTTACGTCATATCCCGATGCCAATTTTACTAAGCGATAACTTTAATATTGTTTATATTTGGAGCCTTTTTTAACCAGAGCCTTTATTATATGCATGCAGCAGGATACACTAAATCCTGTGTGGCGAGCACAGCTGCACAAAGCTGAGGGATCATAAATACAATCTCTTAACTTTGCAAATTATCCCCAAAAACTACTAAAGTACTAGGTAAGTCTTTCCTTCATTAATGCTTATGATAGTAACTTACATTAATTTGCAATGCACAATATATATTTGTACAGCTCACAGTTGTCTCATAATCGTATGTTAGAATTATCTCGATTTCTGGCTGTTTTAGATTCAGATAATGCAATGCAGAGCAATTTTCCTAAAGGGAAAGATGAACAGGCTGTCCCATCATCAACTCCAAGAGGCAACAGGCTATTTCCATCATCAATGCCAAGAGGCAGTCAGGGAAGGACCACAATCCTTGCCCCAACCACCTCCCTCTACTGGTAAAAGATCAACTGTTTGTGGCCAGCATTGCAGCTACAGCAGAGTCTCACAAAGATAACAATCTGCTGAGCTGCAGTGCTGATCTGTTAGAGTTAATCAGAAAGCAACAGGGGAAGGTGGTGATTGGTTGTCTGTGTACTCAACAGATAGATCTGCTTCCCACTCTTAAAATGCAAGCATTTGTGAATGTATTATTGGCCACATGACTGACATCCTCAAAGAGAAGGAATGGTTGAAAATAATATATAATAAAATAAAATATAAAAATCATAAAAGTAATGGCATAGTCATCTATTCACCTTTACTACCAATTAAGTATAGGAGGGTGAACTAGTCCTAAAATGTGACCATTACAGGCAGGAAATTGGCATTTTTAACAGTGACAACAATGCTAGTCCTTCCTATTCCTCTCACTTCAGGATTGCTCTAAAAGACCCTTATTATAGTTTTAGCAACCTCCAACCATTTATATTTTCCCTTTTTACACTGCATAAATCACTGACCCTGAATAAATATGCTTTTTACAAGGAAGGATCAGACGTCTAGTTGAAAGAGAAAATTATACTGCTCTTGAGAATGATTATATAATCTCAGCATTTGCTGAAATGTTTGGTGGGATTTTTTGAGATGCTGCTTCGTTGCAATAATATTAGCGATGCTTTATTCATACTTGTATATTGTTTACGCTTAGGCAGGAAGAAAAAAAGATCTTCAAATCTTTAGAAAGGACAACAGCTAGAGGATAGGCACTGAAAACTCCCCGCTAAATCAACAAATCGAACCAACATAGGGCAATAGAGAATAAATACATTGGATGCAAACTATTTCTTGAAATTTATTGATTACACAATTACCAGAAGAATTTCCCCACAAAATAGTAAATACAATTGTTTTGAGGAAATTCTTTGGGGGTTTATTGTGTAATCAATAAATATTCAATCAATAAATAGTTCAGTTTATTTATTCTATATATATTGGTCTGATTTATTGGTTTAGCAGGGTGTTTTCAGTGCCTATTCTACAGCTGTTGTTCTTTCTATTTAATTTTAATTTTAGGCACCTCCCTGCTAACTCAATTTATGAACTTGTATATGGTAGGAGGCGGTCCATAGAGTGCACAATAAACCTAATTTTTTTAAACACTACCTTGTCCGATATCTTCTCCTGGAATTTAGGACCGCCTTTCCTTACCTTCTTGATATACTAGACTATTGAATTTACACAACCTGTTTGTTTTTTCTCTGATATATCAAACATACACAAAGAAAATAGTTTTTTGGGCACTTCCTACCATATACAAGTTTATACTAGTTTACCCCCAACCAGGGGACACACCCTCGGGAACCTCCCAAGGACGTGCATTTTTGGAGCTGCGACTACCTCGCTCGGTATGGTACTTCCCCACATGCATTTTGGAATGGTTGCCTCTTAGCAAACTTAGCCTTGTGAGTATATCTATTTTGCCTACTAACTCTACTACCGTGACCCAACGATATTACACCAGATCGGGCTCCTAGTGTCCTCCTTGTGCGTTTTTTCTCTGAACGGAGGTAACTCAACTGATGCAAGGTGCTGCACCCTCACGCCACATGGTTGTTTGTTCATCTTCAAATCTTTGTCTGCACGAGGTAGGTACAAAGTGGTACCTATTGCCAGCAACCCAGGAGCTCAATGTAACAACATGTTTACTTTGTTTTTCACTGTCGGCTCATGTTATGCTGTGCCAAAAGCAAAGACAACACAAGCATTGCAAACTGCAAATTCAAAAAACCCAGAATCTAATTTTGTTTTAATTCTCAAATCAAATGTTTGTGTTCTTGGCCTTTTTTTCCTAATTGCTTTCATCCTTCATAACTTCATAACTTCATATTTACATTCTTAAAGTGGATCTGAGATGAACTTTTACACATTGCATAATTGTGTTCCTTTCCTATTGTTTATTGGGCATTCCTCAAGCCAAATACTTTTTTGTTTTTGTTTTAATACTCTAATTCCCTATAAACTGAAACAGCCAAACCCACAGGTTTTTTAGATAGCCAAGGCACTTTCAGACAGTAGCAAGGGCTCATGGGAGCTTAGTCTGGGCAGGAGGAGGGGGGGTATTACTAGCCAGAGATTTCAGAGGCAGAGGGGAGGTGGGAGGAGGAAGGGGGATTAGGTTTTTTTTTGCTCAAGATGCAGATAAGCTTGCCTCTGTGTAATGTTTACAAACAACATGGCTGCTGTCATTGTATCACAGGATTAAATAATCATATTCTATTAAAGCTGTTTGCAGCTAGATTTGCCGTGTAAACTATCTAAACTTTAGATAAAATATATAGACAAGTTACTTGTTATAGTTAGTTTTTCATCTCAGATCCGCTTTAAGTAGCAAGTTATCCAGATGAAATCATAAAAATGTTAGCTCTATATTTTGTGTAGGTTTATGAAAATAAATCACCAATGAACTCATAAAGTAATCTGAGTATTTATTTTAAGTTTTGTTTTCATAACCCTCCAGGCTTATTTGGGATACATTTCTATAATCCCTCCCTTAGCCTTACCAACTTATTTATTTTAAATTATTATTGGAGTAGAGTTAAATGACTATAGTCATCCAAACTCAAATTAAATAAAAGGGACAAGCAGAGAATTTGCAACGTACAAATTTCTCTGACCCAGGAAGTAGAAATGTTGGCTAGCAAACCAATGCCACTAACTGCTGATCATTTAGCTATCTAAATGATCAGCAGCTGCTGTCCATTAATCAGCTGTCCATTAATTGATTAAAAAGTAACTGTTATTTTGCCAGCTACTCTTTCACATGGGTGACAGAGATTTACACGTCTGGTTAATTTTCTGCTTATCTATGCTAATTAACCTTTCAGTAACCCTTACTATAATCCACTATAACTCAATAGAGGTTTGCAAACCATATCTACCTAGTACATGATTTAACTTCAGGTCAGACTTGAAGTATTTCATCTGATGATTGATTCATTTATGATGGTCACTTGGTCAGGCACATAGGGGCATATTGACAAAACTAGTGATGCAACGAAATTTCCAGTCTTTTCGTAATTACAACATGAAATATGCAATTATGACACATAATTGTAATTCATAATTTTGTGTTAAATCATAATTTGGTGTTTAATTTCATGTTACTCTGAATTTTGTAATTTCTTGTAAAATAAGAAAATTGTACAAAATGACGGGTGTCACGAAACTGTAATTTCCTGTTTTACACAAAAATTTGTCTAAAAAATACTCTTAATTCTGAAAATTTCATCATGAAAATTATTGTAATTGCAAAAATAATTATAATTGGGAAAAAATGATCATATTTGCAAAAATTCATGTGTGGTAAAAATTATGAGAAATCATAATTAGCACATCACTGTCATCACTGTCATCACTGTCATCACTAGACAGAACCATGCTATAATCATTATGCACACACAATGCATGCCATTTTTACTGGTACTTATGTCACTGACAAAATAAGCATTGCTTGGGTGACACGTGCTATGCTACATTACCCTAGCAATGCACACGTTACCTAGGTAGCACCAGTTGTGCTAATTGCACAATGTACACTGTGTCAGTGATGTAAGTACTGATAAAATTGCTGTGCGCTACATCATTTATTGAATTTGCTCCATAGAGTGTTATAGAGGTCATGTAACCCTCTATATAATTGAGGATAATAATTAAAAACTCTCATGAGTTATTCTAAAAAGTAAAAAAACTTTAACATTGGTTATTTTAATTATTGAACCAGCCCATTTAATTGATTAAAACCTAATGTCCTGGTTTTGTTTTTGGGGGGATTTTTTTTCTCCTCCATAAAAAAGTAAAATATGAACTCCCTGTCCCCTCTTCAGATTAACCTACACAGTATGGCATTTGGCTTTGGAGTATTATGGCACCCTCCTCCTTCCTTGAACCATTTATGCTTCCTGTGTCTGTCTGGATGCTGCAGCTGTTTCTTGCACCATACTTCCCTGCCATACAGTATTTGTACAGTTGTACAGAGGCGCCAAAAGTATAAAAGTAGGAAAAAACTTTTTAAAAGAGAACAATGGGGGATTAGTGGTGGACTTACCTCCCCAAAATAGACACAGAAAAAATGTTGCTTAATTTAACAAAAGCGATTTATTTACATGCTCTGGATAAATGCAATGCGTTTCGTGGGCACAGCCCACTTCATCAGGCAATAAAAATGGAGTACAATCGACTCATACGTTCTCAGTACAAGCTTAGCGCCTCTCTACTGGAGGAATATTCACTGACATCCTAGTCACTTCCTACGAGCCTTTCTCTTTTACAGTAGTGAAAAAGAGAGCTAAACAGAGTCATTATAAATGGTGTAATATGAAAGGTAAGGGAATATTTATTTATTATTTATTTATTTATTGTATTTATAAAGCGCCAACATATTACGCAGCGCTGGACAATAAATAGGGATACATACAATATTTAGGGGTGACATACAGCAAAATGACAATACCTGAATACAAGAAAGATCAGATCATTGCAGCACAGTATGAGTACAAGGTCATGCTTAGTCAGTCACTGGATGGAGCATGGAGATTAGGCAAGTTAGGTTCACTCAGATGCCTAGCATGGGTTCACAGTAATGGAGGTGCATGATCAGGTTGGACACAAAAGGAGGAGGACCCTGCCCAAAGGTTTACAATCTAAAGGGAGAGGTAGGGACACGAGAGGTAGGAGACCAGAGTTCAGCTGTGGGTTTAGAGCACTTGTGAGGCGTAGTAGGCCAGAGTGAAAAGGTGAGTTTTGAGGGCTTTCTTGAAGATGTTGAAGGAGGGGGCTGTCCTAATGGGTGGAGGTAGGGAGTTCCATAGTATTGGAGCATCTCTTGAGAAGTCCTGGAGGCGTGCATGGGACTGGGTGATGCGGGGGGCGGTTAGGCGAAGTTCATTGGAGGAGCGGAGTGAGCGGCTAGGTGTGTACCTCTGAGTACGATCGGAAATGTAGGTTGGACAGGTTTTGTGGACAGATTTGAAGGTCAGACACAGTATCTTGAATCTGATTCTGGACTGGATAGGAAGCCAGTGGAGGAATTCAAGGAGGGGGTCCGCCATGGTGGAGCGATGGGAGCAGTGGATAATTCTGGATGCTGCATTCATGATGGACTGCAGTGGGGCTGTTCAGGTCATAGGGAGACCAGACAGCAGGGCATTGCAGTAGTCAAGGCGGGAAATTATGAGGGCATGGATGAGGAGTTTGGTGGTGGCAGAGGTCAGGAAAGGGCGAATCTTACAAATGTTACGAAGGTGGAAGTTGCAGGACTTTGTGAGGTTTTGGATGTGGGGAGTGAAGGAGAGTGCAGAGTCCAGGGTGACACCCAGACAGCGGGCTTGAGAGGTAGGGTGAATGGTAGTGTGGTGAATAGGGAAATAGCAAAGAAATGGGTTGAAAAAGTGATGGTAAAAAACTGCAGTGTTGTGTAAAAAGGTGTATGTGGAAGAAAAAAAGCAAGGTCCCATATATGATTTTCCCTGCATGTTCTCCTTAGACTATTCTGAATACTTACTGGAGCAAATGTTGTCCTATTAGGATGTTTGAAAAATGTAATTTCCTGTTGATTGGCTGGTGGGGCTGAGTGTGACTTCATAGGAACCAACCTGAAGTATGGAAGACATTTAAGGGATCCTCGACTACTAAACTAATACTACTACTAAAACTACTAAAACAGTAAAAACCAAAAAAAATGCCCACAATACAGTGGATTTTGTCCAGGACTGCAACATTTGTGATTATATCTAATACATATGTATACTAAAGATTAAAAAAAAAAGTCATATGCTAATTAACCACATCAAGGAGTTAAAGGGAATGTCCAAGCAAAATAAAAAAATGAGTTTCACTTACCTGGGGCTTCTACCAGCCCCATGCAGCCATCCTGTGCCCTCGTAGTCACTCACAGCTGCTCCAGTCCCCCGCTGGCAGCTTGCCAACCTCGGCCGCATTGCGTACATTTTTACGCATTCCCGATAGTGCAGGAACATTAACACATACATTTTTACGCATTACTGGTTCAATGCGTAAAAATGTACGCATTATTATTATTATTATTATTTATTGTATTTATAAAGCGCCAACATATTACGCAGCGCTGCACAATAGATAAATGGGTTAACATACAAGTAGAACATACGGAAACTCACAACAAAACAAGATCATGCAAATGATTTGATAACAATACAGTGTCATAGGTCAAGATAGAGACTGTTCGAGTCTACAAGAAGGGTGGTTGTGAGTAAGATTGCATAATCAAGCTGGATACATTAGGGAGGAGGGCCCTGCCAGAGGCTTACAATCTAAAGGGTGGGGTGGAGACAAAAGGTGCGTCTTTTGAGAGGGTGTCTAACAGAACATATTATGATGCTGGTGTAGGGGGGTATGCGAGTGTGAAGAGGTGAGTCTTGAGAGCTTGTTTGAAGGTATTAAAGGTGGGGGCGAGTCAGACGGCTGGTGGAAGAGAGTTCTAGAGAGTAGGGGCAGCTCTGGTGAAGTCCTGCAATCGTGCGTGTGACTGAGTTATGCGTGGTGCGACTAGGCGCAGGTCATTGGAGCATCGGAGGGGGCGGGCTGGTATGTGCCTGTGGACCAGATCAGAGATGTAGGTCGGGCAGGTCTTGTGCACTGATTTGTAGGCCAAGCACAGGATTTTGAAATTGATCCTAAAGCTGATGGGGAACCAGCGTAATGCTTTACAGAGCGGAGTTGTAGAGGCGCTGCGGTGAGAAGAATGTATCAGTCTGGCTGCCGCATTCATTACCAATTTAAGTGGGTCAGTACTGGCATTAAACCAGTAACGCGTAAAAATGTATGTGTTAATGTTCCTGCACTAGCGGTAATGCGTAAAAAATGTACGCAATGCGGCCCGCCGACTGCCAGCGGGGGATTGGAGCAGCAGTGAGTGACTAGAAGGGCACAGGATGGCTGCATGGGGCTGGTAGAAGCCCCAGGAAAGTGAAACTCATTTTTTTATTTTGTTTGAACCTTTAAACGGTTTAAACTAAAACTTCAATCAGCTAATCTTTTTAACAGACTTTTACTCATCAATGATCTATCACTACAAACCCTAATTTAAGCAAACTGAGATGTACACACATTAGATTAAACTTGTCCAAGGCGGTTGTTTGTGGACATCTCAGCTGAGATTCTAGCATTAGTACTGGTGCCCCCCCAACTTGTTTAAAAATATGGCATGTTGGATTTAAACAACAGCAACTCCACGTTGCATTATTCCTTTACTTACCCTGCCTGACGAAAGTTGTTCCATTGTACACTGTCCCTCCTCTTCTCTCCAAATAAACAGTAGGCATCGCTCTATAACCCAGCCAACTAAAATCGGTATTTCTGTGATCTCACTTCAGGCAAATGAGAACTTAAAGAGGTCAACTAATGACTCACAGCAGAACATTAAAAAAAAAAAAAAACAGGACACACATTTTAACACCAATTATCCTGGTTTCAGTATCAGCAACACTTTTTATATCTACTATTGGTATGTAGCCCTACTCACCCAGTGACATTTAGCCTAGGCTATGATGTCATGAAGCTTTTTGCCTCAGAGCACTCTGGGAAATCAACGAGCCTACCTGCTCACTACACAAAGTGGGGGGAAAAAAATCCCACAGTGATTCATCTCACCAGAAGTAACATGCAACACTAGTAAATATAAAAATATACATCAGGGTGAGGGAAGATTTTACAATGAGCAAACATTTAACTAAAAATAAGCAAATTTTAATCATCAAGACATATTCAGTAAATTTCCTCTTGAATTACTGACTGATGAGGGCCACTGCAGTTTACACATCATCAATTCTCTTAGAACTGCTTATTTAATACACTTATATATTTTTAACATAACCATCATTATATTTGACAGTTATTATTAGCCACATTTATTATGTAAACTTGTTCTACCAACACTATTTAACCTCCTGAGCATTACGCCGCTCAGGAGGTTTTGTTACTTTTTGCCCGATTATTAAAGAATTGTGCCAAATGACTGTAAACGCTCTAGCTAGTACTAGGCTAGCTAGAAGAAGTGTCCGGCACCCTCCACTCCCCATCGCTCCCCCGTTTATACATTACCAAGCCCAGATCCAGCGATCGGTGCTGCCTCCCTGGACAGCTCTGGTCATCACTATGGGGAGGATCGCCCATGACGTCATGACATCGCCGACGTCATGACGTCATGCGCAAACCCGATCCTCCCCATAGAGAGACCAGAGCATGAAATAATTAATTGTATGTGTAGTAAGGATAATTCATAGATCATTAGTTGAAAATAAAATAGCCATATTTTTATTTTCAGTTATATATATGTTTTATAACATTGCATCATTCTCTAATATTTGCAGTTTACATACTACACTGCATTTTAAACTTTGAAACAGAGCAGAGCTAATGACCCTTTGAACTTCCCTGCAGTAAAGTCTTATCTGAAATTGTCTTTCACTGTTTCTTTGATGTATAAGTGCTTCAGAAAATAGTAATGTAGCTGACTAAATTAGTCAGAGGGCTCAGTGAAGCTCTTTTGCATAGATAACAGTGCAGTTTTTTTTTAACTCTTCCTGTATTGGAAACACTAAGAGACTCATATCTGTGCTACTAATGTTCTATGTCTTAACTGTACTACACATACAATGCATTATATCATAAGCTTCTTTTCACTTCAGATTCCCTTTAATGAGAAAGTATTCCGCAGCACAAAACATGATAGCTGCACAATCTCCATCCAACAAAAAAAACACATAACACAGGCAAATACTATTACAGTTGCTTCTCAATTCCTATATTATCTACTCAGGGAACTATCGGTTCTGGTTCGCCTTAACCAAGCATTTTTCAAGAAATGCTCTTAACTACCATCTCTTGCTCCGTCCCCATAGGATTTTATTGACATCAATAATATGAAGGAATTTTAAAGCGCAGAGGCTTTTGACCCTTCTATCCTTAGATATTTCGTAAAGGATTTCCACTGATACTTTGGCTGTTATCATAAAGCTGTCAGGCAGCAGAGTTTACAGAGCGTCTTGGCTTTACTCTTCATGTGGTCTCAGCAGAAATTGTATTTTGTTGCTTGAATTAAACTGAATATACCAAATCAGCTTTCTAAGTGATCAATACTCCGCTCTAGGCTGGGTCATTACGAGATCACCGACCAAGCAGAACAGGGATTAATGTCAGCCTTATGCATGTCATCTCAGGGTAGGCCCGTCTGTATTGTCCTTCGCTGAATGAATCTGGGGAGCGGATTTTATATTTGTGCTTAATTAGCATTTAAGTTGTATTTTCAATTTGCATGTAACTTTTTACTTATTTACAGTATGTATGTCTGTGCTGTATAGTGAACTTGCACATGCATTTAGAATTTTTATTAGCTACATTTCTTATTCATAATTGATTAACGTTCAACAGTAGGCTAACCACTGTAGCAAGTAAAAAGCTCAGAAATGACTACTTAATTTTCTATGGCTGATGCTTTTGTGGATAGATGCATGAGAAGTCATAGGGGTTAATTCACTAAACTGTGCTATGACAAATAGCACGCTTTATCCCCAGAGATATCAAAGCCTTATCAAAGATAAAACGCTTTATCAAAGTTAACGAGCCTTATCAGAGTAGTATAGCAAGCGCTACGAACCCGCAGGGGCTCAGGGCAGGACGAGTGCCATTGCCAATTAGCAGGCATACATTCATAGCGCTCTGTATGCTACTCTGATAAGGCATGTAAACATTGATAAGGCGTGCTATCCCTGATAAGGCGTGCTATTTGTCATAGCACGGTTTAGTGAATCAACCCTATAGTCTTTTACCCTCAGAGGGCAGAGTTGTTTTCCACTAATACAGTCATGATCAAGACAAAACAAGAGCAAACACAGATACATACAAATTCAAACTTTTCACTTTTTATTGAAGGGCAAATACCTGAGTACATATTGCGGCACCACCACGTTAACTGGGCATAGAGTTGTGCCGCAACCTACAAAATATTGGTGATTTAGTTTATTCATATTTTCCTATGCACTATCCAGCACCCATTCTCCCTTGAATCCTACCCTGTAAGTGCCTAACAAAAACAAAAACACACCTAGTTCCTAGACCTACCCCGCATTAGTGCCTAATAAGAAACCCCCCAGCTAATTCCTAATGCCAAATCCCCCTGTAACTGCCTAACAAAAACACCCCCACCTAACGCTTTTCTCTCTGTAAGTGCTAACAAGAACCCCCCCCCCCTGACCACCACAGTGGCCTCGCACTGCCGGGCATCACCAAGTTGTCACCCGCACTGCTCCCCAGGCCCCTCTGTATAATGTAGCTGCAAATGAATAACTCACCTGCCCTGCTTACCTCAGCATCCAAACAACTGCTAGTTGTAGCGGATCATATACGATTGGATACAACCATTAATGCTAAATTAGTAGCCATGATTGGCTACTACCAACATTGAGCCTCAAACTCACCTCTTGTTTGATTACGGGTAGTTCACATGGTCATCTATTAGATGCCTTTCGATCCCGCCACCCATATGACCTGATCCACAAATCCCCTGAAGTATATGTATGGAAATTGATTCTGTAGCTATACTGTTGTGGATAAACTTGTCTGTACCCCTCTATGAAAAAAAAACTTACAAAAAATAAAAAAAAATAACTAGCATTCACCATTCTGTATTTGCTATATAAAAAAAAATCTGTCTTTGTTTTTAGGGTCTTGATTCGAAAAAAATATATTAAATTATAACACAAATGATTTTAATCCTATATTTTGTTGCACAACCCTTGGAGATGATAACTGCACCCACGTGATTAGGGCTGGTTGGAAATGCCCATTTTCGATTCCACAGAAATTCCAATAAATTGAATTTCCGCGGAATTCCGTTTTCTATTTTCCATGTCTTCCGTACCTGTCAACAGGTAAAGTACTTAGTCCCATTCTTCCTAAGCAAACTGCCCCCACTCCATAAGGTTCTCCAGGCATGTTTTACTTCTCCACATATGTGTTTGATAGTATTCAAACCAGGGCCCATTGGACAGTATGTATCACTCCTGTCCTGTTGTCCTGAATTTCTTAATTGTCTTGAGATTTCACTGTTTAGATATACATATAGACTCAGCACTCGTAGACTGACACTGTAAAACAGCCACAGAACATGATTGAGGCTCAATCATATTTCACAACAGGCATACTATTTTCTTTAAACGCACCAGATTATGTGATCAGACACTAATGGACACTAGCCACAGTGCTCATTTCACATACCTTTGTAGGTTGTTTGGCTACCATCCACACTATCCTTCTACCTATTCTGGGGTTGACTCTCCTCTTGTGTTAATGTCCAGGTTATCTACAGTCCCTTAAACATTAATAGTATTTGCAACCGTTGTTGTAGGAACATCAAGGTGCTTGGTGATGATGAATGATGCTCTTATAGTCTTTACCTTAAATGTCTACAATTTTATTTCTGATCTTTTTAGACAAAGACTTTTTTCATTCTTCTTCATGTACATTGTGAGACACATGAGGCGTCAGCCTAACACTGGCACAGTTTCAAGTTTGGCGTATGTCTATTTTACATGAAAAAGTCATGTTCCACCAATTTAGGCAATTAAGTAGTTACTCTACTTTTCCATTAGAACAGCGGTTGGCTTCCAATTAGTTCCACACCGGGGCTCAGACATGACTACAGTGGCACATGCAGTAAGTTGTGCACCAGGAAGTACAGATGGCCTAAACAGCTGAGTAAAAGAATGTAAAAAGGCTACATTGACTGCAGACTTACCCTTAGTGAGCACAGGTTCACTTTAAAGTGTCCCTGAGATAAAGAATACATAAGGATTAATACTTACCTGAGGCTTCCTCCTGCTGTCTGTCTGCTCGGTCACTATACTACCAATCCCCACCGTTCATCCCCAGTCTGGTCTGGTAAATGTCCTTACTGACCTATCTTGGGCTACTGCTCATGCATGGACTCCACTAGGGGGGGCGCCGGGGTTTGTGGGGGATCAAGCAAGTAGGCTGAAGGGAGCCCAAAGTAAGTATAAATCCCATGTAGTCTTCGTCTCAGGTTTCCTTTAAACACAACATTCTCAATATTTTTTTAAACTCCTAGCAATTCTGTGGTTGAAAATGTTGTTTTTAGACTACAGATGATAATCACGTTTGAAAGAAAACATGGTATTTTTTTGCCTGGAGCTCTGCTTTCAGATTTGCTCTTACGAATGACCCACTTGCTTTTTACACAAGGCGCATTTGCCTTTGGAGGACAACTAATAAACATCTGAAGAAATATTACTGCTACAGGGTACATTGATCAATTTGATGATTGCTACAGCCTGTACTGCTCAAAGTACGAACAGCCTATGACAACATCATGTTCTGGCTGTAATTTAAGTTGCAAAAATCAATTCACCCAGAGCATTCCAGGCCAATGCTCTATAAGAGATCAACTAAGGAGTCATTAACGTGCACACATGCTAAGAGGGGCTGACTTAGGAAAATGTGCAAACTCTAATGTATTTTCACTGTCAGCAATAGGATATTTATATCAGACACATTTTTTTCCTAAACTTTAATCAGTAGTAGTGCTATCAGAAAAGCAGGCAAACACTTTGTGATGCTTTTAATTTATGAGACATTCTATTTGATAGAAATATTAAAGCTTTGCTTCATAGCTGAGTTGATCAATAGGGGTATATAAATAGGGTGTCTACAACATATCCAATTATAATCCCATGGTGTATCATTAGGGACCTAAAATAAAATGGTGCAGACTAGAAAAATGGTAGCATAAATCAGATGTTAAAAAGCATAAATCCTTACTAGCCCTGTAACTCAAGCAGTAGAAGCAAAAGCCTTAGAAAAAAAATTGACTTTACGTCTCGAAGGAGATACTCTGCAACCAATTTTGCATAAAACTCCTAAAACTGCAGTCACTATCTCCAGATCAGATGTTGTATAAAAGACCTCTATTCCCTCTTAAATGACAAATTGAAAGACAAACATGAAAGCATTATAACAACGGCCTTAAAAATAAAACAAAAAAAAAACTATCTAGAATCCTAAACCTTGCACATATGTGACCTTGATCCTGTTCCAGCCAGTCGCTTATCTGCCAGAAAAACTTTTATGGCTGTATTTTGCTTATCAGTGATGTGTATTATATTACCGACAGGACAGAAGTTGTCACTTCCGTACCTAGAAATTAACTCTTTTAGGCAGCAAAATAAAACAAGTAAAACAGCCTTGTTATTAATGTTTTGTACTGTACATACACGTTTATCTCATCATGTCACATATCGCCTCATGTACACTTTAAAGTGACACTTAAGCCTAAAAGAAAAATCAGGTTTACTCACCTGGGGCTTCTACCAGCCCCCTGCAGCTGTCCTGTGCCCTCGCAGTCTCTCATGGATCCTCCGGTCCCCCGCCGCCAGCTAGTTTCATTTCCAGCGACAGGCCCGACAGGCCTGGCCACGCATCTGCTTCTTCCCGTACCAGTTCACAATAGTGGCCTGCGCAGGATGCTTTTGCAGACAGTAACGCGAAGAAGCAGATGCGTGGCCAGCCTTGCGCAGTCGCAGTGCGCCTGTCGGCCAAAAACGGAAATAGCTGGTGATGGGGGACAGGAGGACGGCTGCAGGGAGCTGGTAGAAGCCCCTGGTGAGTAAAACTGTTTTTTTCTTTCAGGCTTAAAGAGAATCTGTATTGTTAAAATCGCACAAAAGTAAACATACCAGTGCGTTAGGGGACATCTCCTATTACCCTCTGTCACAATTTCGACGCTCCCCGCCGCATTAAAAGTGGTTAAAAACAGTTTTAAAGAGTTTGTTTATAAACAAACAAAATGGCCACCAAAACAGGAAGTAGGTTGATGTACAGTATGTCCACACATAGAAAATACATCCATACACAAGCAGGCTGTATACAGCCATCCTTTTGAATCTCAAGAGATCATTTGTGTGTTTCTTTCCCCCTGCAGCAATCTTCCACTGAAGTATCAGGCTTTTTCTTCCTGCAGAGTGCAGACAGCTCTTCCTGTATGTAATTCCTCAGTATGTGAAAGCCCAGCCAGCTCAGAGGATGATTTATCCAGCTTGTAAAAGATAATAGAGCAAAGAGAACCTGCCATAATCTAAATAACACACAGGCAGTGTGCAGAGAGGGGCCTGTAGGGGGGAGATGCATCTCAGAATCACAACACTGAAGAACTTGGCAGCCTTCCAGACACAGGCTGACAAGTCTGACAAGAGAGAGAAAAGTTGATTTATTACAGAGATGGTGATAGTAGAACGTGCTGCAGTAAGCCAGAACACATTAGAATAGCTTTTGGAACTTGTAGGATGATAAAAAACAGGATGCAATTTTTGTTACGGAGTCTCTTTAAGCATCCCTTTAAGGTTTTACAGCGCTGCGTAATATTTTGGTGCTTTATGAATACAATAAATAAATAAATTCCTTTAAGCTTCATAACTATTGCACTTCTGCTATTTAGCACCTATCTTAGGGGGGTAAGGGGGGGGGGGAGCTACAGGCTCCTAACAGAGACAGTATCTAACAAGACTGCTTTACCTTGCCCATTTAGCATCATTCCATCAGTATGCATGGGGGCCTGTGTCACTCTGTTGCATGCTGAACAGGTGCTGCAAGGTACATGTTGAGCAGGCGCTGCAAGGTACATTGCCTGCACTTTGTGTGAAGCTGCAGTTTACATTGTGCTGAGTATGCTGAATGTATGCTCTGCAAACGTATGTTTTTAATTCATTGTTTTCACGCCTACATCACTAATCCTGCCTAAAATTATTGATTTAAAAAAATTAAACTTTTGCATGCAACACTTTAGACCACATGCTGGTTGCTAGTCTTTCGCGAAGGTTAAGAAAACATCTCTGCTTTAACAACTTCAAACAGTTGTTTCAAGGGACTATTCATTCATGTTTGTGACTAATAGAAAGGTTGTGGCACTTCAAAATAATTTATTATAAGATTCTTAAAACTAAGCTAAACCAAACTACAACCCCGATTACTCCCATGATTTTAGCATAGTAAAGCAGGTCTACCTGCTAAGTGTCCCTGCTCTTCTTTAAATTGACAATATAGTAGAGTTCATATTAGAGCTTGTAGCAGATGGATGTGGCTGGCTGGAAGCCTCACAGGACTGGTGCCTTGCACTTACTTCACAGCAGCCTGGGTCTCAGTGCAGCGGTTATATAATGCTTCTAGTCTGCCGCTTCCACCTGTAGTGAACTCTGCTGTATTATTTAAGAACAGGGGCATTAAACAGGAGAGACCTGCTGTACAGTACTAAGCTCCTGCAGGCAACCTGACAAGATATAGCTGGGGTTTATTGGTATACTGTATTAACCCCGGGTTTCTAAGTGTGCATAGAACTTTTTTTTACATTTCTTTTTTTTTTTTACATTACCAAACTCAAGCTTTAAATTACCCCTCACTAAATAATTCAAGTATAACAGCTGTTGGCCTTTGTCCTTAGATCATCCAACTACTTTTTATCATAAAACATAATATTACTTTTTACTTATGAGTGCCCAATGACTTGTTTATTGATTGATTGATTGATTGATTGATTGATTGATTGATGTATTTATTTATTTTTTACTTTAAAACTACAGCAATTTATCTCTTTATTCACAGATAAAGTCAGATGCATAGTGACGATATAATAATTACTATTGTTGTTTTGTCACATGACCAGCAACAAATCAATGGTCCCCATTGCAATGATGCACTTCAGGCCTTTGCAGTATGTTCTAGTTGCTGAGAACAGCCCAGTATGACATTTAAAGTGGAAAAGTGCACATATGACTGCACAGATAGATATTTAAAAAAAAATAATGTTCTCCTTGCATGAGATCTTATCAGAAGTATATACGTTTTCATTGTTGCTACAGTTTAAACTGTCATCTTTGCTTCACTCGCTAGTAGAGAGCTTGCAACCTTTTATTTTTGTAAAATATCTGTATTAGTGTTTTAATTTTCATAAGCGTCTAAAATGCCTACATGTAAAAAAGGCACCCGGTAAAAAGGGCACCGGATATAGCCACTAGTAAAATATTGGTATAATGACTGATATTCTACTAGTTAAAGCGGAATATAACCCTGCATTTCAACTTTGCTCTAAAACATTATTTACAGCATATTATATGCAAAAAGCATTTTTTTTTTTACTAGACCAGCATTGGAAGGGTTAAACACAGAGGTTTTAAGTTCCGTGCAGACATTCAGATAGTTACATTCTATTTAGTTAGTGTGTAACTGTTTATCAATAGATACATCTCTTTGGCTGTCCTCCAAGCTCCTTCTCAGTGAGAGAGATGAGTCACAATAAACACATATTTGTAAACAAAAAGTATCTAACTCAAGTTCGGATTCGTCTGCAGAAATCTCTAGGGACTTTAACGCCCTGTGTAACCCTTCCAATGCTGGTCTAGTAAAAAAAAAATGCTGGTTGCATATAATATACTGTAAATAATGTTTTAGAGCAAAGTTGAAATGCAGGGTTATATTCCGCTTTAATTCCAATATTAAATATCAATTATCTTCACTGATGTTTGCTATGATCTACCCTAACCCTACCCTCAAACAGAACCCTCTCTCCTACCCTTTACCCCCCATGGTGGTGCCTAACCTTAACCCCATTGTGATTCCTAAGCTTAACGCCTAACCTTAAAGCGGAATATAACCCTGCATTTCAACTTTGCTCTAAAATATTATTTACAGCATATTATATGCAAAAAGCATTTTTTTTTTACTAGACCAGCATTGGAAGGGTTAAACACAGAGGTTTAAAGTTCTGTGGAGAGATATGCAGAAGTTCAGATAGATACATTCTATTTAGTTACATGTATCTATTGATAAATGTTACACACTCTTTGGCTGTCCTCCAAGCTCCTTCTCAGTCAGAGAGATGAGTCACATTCAACACTTAGATACATTTATGTAAACAAAATGTATCTATTTCAGCTTCGGATGCATCTGCAGAAATCTCCAGGAACTTTAAAGCCCTGTGTAACCCTTCCAATGCTGGTCTAGTAAAAAAAAAATGCTGGTTGCATATAATATACTGTAAATAATGTTTTAGAGCAAAGTTGAAATGCAGGGTTATATTCCGCTTTAACTAACACCTCGCCGCCACAGAGAATAATGTTAATTGCAGCGATTGGCGGCTATCACCTATGCTGCCATAGACACTAATTGACATTACATGACACTAGTTGACAGTGTCAATGCCCGCGCCCCCCGCCTATGCATGACCATCCTGGTGTGTGCCCTTGCCCATGACCTTCACTCACCCCTGCGTATGTGCACTACAGTGGCATTCACAGACATAGGTGGGTGCAGACACCTGGTATTTTATTATGTTGGATACATATGTATGTACAGTATATGTGTGTGTGTGTTTATATATATTTGCACTGACTGCACAGATGATTATATTAAATAAAACATGTAACTTTAAAAACCTCCCCTGGGGGGGTACTCACCTTGGGTGGGGGAAGCGTCCGGTCCCACAGTGGCGGCGAAAATCCTCCTGGAACAGCGATGATGTAAATATTTATCTCCCCGGTTCCAGCACAGGCGCAGTATCAGCTCGCTGCACGGATATAGATGAAAATCCGAACTTTATTAATGACCTAGTAGATGCAGTAGTGAGCAATGTTGCTATGTTTGCAGATGATACAAAATTGTGCAGAATCATCAACTCTCAGGAAGATAGTGTCATATTGCAACAGGATCTGGATAGGATGGCTATATGGGCACATACATGGCAGATGAAATTCAATGTTGAAAAATGTAAAGTCATGCATTTTGGACGTACCAATGGTCTAGCACCATACAAAATAAATGGGATACAGTTGGGGACTTCAAACTTGGGGAAGGACTCAGGAGTACTCATTAGAGATGTCGTGAACCTCCGATTTTCGGTTCATGAACCCTGTTCGCGAACCTCCGCGAACGGTTCGGTTCGCGAAAAAGTTCGCGAACCGCAATAGACTTCAACAGGGAGGCGAACTTTAAAAATGTTAAAAAATTCTCCTGGCTAGAAAAATGATAGAAAACATGTTTCAAGAGCTCTAATACCTGGAGGCACACCTGATTGAGTGAAATACACATCACTGCTGCTGGAGGACCCACCCTCCCTCCTCCAAGCAAGGTTCTTATATCATTTGACTCAGTTGTCTGCCTACACTAATTAGTTATGGGACAGCTGTTACACACTCTGCTAGGGAGATTTTAATTAGCCTCTTGTGGGTCCCCCTCCTCCTCCCCTTCTACCTATTCCCTCCTCCCTCCTACCGGAGGGAGGAGGGTCTCTTCTGCCAGGGAATTATACCATTTTAAAAACCAGTATACATCATACCATGGCTGGGAATCGAACCCAGCTCTCACTGTGGGGTGGGCAAGTCACCCTAACCACTGTACCACTACAGTAGTAAGTGAAGCTGGCCTAAAAATTACCATTTATGCTCAATGCAATAGAAACAGGTTGCTTACAGGGAACCTTAACTGAGAGTGATATGGATGTTTCCTGTAAACAATACCAGTTGCCTGGCAGTCCAGCTGATCTTTGTGAATGCAATAGTGGCTGAATCACACCCTGAAACAAGCATGCAGCTAATCCAGTCTGACTTCAGTCAGAGCACCTGATCTGCATGCTTGTTCAGGGGCTGTGGCTAAAAGTATTAGAGACACAGGATCAGCAGGTGATTCAGGCAACTGGTATTATTTTAAAAGGAAAAATCCATATCCTTCTCCGTTTAGGTTCCCTTTAAGGATTTGTAGCATAAAAGCCAACTCACATTGGCTGGGATTTGAACCTGGGTCTCAATGTGTGGTGGGCATGCACCCTAACCACTGTACCAACTGAAGCTGGCCTAAAAATTACCATTTATGCTCAATACAAGAGAAAAAGTAGACAAGACAAATAACATTTATATCACACTTTTCTCCTGGCGGACTCAAAGCACCAGAGCTGCAGCCACTAGGGCATGCTCTATAGACAGTAGAAGTGTTAGGAAGACTTGCCTAAGGTCTCCTACTGAATAGGTGCTGGCTTACTGAACAGACAGTGCTGAGATTTGAACTCTGGTCTCCTGTGTCAGAGGCAGAGCCCTTAACCATTACATCATGCAGCCACTGCTTACAGATATGTAGCCAGACATGGCCTTCTCTTTTGTGTTCAACAGTTGTCCAAAAAGAACCCCAGATAGCCAGGTAGATTCATATCTCTCTCTCTTCCTAACACTGCTACTGCCTATAGAGCATGCCCTAGTGGCTGCAGCTCTGGTGCTTTGAGTCCGCCAGGAGAAAAGCGTGATATAAATGTTATTTGTCTTGTCTACTTTTTCTCTTGTATTGAGCATAAATGGTAATTTTTAGGCCAGCTTCAGTTGGTACAGTGGTTAGGGTGCATGCCTACCACACAGTGACACCCAGGTTCAAATCCCAGCCAATGTGAGTTGGCTTTTATGCTACAAATCCTTAAAGGGAACCTAAACGGAGAAGGATATGGATTTTTCCTTTTAAAATAATACCAGTTGCCTGAATAGCCTGCTGATCCTGTGTCTCTTAGGCCCGGTTCACATTAGCGTTCGCTATCCGGATTTTCCGGATCTGATCCGGACCGCATACTGTACAAACGGAACGTACGTTCCGCATAGCAATGCAAAGGCTATGCGGATGTTCACATACGTACGTTCCGTACAGTACGGAGCCGGACCGGATCCGGACTCTTTTCCAACATGCGCTATTTTTTGTGTCCGGATCTCCGGCCCACGCATCCTGACCGGAGCCTGACCTGAGCCTGACAGCACCATCAGGAACACAGAAACCAATGGGAAACGGAAGGCACAGAACACACTGCCTACAAAAACCTGACGTTCTACCCCACTTCCTATGCGTATCCAAGCGGCCATTTCGGATGGGGACACATGGGCCAAGCATGTCTGGAGTGGAGCAGCAGTGACAGATGTGCTGGAGCTGTTTGGCAGAATATCGGAGGTGGAGGTGATGCCTACAGCGGAGGAACCTGATTGTACATGTGCACCAGGTGCACCTTCTGCTGACCCCAACATTTTTTTATTTATATTTAACTATTTTTTGCCCACGGATCCGGATGGCAGCCTGATGCATGCCTGATACAAACGGACCGGATCCGGATCGAAACCGTACGGTTCTGATCAGGATCAGGTCAGGATCCGATCAGGATCCGATCAGGATCCGGTCCGTTTACTTGCCAAAACGCAAGTGTGAACGGGGCCTAATACTTTTAGCCACAGCCCCTGAACAAGCATGCAGATCAGGTGCTCTGACTGAAGTCAGACTGGATTAGCTGCATGCTTGTTTCAGGGTGTGATTAAGCCACTATTGCAGTCACAAAGATCAGCTGGACTGCCAGGCAACTGGTATTGTTTACAGGAAACATCCATATCACTCTCAGTTAAGGTTCCCTGTAAGCAACCTGTTTCTATTGCATTGAGCATAAATGGTAATTTTTAGGCCAGCTTCACTTACTACTGCAGTGGTACAGTGGTTAGGGTGACTTGCCCACCACACAGTGAGAGCTGGGTTCGATTCCCAGCCATGGTATGATGTATACTGGTTACTGGAGGAGGGAGACCCACAAGAGGCTAATTAAAATCTCCCTAGCAGAGTGTGTAGCAGCTGTCCCATAACTAATTAGTGTAGCCAGACAACTGAGTCAAATGGTATAAGGACCTTGCTTGGAGGAGGGAGGGTGGGTCGGTCTCTAGCAGTGAGAGAAGTGTGTTTCCAGCAGTGAGAGAAGTGTGTTTGGCAATAATATGGCTGCTGACAGTGATATGGAGGGTCAAAGTTTTGCTCAATAGAGCGTTATGGGGCGAATCGAACTTCCACAAAAGTTCACCTGATGCAGGCGAACGCGAACCCCCAAAGTTCGCCTGGAACCGTTCGCGACATCTCTAGTACTCATCGATAACAAGTTAAATAATTGTACTCAATGCCAAGCCGCTGCAGCTAAAGCAAACAAAATTTTGGGATGCATTAAAAGGGAAATAAAAACTCGAGATGCTAGCATAATATTGCCCCTGTTTAACTCTCTAGTAAGGCCACATCTGGAATATGGAATTCAGTTCTGGGCACCACATTGCAAAACAGATATTGCAGTTTTAGAGCAGGTGCAGAGACGAGTAACAAAATTGATACGTGGGATGGAGGGTCTCACTTACCAAGAAAGGTTAGATAAACTGGGTTTATTTAGTCTAGAGAAAAGACGCCTTAGAGGGGATCTAATTAACATGTATAAATACATCAGGGGGCAATATAATAGCTTGGCGAATGAGCTTTTTGTCCCTAAGCCTTCTCAAAGGACTAGAGGACATGATCTGCGCATGGAGGAAAAATGTGTTAGCCATTTATTTAGGAAAGGGTTCTTTACAGTAAGAGTGATTAAGATGTGGAATGCATTGCCACAGGAAGTCGTTATGGCAAACTCTATACCTGCATTTAAAGCGGTTTAACACCCAGCATTACAAATTTGCTGTAAAAGATTGCTTACAGCTTACAAACTATTATGCCAGATTTTTTTTTAAGCAGAAATTCACTGAATGGGTTAAACATGACATTTTAGTGTTGGATTTAACTAGGAATCCGCATCCTTTCTTATCTTTTAGTTACACATGTATCTTTATTTGGAATACAAATAGACCTTTGAAAAGCCTACCGGGGAAGCCCTCTTTGTTCTCTCAGAGCAGTGTTTGTTTGTTACATTGTAGATAGATACATTTGTAACTAAACAAGCAAGCACGGAGGAGGATTTCTAGCTAAATGCAGCACTAAAATGTCATGTTTAATCCATTCAGTGAATTTCTGCTAAAAAAAAAATCTGGCATAATAGTTTATAAGCTGTAAGCAATCTTTTAAAGCAAAGTTGGAATGCTGGGTGTTAGACCACTTTAAAGGGGGCTTAGATGCTTTCCTTGTGTTGAAAGACATCCATGGCTACAATTACTAGGTAATGCCTAATTATGTTGATCCAGGGATTTTATCTGATTGCCATCTGGAGTCGGGAAGGAATTTTTCCCTTTTGGGGCTAATTGGACCATGCCTTGTAAGGGTTTTTTCGCCTTCCTCTGGATCAACAGGGATATTTCAGGGAGCAGGCTGGTGTTGTACTTTATGCTGGTTGAACTCGATGGATGGATGTCTTTTTTCAACCAAAATAACTATGTAAATAACTATGTAAATAACTGCGCAGGCGCAAGTCTCCCGCACCTGCGCAGTAGAGTGGACCCGACAGAGATCAGCTATGTTCGCCTATCTCCATGCGGAGAGCCGCAACAGCGCCCCCGCTGGAGCCAGGAGAGGTAAATAAATCAGCGATTATCAGGCTTGTCGAGGGAGGATTCCGGGACTCTTCGGGGGAGCCAGCGCTGGACCGCCTGCAGCTACAGGCGTGGGGGAAGCCTCATTGGGACCCCCTCCCAAGGTGAGTACCCCCCAAGGGCACATTTTTTGTTACAGGTTCTCTTTACCCACTTGACAACCATAGTGCTAACCCCCAGCCCCCCCCCCCCCTAAACACCAGGCTCATTTTTCTTGCACTGGGCTGTGCAGGCTTTTCAACCTCCTGCACAGCCCAGCTAGGGAGCCCAGTGATCGGACTCACCTCCTTTTTTTGTCCCTGAGGGGACATTTTTTTTTCTTAAGCCTCTATGAGGCTCTCTCTCCCTCCCCTCCGGTATCTGAATTGGAACAGGACGGCGATCAATCCTGTTCCGCTTCTCATAGGCATCAGCCTATGAGAGGACGGCAGTCCCCGGCAGTGCTGTACGATTGTAAACAAAGGGGATTTCTTTCCCCTTTCGTTTACAAACAGCCTGTTAGCCGCGATCGGTGGCTAGCAGGCTATTCACGAAACTCCGTTCTGTGAAGTGGCAGGGAACGATCGCGCTTGCGTGGCCGTTCCCTGCCAAACCGCAGCTCCAGGACTTGACGCCCATTGGCGTTAGGCGGTCCCGGGGCTGTCGCCCCCAGCTAGATAATGAGATCAGCTAACTACCTGAATTTACTGAATGACTAGGTTATTCCATCAGAGAATTTCTTCTTCAATGTTGACTCGCATATTTATAGATGACAATGCCAGGATTCATGCCCCATGAATCCTGGCATTAAAATGTGAGAGAGTGGTTCAGGGATAATGACATGTTATTTTTATGCATTAATTGGCCACCATAGAGTCCAGACCTTAACCTCAATAAGAATCTTTAGGCTATACTGGAGAAGAATATGCACATATGCACAGTGACTCAATGAAATTATGCCTCATGGAATACATGCCATAATCGAAGCTAAAGGCTATTCAGTGAATAATAATTGTGTGTGACCCTTTTTTTGGACAGGCGGTGTATATAATATTTTGCATGTAGAGATAACAGACCCACCTAAACAAAACACTCAATGTCTGCAGTCTTCCTTCCAGCACAAGGGCTCCATAGTCTTTACTGGACTGCCAATATGATCCAAGGCACAAAGAAAGGTTAGGAGAATGCGTTGTAGATCTTGCTACTGACAGCTGTCACTAAAGTATACATACTGTATACTCGCTCAAGTCTGTCCTGTGCATAAATCCTAAACCTTGAATAGCACCATCTGTATTTGTGATGCATGACTGCAAGGTTATACATTTAACATTTTGGGAACTATTGATCCACTGTAAGTGCATAACATGTTTTATTTCCTTCCAAAGTAAATACAACATAAAGGCAGCAACCTGCAGATTTATTTTACGCGTTGTGCTAAAATAAGAAAATATAGCTAAATAATGCAGTATATAATTGAGGATTTAAAAAAGAAAAAAAATGCTATAATTGCTATAATAGCCAAAACATTTCTAGCTCACAGTATGGGCGATGGAGCACTATTCAGTAAGAAAGCCCAGAATCCTTTTCAACCTCAAAATCAATGCACAAGCAGTTAAACACAGAAGAAGCCGCCACTTTCTTGCTCCGCATTGCAGTTAAACTCTTTTGCTACCTGGGGAATAAATCCACATTAATATCTCATAATAAATGAGGAGACGTACAGTACGGAAGAGGATGTATGACCCACTAATAAAAATATGTAGTCATACACTAATGTAAATATTTATACTGCACCGTGCCATTAGTTCTTGCAGTTAATCTATTTCTCCCGCTAATGGATTGGAATAGAATGTGTTCCCAAAGCAGTTTACATAAAAAATTATTGATATATCACAGGATGTGGCTGCCCTGCCACGTTTCTTAAGTTCAGTATATTGAAGAAATGGTTTCAAATCTTCCAATGATTTTTTTTTTATTATTATTGGTCATGGTCAAAATAAATCAAGAGTTTTCAGAATGCTTACATTTTTAGAAATGGATCAAACAATGAAGGAAAAAAAATTATATACCGTATTTTTCAGACCATAAGACACATTTTTTCTCCCCCAAAAGAAGTGTGTGTGTGTGTGGGGGGGGGGGGGGGAATCACTGCATCTTATAGTTTGAATACTACATTTTGGACCTGCACCAGCTTTACCTACGCATTGCTATTGCTGCCGCAGCCACCACCTGCCCCCTCCTGTAATATTTACCCGATGCAGGGCTTCTTATGTAGCGGCTGGTAATGTACAGTGAACCTGGTCTGAAGTATGAAAGAAAGCTGCCAGGGACCCGTGTGATCCCGTCTGCGTCAAGCTGCACCTCGCTTCCCAGCAACAGCGAGGACGACAGCCAGGGGCGGACTGGCCCGGGAGGACAGGGGGCGGATTCCCCCCGGGCCGCCGCCTCCTCAGGCATCCAGGGCCGGCTGCGCAGCACTATTTATTTGTGCCGTCATAAATAACTTTTGCAGTGCTGTGGCCGATCAATCTAAAGCCCCGCCCCCAGCAGTAGCTCTTCACTCATATCGGGCTGCAGTCCAGGGCATTGGGTGAGAGAACTCCTGCTCCTCCCCGAGCCTGCCCCGAGATTGGTCATTGGCTGGCTGCACTGTGGCTTCCAAACTCCACCCCCAGCCCGAAGATGCACTGTGCTGGGGGAATTGCAGGGACCCCAGAAGGAACCACCGCCAAAATCATGGCAAAGCTCCGCCCCAAATTGCCGCTAAGCCCCACCCCCAAATTGCCACGAAGCTCCGCCCCCAAACGGGAGCAATTATTTCCTGCAAATGCAGAACTCTGGAATGGTGAGTGAGATATATCATCCTCCTCTCCCCTACAAACTGTATTGGGGGTGTCCCTGGCTCCTGTCTCCTTCTCTATCACTAAAACTGTCAGGAGGCTCACTGGCTTACTGTGGGTGGGGGCTCTTTGGTACTTATGCTCTAGGACAGAGGTTCCCAACCAGGGTGCCGCGACACATTTATGTGTCGCGGCAGCACCAGCTATGTGTCGCCGCTCTCTGCTCCCCCTGCTCGTCTCCCCCGCAGATCGCCTTATTATCTTAGCAGCGGCCGCTCTCCCCTCTCCAGCGCATGTATTTATTCAAGCAGCGTATCTCCCGGCTGCTCTGTGTGTGATGCGCAGGAAGCATGGCTCGGTTACCATAGTAACGGCGATACATATCGCCGCTACAGGAAGCCGCTGCCCTGCTTCCTGCGCATCACACACAGAGCAGCCGGGAGATACGCTGTTTGAATAAATACATGCGCCGGAGAGGGGAGAGCGGCCGCTGTTAAGGTAATAACAGCGGCGGGGACGGGCGGGGGGCACACCTACCCATAGGGGGCACACCTACCCATACTGGCTATACCGGGGCACTATTCTAGCTATCCTGGGGCACTATACTGACTATACTGGGGCACGATACTGGCTATACTGGGGCGCTATACTGGGGCACTATTCTGGCTATACTGGGGCACTATACTGGGGCACCATACCGGCTATACTGGGGCACTATACTGGCTATACTGGGGCACTATACTGGGGCACTATACTGGCTATACTGGGGCACTATACTGGCTATCCTGGGGCACTATACTGGGGCGCTATCCTGGGGCACTATACTGGCTATACTGGGGCACTATACTAGCTATACTGGGGCACTATACTGGCTATACTGGGGCACTATACTAGCTATACTGGGACACTATACTGGCTATACTGGGGCACTATACTGGCTATACTGGGGCACTATACTAGCTATACTGGGGCACTATACTGGCTATACTGGGGCACTATACTGGCTATACTGGGGCACTATACTGGCTATACTGGGGCACTATACTGGGGCACTATACTAGCTATACTGGGGCACTATACTAGCTATACTGGGCCACTATACTGGCTATACTGGGGCACTATACTGACTATACTGGGGCACTATACTAGCTATACTGGGGCGCTATACTGGGGCACTATACTGGGGCACTATACTGGCTATACTGGGGCACAATACTGACTATACTGGGGCACTATACTAGCTATACTGAGGCAACTAAACTCCCTATACTGGGGCAACTATTCTAGCTGTGCCACTGCACCCTCACCAACCCCCCCCCCCCCCCCCGTGATTGTTACTGAGCCCCTCAGTGTGCCTGCAGCATCAGCAGATTGTTACTGAGCCCCTCAGTGTGCCTGCAGCATCGGCAGATTGTCACTGAGCCCCTCATTGGCGCTTTGAGTCCGCAAGGAGAAAAGCGCAATATAAATGTTATTTGTCTTGTCTTGTCTTGTCTCATTGTGCCTGCAGCATCAGCAGGTTATTACTGAGCCACTTATTGTGCCTGCAGCATCAGCAGGTTATTACTGAGCCACTCATTGTGCCTGCAGCATCAGCATATTGTCACTGAGCCCCTCATTGTGCCTGCAGCATCAGCATATTGTCACTGAGCCCCTCTGTGTGCCTGCAGCATCAGCAGATTGTTACTGAGCTCCCCACCATTGTGCGTGCAGCATCAGCAGATTGTTACTGAGCCCCTCATTGTGCATGCAGCATCAGCAGATTGTCACTGAGCCCCTCATTGTGCCTGCAGCATCAGCAGATTGTTACTGAGCCCCTCATTGTGCCTGCAGCATCAGCAGATTGTCACTGAGCCCCTCATTGTGCCTGCAGCATCAGCAGATTGTTACTGAGCCCCTCATTGTGCCTGCAGCATCAGCAGATTGTTACTGAGCCCCTCATTGTGCCTGTAGTATCAGCAGATTGTTTCTGAGCCCCTCACTGTGCCTGCAGCATCAGCAGATTGTTACTGAGCTCCCCACCATTGTGCCTGCAGCATCAACAGATTGTTACTGAGCCCCTCATTGTGCCTGCAGCATCAGCAGATTGTTACTGAGCCCCTTATTGTGCCTGCAGCATCAGCAGATTGTCACTGAGCCCCTCATTGTGCCTGCAGCATCAGCAGATTGTCACTGAGCCCCTCATTGTGCCTGCAGCATCAGCAGATTGTTACTGAGCCCCTCATTGTGCCTGCAGCATCATCAGATTGTTACTGAGCCCCTCACATTGCCTGCAGGATCAGCAGATTTTTACTGAGCCCCTCATTGTTCCTGCAGCATCAGCAGATTGTTGCTGAGCCCCTCATTGTGCCTGCAGCATCAGTAGATTGTTACTGAGCCCCTCATTGTGCCTGCAACATCAGCATTATACTAGCTATACTGGGGCGCTATACTGGGGCACTATACTGGCTATACTGGGGCACTATAATGGCTATACTGGGGCACTATACTGACTATACTGGGGCACTATACTAGCTATACTGAGGCAACTAAACTCCCTATACTGGGGCAACTATGCTAGCTGTGCCACTGCACCCTCACCAACCCCCCCCCCCCCCCCCCCCCCGTGATTGTTACTGAGCCCCTCAGTGTGCCTGCAGCATCAGCAGATTGTTACTGAGCCCCTCAGTGTGCCTGCAGCATCAGCGGATTGTCACTGAGCCCCTCATTGTGCCTGCAGCATCAGCAGGTTATTACTGAGCCACTCATTGTGCCTGCAGCATCAGCAGGTTATTACTGAGCCACTCATTGTGCCTGCAGCATCAGCATATTGTCACTGAGACCCTCATTGTGCCTGCAGCATCAGCATATTGTCACTGAGCCACTCAGTGTGCCTGCAGCATCAGCAGATTGTTACTGAGCTCCTCACCATTGTGCCTGCAGCATCAGCAGATTGTTACTGAGCCCCTTATTGTGCCTGCAGCATCAGCAGATTGTCACTGAGCCCCTCATTGTGCCTGCAGCATCAGCAGATTGTTACTGAGCCCCTCATTGTGCCTGCAGTATCAGCAGATTGTTTCTGAACCCCTCACTGTGCCTGCAGCATCAGCAGATTGTTACTGAGCTCCCCACTATTGTGCCTGCAGCATCAGCAGATTGTTACTGAGCCCCTCATTGTGCCTGCAGCATCAGCAGATTGTTACTGAGCCCCTTATTGTGCCTGCAGCATCAGCAGATTGTTACTGAGCTCCTCATTGTGCCTGCAGCATCAGCAGATTGTTACTGAGCCCCTCATTGTGCCTGCAGCATCAGCAGATTGTTACTGAGCCCCTCATTGTGCCTGCAGCATCAGCAGATTGTCACTGAGCCCCTCATTGTGCCTGCAGCATCAGCAGATTGTCACTGAGCCCCTCATTGTGCCTGCAGCATCAGCAGATTGTTACTGAGCCCCTCATTGTGCCTGCAGCATCAGCAGATTGTTACTGAGCCCCTCATTGTGCCTGCAGCATCAGCAGATTGTTACTGAGCCCCTTATTGTGCCTGCAGCATCAGCAGATTGTTACTGAGCTCCTCATTGTGCCTGCAGCATCAGCAGATTGTTACTGAGCCCCTCATTGTGCCTGCAGCATCAGCAGATTGTTACTGAGCCCCTCATTGTGCCTGCAGCATCAGCAGATTGTCACTGAGCCCCTCATTGTGCCTGCAGCATCAGCAGATTGTCACTGAGCCCCTCATTGTGCCTGCAGCATCAGCAGATTGTTACTGAGCCCCTCATTGTGCCTGCAGCATCAGCAGATTGTTACTGAGCCCCTCATTGTGCCTGCAGTATCAGCAGATTGTTTCTGAGCCCCTCACTGTGCCTGCAGCATCAGCAGATTGTTACTGAGCTCCCCACTATTGTGCCTGCAGCATCAGCAGATTGTTACTGAGCCCCTCATTGTGCCTGCAGCATCAGCAGATTGTTACTGAACCCCTCATTGTGCCTGCAGCATCATCAGATTGTTACTGAGCCCCTCACATTGCCTGCAGGATCAGCAGATTTTTACTGAGCCCCTCATTGTTCCTGCAGCATCAGCAGATTGTTACTGAGCCCCTTATTGTGCCTGCAGCATCAGTAGATTGTTACTGAGCCCCTCATTGTGCCTGCAACATCAGCATTATACTAGCTATACTGGGGCGCTATACTGGGGCACTATACTGGCTATACTGGGGCACTATACTGGCTATACTGGGGCACTACACTGACTATACTGGGGCACTATACTAGCTATACTGAGGCAACTAAACTCCCTATACTGGGGCAACTATGCTAGCTGTGCCACTGCACCCTCACCAACACCCCCCCCCCCCCCCCCGTGATTGTTACTGAGCCCCTCAGTGTGCCTGCAGCATCAGCACATTGTTACTGAGCCCCTCAGTGTGCCTGCAGCATCAGCAGATTGTCACTGAGCCCCTCATTGTGCCTGCAGCATCAGCAGGTTATTACTGAGCCACTCATTGTGCCTGCAGCATCAGCAGGTTATTACTGAGCCACTCATTGTGCCTGCAGCATCAGCATATTGTCACTGAGCCCCTCATTGTGCCTGCAGCATCAGCATATTGTCACTGAGCCCCTCAGTGTGCCTGCAGCATCAGCAGATTGTTACTGAGCTCCCCACCATTGTGCCTGCAGCATCAGCAGATTGTTACTGAGCCCCTCATTGTGCCTACAGCATCAGCAGAATTGTCACTGAGCCCCTCATTGTGCCTGCAGCATCAGCAGATTGTCACTGAGCCCCTCATTGTGCCTGCAGCATCAGCAGATTGTTACTGAGCCCCTCATTGTGCCTGCAGCATCAGCAGATTGTTACTGAGCCCCTCATTGTGCCTGCAGTATCAGCAGATTTTTTCTGAGCCCCTCACTGTGCCTGCAGCATCAGCAGATTGTTACTGAGCTCCCCACTATTGTGCCTGCAGCATCAGCAGATTGTCACTGAGCCCCTCATTGTGCCTGCAGCATCAGCAGATTGTTACTGAGCCCCTTATTGTGCCTGCAGCATCAGCAGATTGTTACTGAGCTCCTCATTGTGCCTGCAGCATCAGCAGATTGTTACTGAGCCCCTCATTGTGCCTGCAGCATCAGCAGATTGTTACTGAGCCCCTCATTGTGCCTGCAGCATCAGCAGATTGTCACTGAGCCCCTCATTGTGCCTGCAGCATCAGCAGATTGTCACTAGTGTTGGGCGAACATCTAGATGTTCGGGTTCGGGCCGAACAGGCCGAACATGGCCGCGATGTTCGGGTGTTCGACCCGAACTCCGAACATAATGGAAGTCAATGGGGACCCGAACTTTTGTGCTTTGTAAAGCCTCCTTACATGCTACATACCCCAAATTTACAGGGTATGTGCACCTTGGGAGTGGGTACAAGAGGAAATTTTTTTGTAGCAAAAAGAGGTTATAGTTTTTGAGAAAATCGATTTTAAAGTTTCAAAGGGAAAACTGTCTTTTAAATGCGGGAAATGTCTGTTTTCTTTGCACAGGTAACATGCTTTTTGTCGGCATGCAGTCATAAATGTAATACATATAAGAGGTTCCAGGAAAAAGGACCGGTAACGCTAACCCAGCAGCAGCACACGTGATGGAACAGGAGGAGGGTGGCGCAGGAGGAGAAGGCCACGCTTTGTGAGACACAACAACCCAGGCCTTGCATGAGGACAAGAAGCGTGCGGATAGCATGCTTTGTACCGCCATGCAGTCATAAATGTAATAAAGATAAGTGGTTCAATAAACAGGGACCACGCGGCAACGCTAACCCAGCAGCAGCAGACGTGATGGAACAGGAGGAGGCGCAGGAGGAGAAGGCCACGCTTTGTGAGACACAACAACCCAGGCCTTGCATGAGGACAAGAAGCGTGCGGATAGCATGCTTTGTACCGCCATGCAGTCATAAATGTAATAAAGATAAGAGGTTCCATAAACAGGGACCGGCAACGCTAACCCAGCAGCAGCAGCAGCACACGTGATGGAACAGGAGCAGGCGCAGGAGGAGAAGGCCACGCTTTGTGAGACACAACAACCCAGGCCTTGCATGAGGTACCGCCATGCAGTCATAAATGTAATAAAGATAAGTGGTTCAATAAACAGGGACCACGCGGCAACGCTAACCCAGCAGCAGCAGACGTGATGGAACAGGAGGAGGCGCAGGAGGAGAAGGCCACGCTTTGTGAGACACAACAACCCAGGCCTTGCATGAGGTACCGCCATGCAGTCATAAATGTAATAAAGATAAGTGGTTCAATAAACAGGGACCACGCGGCAACGCTAACCCAGCAGCAGCAGACGTGATGGAACAGGAGGAGGCGCAGGAGGAGAAGGCCACGCTTTGTGAGACACAACAACCCAGGCCTTGCATGAGGTACCGCCATGCAGTCATAAATGTAATAAAGATAAGTGGTTCAATAAACAGGGACCACGCGGCAACGCTAACCCAGCAGCAGCAGCAGACGTGATGGAACAGGAGGAGGTGCAGGAGGAGAAGGCCACGCTTTGTGAGACACAACAACCCAGGCCTTGCATGAGGACAAGAAGGGTGCGGATAGCATGCTTTGTACCGCCATGCAGTCATAAATGTAATAAAGATAAGTGGTTCAATAAACAGGGACCACGCGGCAACGCTAACCCAGCAGCAGCAGCAGACGTGATGGAACAGGAGGAGGCGCAGGAGGAGAAGGCCACGCTTTGTGAGACACAACAACCCAGGCCTTGCATGAGGACAAGAAGGGTGCGGATAGCATGCTTTGTACCGCCATGCAGTCATAAATGTAATAAAGATAAGTGGTTCAATAAACAGGGACCACGCGGCAACGCTAACCCAGCAGCAGCAGACGTGATGGAACAGGAGGAGGCGCAGGAGGAGAAGGCCACGCTTTGTGAGACACAACAACCCAGGCCTTGCATGAGGACAAGAAGCGTGCGGATAGCATGCTTTGTACCGCCATGCAGTCATAAATGTAATAAAGATAAGTGGTTCAATAAACAGGGACCGGCAACGCTAACCCAGCAGCAGCAGCAGCACACGTGATGGAACAGGAGCAGGCGCAGGAGGAGAAGGCCATGCTTTTTGAGACACAACAACCCAGGCCTTGCATGAGGACAAAAAGCGTGCGGATATAGCAGCAATGCTTTTTGCCGCCATGCAGTCATAAATGTAATACAGATGAGAGGTTCAATAAACAGGGACCGGTAACGCTACACCATCCCAGATGTTCATTGGTCATGTTACTTGGTTGGGGTCCTGGAGTGTTGCGTAGTCGTTTCCAATCCAGGATTGATTCATTTTAATTTGAGTCAGACGGTCTGCATTTTCTGTGGAGAGGCGGATACGCCGATCTGTGACGATGCCTCCGGCAGCACTGAAACAGCGTTCCGACATAACGCTGGCTGCCGGGCAAGCCAGCACCTCTATTGCGTACATTGCCAGTTCGTGCCAGGTGTCTAGCTTCGATACCCAATAGTTGAAGGGTGCAGATGGATTGTTCGACACAGCTACGTCATCTGACATGTAGTCCTTGACCATCTTCTCCAGGCGATCGGTGTTGGAGGTGGATCTGCACGCTTCCTGTTCAGTGGGCTGCTGCTGCATGGGTGTCAGAAAATTTTCCCACTCCAAGGACACTGCCGATACCGTTCCCTTTTGGGCACTAGCTGCGGCTTGCGTTGTTTGCTGCCCTCCTGGTCGTCCTGGGTTTGCGGAAGTCAGTCTGTTGGCGTACAACTGGCTAGAGGAGGGGGAGGATGTCAATCTCCTCTCTAAAGTCTCCACAAGGGCCTGCTGGTATTCTTCCATTTTGACCTGTCTGACTCTTTCTTCAAGCAGTTTTGGAACATTGTGTTTGTACCGTGGATCCAGAAGGGTATAAACCCAGTAATTGGTGTTGTCCAGAATGCGCACAATGCGTGGGTCGCGTTCAATGCAGTCTAGCATGAATTGAGCCATGTGTGCAAGAGTCCTACCAGAATCCTCATCATCCTCTTGTGAGCGTTGTGATAGTTGTTGTGATGCATCATAGTCGTCACCTTCCTCCTGGTCTGCTTCTGCTGACCATTCGCGCTGAATTGTGGAAGTCCAACGTGCACCGCTCTGGCCCTCGTCAGTGGTGGCATGAAATTCCTGCTCCAACTCCAGCTGTTCCTCCTCCTCTTCTTCGTCATAGCTGCTGGGGCCAGCGTTCCCTGAGGCGGATGGCCTGATGTTGGTACCATCACGCTGATCGTTTTCTCCTTCAGATTCCCCCAGTTGCATCATGACAGCTGTTTCCTTGATTTTCAACATTGACCTCTTCAGTAAACACAGCAGTGGTATGGTAATGCTGACTGAAGAGTTGTCACTGCTCACAAGCAACGTGGATTGCTCAAAATTTTGGAGGACTTGGCAGAGGTCCAACATGTTGGCCCAATCGGATCCACAGAAGCTTGGCAGCTGTCCGGATGCGCCTCGGTACTGCGCCGTCATGTACTGGACCACTGCACTCTTCTGCTCACAAAAGCGTGCTAGCATGTGCAGCGTAGAATTCCAGCGCGTAGGGACATCACACAGCAAGCGATGGTGGGGGAGATTGAAGCGCTCCTGCATCTTGGCGAGTGCCCCCGAAGCAGTACTGGAATTTCTACAATGTTTGGCCACTCGACGCACCTTCAACAGAAGATCGGCCACGCCTGGGTATGTCCTCAGGAACCGCTGAACTACTAGGTTCATCACGTGCGCCAGGCAAGGGATGTGTGTCAGCTTAGCCAACCTTAAAGCGCGAATGAGATTACTCCCATTATCACACACAACCATGCCCGGTTTCAAGTCCAGCGGTGCCAGCCACAAATCCGTCTGTTCCTTTATTCCCTTATAAATTTCCTCCCCTGTGTGCTGCTTATCCCCAAGGCAGATCAGCTTCAGCAACGCTTGCTGACGCATGCTAACAGCTGTGCTGCACTGCTTCCACGATCCTACTGCTGCTGGGTTAGCGTTTCCGGATGAGGTACAGCTTTGAGATGCGTTGGAGGAGAAGGAGTCAGAGAGGTAGGTGCTGCTGTTGTTATCCAGTGGGAGGGACGGCGGTGCAGCTGTTTGCGGCGTGGGCAACACCCGCGCCGTAGCAGGTGAGGAATCGCTGCCAGGCTCCACAAGGTTCACCCAGTGCGCGGTAAGGGAGATGTATCGACCCTGGCCGAACGCACTCGTCCAAGTGTCAGTGGTGAGGTGAACCTTGCAGGCAACGGCATTCTTCAAGCTTCGGGTTATTTTGCTGACCACGTGCTCATGCAACTCAGGCACTGCAGAGCGCGCAAAGTGGTAGCGGCTGGGAACCACGTAACGTGGGATGGCCACTGACATCATGCCCTTGAAGCTGTTTGTCTCCACCACTCGATATGGCAGCATTTCGCAGGCCAGAAGCTTGGCTATGCTGGCTGTTACTGCCCGGGGGTCATTTGCTGGCAATTTCCTCTTGCGCTCAAACATCTCCGACACAGACAACTGAACCGTAGCGCTGCACACGGAAGGGCTGTTGGTTGTTGTGTTTGATGAACACTGGGAGACCTCAAGAGCACTACTCCGGAAAGTGACAGTGTCAGCGTCGTCTGATGTTTGTGAATGTTGTGAACCACGCAATGGCTGGGCTACTGCTGCTGCTGAGGCGGGTCTGGTGGTGAGTCTGGTGAACCCAAGGGAGGCAGTGTTGCTGGTACCCTGTCCTGCCGCGTTTGCCCACAGAGTGGGATGTTTGGATAGCATGTGGCGGCTCATGCTGGTGGTGGAGAGGTTGTTAATACTTTTCCCCCTGCTCAGGCGAGTCTTGCACACCTTGCAAATCGCCATGGTAACATCCTCAGTGCAGTCTTCAAAGAAAGCCCAGACTTTGGAGCACCTGCCTCCTTGCTGGCGATTTCTGTTTTCTCCTCTTTTGCCTCTCACTCTAACTTCCACGCTTGTGGTGCCTGAAATTGCGCGCCGCCTACCTTGTGGCACAAGGCGAACTCGTGCAGCAGTGGGTTCTTCAACAGACTCATCTGTGCTGCTGCTACGACGGCGATGTTCTCGTTCACAAATAAAATCTGGGTCTCTGTCCACATTGTCCATACCCTCCTCTTCCATCTCCTCAAACTCGTCATATGTCATTGTGGGGGGCCGCCGCCGTGGAGTAGAGCTCCCCAGAACAACCTCTACGCAGCTCACTCCAACGTCGTCTTCCAGATCTTGTCGGCCGACCTCCTGCAATTGCAACCCCTCCTGCCCAACTTGCTCTGGGATTTGGGTTTCCGAGTCCTCCTCGGACTCGCCTTGTATTTCAGTGCGCGGTGCATTTCCCACAGTTAATGGTTGTGAATCCGGGCACAACATTTCTGGCTGTTCCTCCATTGACCTTTCATAGGTGGAAGTTTGGTGGGCTGGGAATAGCTCCTGCGAATACCCCATTGTGTCCTGAGGTAATTCATAGGACTGGTTATCTGGCAGTTGTGTGCGTGGTGTCGCTGCCGGTTGTGTCAGCTTTGTGCCCACTGGCTCCTTGTAACTGGCTGAGGACTCGGACCTCGTGCGTGATGTGCTGGTGCTGCTTAACCCACTGCTGGACGCTTGAGAGGTCATCCAAGTAATTATCTGGTCCTGTTCTTTTGGATTTGTGAGGGTTGTTGTCCTGGACAACATGGGCGGTATTGAGTGGGTTTTCTTGGGTGCTCCCCTGTGGCCTGTACGTGAACCGTCAGGGGAAACACCTCTTCCCTTGCCCCTTCCTCTTTCACCGGATTTCTTCCTCATTTCACTTATCCTTACAGTACACGCTGACTGGCAGCAGTACAGTGGCAGTACAGAAATGCTATACAGTACCACTATTCCCAGCAGCGACACAGAGCACAATGCTATACAGTGGCGGGTGAGCGGTGTACTACTGTTCCCAGGCCCAGCAGACACAGAGTGGAAGTAAACACAATGCTATATAGTCTGGCTGAGCGGTGTACACAGAGTGGCAGTACACACAATGCTATATAGTCTGGCTAAGCCGTGTACACAGAGTGTCAGAAAACACAATGCTATATATAGCGTGGCTGAGCGAGGTGCACAGTGGCAGTACACACAATGCTATATATAGCGTGGCTGAGCGAGGTGCACAGTGGCAGTACACACAATGCTATATTAGTCAGGCTAAGCCGTGTACACAGAGTGTCAGAAAACACAATGCTATATATATATAGCGTGGCTGAGCAAGGTGCACAGTGGCAGTACACACAATGCTATATATAGCGTGGCTGAGCGAGGTGCACAGTGGCAGTACACACAATGCTATATATAGCGTGGCTGAGCGAGGTGCACAGTGGCAGTACACACAATGCTATATATAGCGTGGCTGAGCGAGGTGCACAGTGGCAGTACACACAATGCTATATTAGTCAGGCTAAGCCGTGTACACAGAGTGTCAGAAAACACAATGCTATATATATAGCGTGGCTGAGCGAGGTGCACAGTGGCAGTACACACAATGCTATATATAGCGTGGCTGAGCGAGGTGCACAGTGGCAGTACACACAATGCTATATATAGCGTGGCTGAGCGAGGTGCACAGTGGCAGTACACACAATGCTATATTAGTCAGGCTAAGCCGTGTACACAGAGTGTCAGAAAACACAATGCTATATATATAGCGTGGCTGAGCGAGGTGCACAGTGGCAGTACACACAATGCTATATATAGCGTGGCTGAGCGAGGTGCACAGTGGCAGTACACACAATGCTATATTAGTCAGGCTAAGCCGTGTATACAGAGTGTCAGAAAACACAATGCTATATATATAGCGTGGCTGAGCGAGGTGCACAGTGGCAGTACACACAATGCTATATATAGCGTGGCTGAGCGAGGTGCACAGTGGCAGTACACACAATGCTATATATATAGCGTGGCTGAGCGAGGTGCACAGTGGTAGTACACACAATGCTATATTAGTCAGGCTAAGCCGTGTACACAGAGTGTCAGAAAACACAATGCTATATATATAGCGTGGCTGAGCGAGGTGCACAGTGGCAGTACACACAATGCTATATATAGCGTGGCTGAGCGAGGTGCACAGTGGCAGTACACACAATGCTATATATAGCGTGGCTGAGCGAGGTGCACAGTGGCAGTACACACAATGCTATATTAGTCAGGCTAAGCCGTGTACACAGAGTGTCAGAAAACACAATGCTATATATATAGCGTGGCTGAGCGAGGTGCACAGTGGCAGTACACACAATGCTATATATAGCGTGGCTGAGCGAGGTGCACAGTGGCAGTACACACAATGCTATATATAGCGTGGCTGAGCGAGGTGCACAGTGGCAGTACACACAATGCTATATATAGCGTGGCTGAGCGAGGTGCACAGTGGCAGTACACACAATGCTATATTAGTCAGGCTAAGCCATGTACACAGAGTGTCAGAAAACACAATGCTATATATATAGCGTGGCTGAGCGAGGTGCACAGTGGCAGTACACACAATGCTATATATAGCGTGGCTGAGCGAGGTGCACAGTGGCAGTACACACAATGCTATATATAGCGTGGCTGAGCGAGGTGCACAGTGGCAGTACACACAATGCTATATTAGTCAGGCTAAGCCGTGTACACAGAGTGTCAGAAAACACAATGCTATATATATAGCGTGGCTGAGCGAGGTGCACAGTGGCAGTACACACAATGCTATATATAGCGTGGCTGAGCGAGGTGCACAGTGGCAGTACACACAATGCTATATATAGCGTGGCTGAGCGAGGTGCACAGTGGCAGTACACACAATGCTATATTAGTCAGGCTAAGCCGTGTACACAGAGTGTCAGAAAACACAATGCTATATATATAGCGTGGCTGAGCGAGGTGCACAGTGGCAGTACACACAATGCTATATATAGCGTGGCTGAGCGAGGTGCACAGTGGCAGTACACACAATGCTATATATAGCGTGGCTGAGCGAGGTGCACAGTGGCAGTACACACAATGCTATATATAGCGTGGCTGAGCGAGGTGCACAGTGGCAGTACACACAATGCTATATTAGTCAGGCTAAGCCGTGTACACAGAGTGTCAGAAAACACAATGCTATATATATAGCGTGGCTGAGCGAGGTGCACAGTGGCAGTACACACAATGCTATATATAGCGTGGCTGAGCGAGGTGCACAGTGGCAGTACACACAATGCTATATATAGCGTGGCTGAGCGAGGTGCACAGTGGCAGTACACACAATGCTATATTAGTCAGGCTAAGCCGTGTACACAGAGTGTCAGAAAACACAATGCTATATATATAGCGTGGCTGAGCGAGGTACACAGTGGCAGTAAACAATGCTATATATAGTGTGGCTGAGCGAGCGGTGTACTACTGTTCCCAGCAGCGACACACAATGACTGGGGGGGACCCTGGCTAGCGTGGCTGGAGAGCGAACTACCCTGCCTGCCTACCCAAAGCTAAACCCACAGACAAATGGCGGAGATATGACGTGGTTCGGGTATTTATTTACCCGAACCACGTGACCGTTCGGCCAATCAGAGCGCGTTCGGGCCCGAACCACGTGACCCGTTCGGCCAATCACAGCGCTAGCCGAACGTTCGGGGAACGTTCGGCCATGCGCTCTTAGTTCGGCCATGTGGCCGAACGGTTTGGCCGAGCACCGTCAGGTGTTCGGCCGAACTCGAACATCACCCGAACAGGGTGATGTTCTGCAGAACCCGAACAGTGGCGAACACTGTTCGCCCAACACTAATTGTCACTGAGCCCCTCATTGTGCCTGCAGCATCAGCAGATTGTTACTGAGCCCCTCATTGTGCCTGCAGCATCAGCAGATTGTTACTGAGCCCCTCATTGTGCCTGCAGTATCAGCAGATTGTTTCTGAGCCCCTCACTGTGCCTGCAGCATCAGCAGATTGTTACTGAGCTCCCCACTATTGTGCCTGCAGCATCAGCAGATTGTTACTGAGCCCCTCATTGTGCCTGCAGCATCAGCAGATTGTTACTGAGCCCCTCATTGTGCCTGCAGCATCAGCAGATTGTTACTGAGCTCCTCATTGTGCCTGCAGCATCAGAAGATTGTTACTGAGCCCCTCATTGTGCCTGCAGCATCAGCAGATTGTTACTGAGCCCCTTATTGTGCCTGCAGCATCAGCAGATTGTCACTGAGCCCCTCATTGTGCCTGCAGCATCAGTAGATTGTTACTGAGCCCCTCATTGTGCCTGCAACATCAGCAGATTGTTACTGAGCCCCTCATTGTGCCTGCAGCATCATCAGATTGTTACTGAGTCCCTCTTTTCTATCATACGGGAGGTGTCATGTATATCGGAATGTTTGGCATGATGTGACGTGTCACGGATATCTGAATGTTTGTCGTGATGTGTCACGACCTGGAAAAGGTTGGGAACCACTGCTCTAGGATTTCCCTGTCTTCCTATATCTGGTTCTATATCTGCCTATACTGGGGGAGGGCTAACTTCACTGCCACCACACCTAAAGCTAACCTCACCGCCATCGCACCTATCGCTAATCTCACCACCACACCTAATGCTAACCTCACCACCGCACCTAGCGCTAACCTCACCACCGCACCTAGCGCTAACCTCACCGCCACACCTAGCACTAACCTCACCGCCGTACCTAGCGCTAACCTCACCGTCGCACCTAGCGCTAACCTCACCGCCGCACCTAGTGCTAACCTCACCGAGGTGCTAACCTTACCGCCGCACCTAGCACTAACCTTACTGCCGCACCTAACGCTAACCTCACCGCCGCAGCGCTAACCTAACCGCCGCAACGCTAACCTCACCACCGCACCTAACGCTAACCTCACCGTCGCACTTTACGCTAACCTCACTGCCACCGCACCTAACGCTAACCTCACCGCCACACTTTACACTAACTTCACCACCGCACCTAACACTGACCTCACCACCACCGCACCTAACTCTAATCTCACTGCCGCACCTAATGCTAACCTCACCTCTACAGCACCTAATGGTAATTTTACCTCCGCACCTAACGGTAATTTCACCACCACACATAATGCTTACATCACCACCAAAGCACCTAACGTATTGAGCCAGTGCAACTAACGGAAATCTCACCGCTGCACCTAACGCTAATCTTACCACCACTGCACCTAACACTAATCTCATCGCTAATCTAACCGCCACACCTAACCTCCCCGCACCTAACGATAATCTTGCTGCCGCACCTAATGCTAATCTCACTGCCACCTCACCTAGCGATAACCTCACTGCCGCTACACACCTCGCTGCCGCCGCACCTAACACTAACCTCACTGCTGCCACACCTTCCACTAACCTCACCGCTTCTGCACCTAGCACTAATTCACTGCTGCCTTACCCAGCACTAATCTCACTGCCGCCACATCTCAATGGCGCCGCACCTAACACCAACCTCACTGCTGCAGGACCTAACACTAACCTCACTGCTGCAGCACCTAACACTAACCTCACTGCGGCCGCACCTAGCACTTCTATCACTGCCACCTCACATAGCGCTAACCTCCCCACCAACACACGTAGCACTAACCTCACGGCCACCTCACCTAGCACTAACCTCACTGTCGCCACACTTCGGTGGCACCGTACCTAAAACCAACCTCACTGCCACTGCACCCAATGCTAACCTCACTGCCAAAACACCTCGCTGGTGCAGCACCTAACAAAAACCTCACTGCCGCCGCACATAACTCTAACTTCACTGCCACCTCACTGCCGCCTCACCTAGCACTAACCTCTGTCACCAAAACTCACCACTGCCACACTTAACACCAACCTTACCGCCGCTAAACCTACCACTAACCTCTCAGCTGCTACACCTAACCTCTCAGCTGCTACACCTAATACCAGCCTCACTGACGCTGCACCTAGTCTTACTGCTGCTACACCTAACAGTAACCCTCCTACTACCACTACTCGCTGCCATTATTTCTTGTTTTAGATGATCTGAGCTTTGTGACATGGTGCATTATCCTGCTGGTAGCCTTCAGAAGCCACCAGGTACACTTTGGTCACGAAGGGATGGGCATGGTCAGCAACAACATTCAGGTAGGCTGTGGCATGTAAACATTGGCCAGGTGGTACTAAGGAGCCTAGAGTGTGGTAAGAATATATCCTCCACACCATCACACCACTACCAGCAGCCAGGATGAATCCATGCTTCCTGAACCACTCATTGGCAGCTACCACCCCCTTGCCACAGCACCCACAGGTGTATTGTATTCCCATCTTTCCTCCTTCAAAATAGTTTTCAAACATCCTTTTTGCAGGAACTAGTTAATGTAGTTAATGTAACATTAAAATGTACACTATATACATTTGCACACAAAATTGATATTTATTTGGACTGGGGTATGCATTTGGGCTGGGGATAGCATAAAAGGGCCTCTAGGTTGTGTTTTCCCCCCAGGCCAAAAGGTCCCAGTCCTCCCCTGACGACAGCCACAGGAGGACTCTTGTCATTTGGGAGCTGGAGCCTAGGTAGTATAGAAGAATTCCAACATGGAGCTGCATGAACCCCCATCTGCCTCAAGCTGCACCTCACTTCCTGGCAACAGCGACGAGGATGGCCACAGAAGGACTCTGGTAGTTTGGTAGAGGGAGCAGACTTGAAGAGAGCCGCCAGGGAGCCACGTGACCCCACTTGCCTCAAGCTGTGCCTTGCTTTCTGGAAACAGTGCCGAGGATTGCCACAGAAGGACTCCAGTCGTTTGGGAGAGTGAGCCTGGGTGGTCCAGAAGCTCTGCTCTGGTGTTGCAGGTGCAGCAGTTTCCGATCCCCAGTGGTGTAGTAGTCTAGGAAATAGAAGCTGCAGGGTACACAAAGGCTAAAAGACTTTTGCTCCTCTGAGCATCACGAGGTGGTAACAGGGGATTGAGTCTGGCTGGAAGAACGATGTAGGAAATCGGCCAGGGAGCAGGGCATGATGGAAGATGAGGAGGCGTGCAATCCCTTGGTAGCTTGTCAGGTCACCCACCTTGTGTGTGGTCAGCAAACCCCTAAAAGACACCCTGCAAATCCAAATGGTAAGAGAGAAGCGTTGTGTGCCACTTTGTTACTGTCGCTGGGGACTGTGGGAATTAGTGTAGGTGGGGGTAGTGGGGGTTACATTATTTAACTGGGGGAGGGCAGTGGGGATTAGAGTAGCTGGGGGGCAGTCTGGGTTACTGTGGTTGGGGGCTCCATGCATCACAACAGCAGCACTCTCTGCTGCCCTTCATCAAGCTCCCGATCACATGATTCACATCAGTCATGTGATGGGTAGTCAGTGAATGGCAGCAGAGAAAGTGTGCTGTGATGAACGGAGAATACCTGCAGCACAGTAAGCAGGCAATATTACACTCGCTACCTGTTTCAGTGCTGCAGGTCTCCTCCTTGCATCACAGTACACTCTCTCTGCTGCCATTCCCCGGCTCCCTATCACATGACCAATGCAAGTCATGTGATCGGGAGCTCGGCAAAGGGCAGCACAGAGTGCTGCTGTGATGTATGGAGATCCATGGCACTGGAAGCAGGTAAATGTAACACTGCCTGCGTTACTCTGTATGATGGGAGGGGGTGGCAAGGATGCTTTTTTTACCTGCTGCCTGCCTGGTCCCTTGGGAGGACCTAGGGGACCCCATGCAATTTTGTACTTTTTTTTGTGCAGGGGGCCCCATAAATGGTAATAAATCAGTTTTAGCATTTGTTAGTGATAATATCTGTATATTATCTGTATACAATTGAAATGTGCTTGCTTAGTAAATCTTGATGTGTGGCATTTGGCACAAGGAGAAGAGATACTTGTTTGTGACACCACACATTTGCCCATTCTTGATGCCATTGAGTTCCCTGCATATTCTGAGATTTAGCAACACCGCTTTCAAACTTTCAGAGGATATTGCTTGCAGTAGGAAAAATACTTTCAATGGTGTATTATCATTTTATCCTATGTAAATAGCAGTAGAGTATTGTATTTTGTTAGCCATTAGTAAAAGCAAGACGTTTTGAATCCGGATGTTACCATTTATTGGCTAACTTAACAGAAAAAAAGAGTAAGCTTTCAGCTAATAAACCTTCTTCAGGCTCAACATTGGGGATCAGGAACTGATCAGGGACTGATGCTGCACAGATACATCTCTAGCCTTCTGGCTAGCAATATATTCTGTTGCTATGAAGGGGGGCAGAGGGAAGATGATCAGCACATGATGGCCCCCATGGTCAGGGTAGTGAAATGCCATTGCAATCAGTGGTGCTCGGGCATCGGGGGTCTTTAAGAATCCGACATGCCGGATTCTCAAGTGATGGTATTCAGCCACTGTACACACACTACTGCCAATCAGTTGATTTGCAGCTGGTTTGTTAACCATTATTTAGAGGCTTTGATTGGCTAAATCTAATTGCCTACCTCGTTCAATGTCAATTTTTATGTTAGGGGATTTTTCTTGCAAATAATTCATTTTATTTTTATTTATGAAGTCAACAGTCTCTAGTGTATGAATTTCAGTCTAGAGGATGAGAAAGGGTGAAGCCACACTCTATACTGTATATCTTAGTTATACTGTATATACTACTATACACTACTACACGCACACAGTGCATTTTACACATTTAGTTATAGGTTATCTGGTATATTTCTAAGAAGTTCAGGCTCATAGTTACATTGTTGCAGCCAGTATACAGTATAAAACCATAAATGACTTTTGAGGTTTGGACTTTGGAATTCCCTGGTCTGTCATGATTACTCTGATCTCACATCAGGGCTCAGAACAGTCTGTCTTTGTTCTTATTCAATGTCATATCTTCAAAAGCATCTTCCCATTTACCTTTGGCACATTTACATTAAAACAATGTCCATCTCCTGCTGGGTACCATCCCTAGGTCCAAATTCATTAATAATACACAATGTTCAGATTGCTTCTGCTCATTCATGGACATGGTGAACGTACTTGATTTCTTACTTTAAACCTATTCACATATTCTACATATACCAAGATGTACAGATCTTCCTTAAAATATATACTGGTAAATAAGTGAAGGTCCCAAAATATAGTTTTGTGCTAATGATTTTTACATGTGGTTCTTGGTTTAACCAGTTGTTGACCGCCTAACACTGATTGGCAGTGGCAGAGTGGCTCTCTTATTCCTCCAGGACGCCATAAGGTGTTACCTCGTGAGGAGCAAGATTAGCTGGCCCCAGTAGTCAGCCTACCAGTGGCTGCTCAGCGCTGGCAGGCTTTGTTGTTTATTTATATATATATATATATATATATATATATATATATATATATATATATAGCGTTGACATCTAACGCAGCACTGCAGAGTACTGTCTTGTCACTTAACCGTCCCTCGGAGTAGCTCACAATCTAATCTCTAATCCCTATGATTAACATATGTCTACGTAAGTGTATTGCAGTGTATGTAACGTAGTGTACAGCCAATTGGGGGGAGGGGGGGGTGTGATTAAAAAATGCAAACATTTTAGGTTTTTCTTTTATTAATTAAAAAAAACCTAACAATCGCAGCAGCAATCAAATACCACCAAAATAAAGCTCTATTTGAGAGAACAAAAAACAAAAAGGGGTAAAATTCATTTGAGTGCTAAGTTGAATGACCGAGCAATAAACCGCTAATTATTATTATTATTATTATTTAGTATTTATATAGCGCCGACATATTACACAGCGCTGTACAGTGTATATATATATATCTTGTCACTAACTGTCCCTCAGAGGAGCTCACAATCTAATCCCTACCATTGCCATATGTCTATATTATGTAGTGTAAGTACTGCAGTCTAGGGTCAATTTTAGTGGGAGCCAATTAACTTATCTGTATGTTTTTGGAATGTGGGAGGAAACCGGAGTGCCCGAAGGAAACCCACGCAGGCACGGAGAGAACATACAAACTCTTTGCAGATAGTGCCCTGGCTGGGATTCGAACCAGGGACCCAGCGCTGCAAGGCGAGGGAGCTAACCACTACGCCACCGTGCTGCCCGATGTTGTGAAGTGCCGAATTAAAAAAAAAATGGCCTGATCACTAGGGGGTATAAACCATTGGTCCTCAAGTGGTTAAAGTGTAAGGACATTTACCCACTTTTTTTCATCCCTCCCAAAATATATGTTTATTCTGTTTTCTGACAATCAATACTGTAATTGCTCAACTTTTACCAAATTTTATCTGGACTGTTTCAAACTGTTTCCAGTTTTTCACATCAGCACCAACCAACGTAAGCACCAACTTTTCTAATTTACAATATTTTTGACAGTCTCAGAAAGTTTGTACTTCCCCACCAAAGTTAAGCTTCTGGCAAGTCCCCCTTAATTCCACTGCTGCTAAACCAGACCCTCTTTCTCCTCATGGCTGTGCTCCCGTCCATGTACAAGTGCTTCTGTACCGCACATGCATGAGTACGATCCACACCTACATAGTAGCACAAGTCTATGGCATTGATAGCTGGGTAAAATCATTTAAGGGCCTATTTATAAAATGGTATTAAATCACCACCTTATAGCTCGCCTATCTTTTTTGTTCACCACAGAGCAAAACAGCACAATGCAGAGCCTTTTTATAGTAAAAGGATGAATATAATTATTATTAATTTATATTTAACTTTGCTGCAAAACATTAGCCTATTTACATTAGCCTATTTATAGTAAAAGGATGAAAACATTAGCCTATTTATAGTAAAAAGATTAATTTAATATTATTATCATTTTGTGATATTTACAGGGACACTCTGAACAGGGTCCCTTTAACATTGACAAGACAAATAACATTTATATTGCGCTTTTCTTCTGGTAGACTCAAAGCGCCAGAGCTGCAGACATTAGGACACGCTCAGTAGGCAGTAACAGTGTTAGGAAGTCTTGCCCAAGGCCTCTTACTAAATAGGTGCTGGCTTACTGAACAGGATGAGTCGAGATTCGAACCCAGGTCTCCTACGTCAGAGGCAGAGCTGATAGGAAAGAGTAGTGATATTCTTCTCCCAAATGCTCCCCTTTGTCTTGAATAAATCACATAATATTGAAGCTATGTGACTCTCCCACCTTTCCATTGGAAGAGACTGCAGTAACTGACTGCTGAGGTTGACTGGTGCTATGCCCCATGTGTTAGGGGCTTGTATCTGTTGTTGATTGCATGCTCCTCTGTAGCCCATTGACTTGTATAGCATTTGCCACCCTTGAGTTGATAGAGCTACAATTCAGAAATGTAATGTGGACAAAGACACTATCTGATTGAGTTTGTATGTTTTCCCCATGTTCTGTGGGTTTTGCTGGGTATTCCGGTTTCTTCCCACATCACAAAAACATGCATGCAGACAATTTAGATTGTGAGCTCCAGTGGTGTAACTAAGGAGGTTGGGCCCCCAGAGTGAGTTTTTAATGGAGCCCCAAGAACTCTATTGATATGGAGCCTCAAAACTTACTGTATGAGTATAGAAATTTATGCCTGATTCACTTAATAAAAGTATAGGGGTTGACTTATACACGAGACACAGGCAACACAGACTGTCTAATGTGTGTACTAATATTGACATTCCCATTTGCAGCAATTTAGCCTGTGGTAAGTGATACTTTGAAGAAAGGAAATGCCAAGAAAACAGAAAACAGATCTGAAAGTCCTGGCCACAACAATTAACAAGGAAAGGGACAGGGGGGAAATGCTGGGCTGCATAAAAGGGAGCGAGTAATTGCAGGATATGGGGGCCTGGAGAAGGTATTGGCTGCACTTAAGGGACAGGAGGGATTAATGGCTGCAGTACTGTATGCAGTGCAGTCATTAACCCCTTCTGGCCCCCAAGTGCAGCCATTAACTTTGCTAGGTAGACCTATACTTGAGTCAATAAAAAATCCAGCTTAAGAGGGTTGAATAGGACGACTTATACACAAGGTCGACTTGAATTCGAGTATATATGGTACCAAGGACAATTTCTACGTCTGAGAGGTGTAATTAGAGTAAGAGAACAGTCTGTTAAGGAATACTACTGATCAATGCATGTACATAGGTGTTTATTACCATCACTGTGCCAATTGAAAGCTATTGAGATAAATGCAGGAGGGCCCCTAGTGGGCCCTTCTGGTTCAGGGGCCCCAATGCATTCGCAACCTCTGCACCTATTGCTACGTCACTGGTGAGCTCCCTTTAGGGACATATAGTGACTAAATACACACTAAATAAAAGCGCTGTTGAAGATGTCAGCACTATACAAATACACAATACTAATAATAATAATAAATAGTAGGTATGCCGTTGTTTTTTTAGCATTTAAAATGTGGAAATGTTTACATGCCCATGGCATGCCTTGACAAAAGGGACCATACAGGCCCAGAAACGATCGTCGGTTATACTGTCAGATGTATTGCACATGTGTGTGATGGGACAATATAGTTCACTTGATGTTCCAGAAAGCCTGTGTGCAGAACTGCAGATTCTGCCTTTCGACTGGGGATTTCATTTTGCCTAGGAATCCTGCACCAGCATCCACCAACCGTAGGTGTGCGGTTCTTTCGAATGGCTATTAGACAGTATATGGTGACCAGCTCAAGAGATAGTTAAGAGTATGTCCACCTTTACACAATTCTTAATGATTATTAACTTAAGATAGTTAATCATTATCTATGACATTACATAAATCCATAGTTCCATACCTCCCAACTTTTTGAGATGAAGAAGAGGGACATTTAAGCCACACCCCTGCCACACCCCTGATAGGGTCACAACCCTAGTCATGCGTACCATAACATTTTCATAAGAAAAATATGTTGTTTTATAATACAAACCACACTGGTCATTTATATCCTGGTTCAGTTTCCTTCATATTAACATTTTATAATTAGTAATATATCAATGTAAAGGATGGGAATAAAGTTTAGAGTCAATTAAAAACATTTTTTCAGTAGAGAAATATATATATTTACATAAAAAGAGGGACAAAGTGCTGAAAGAGGGACAAATGAGGAGGAAAGAGGGACAGAGGGACAGGGTTTCCAAAGAGGAACTGTCTCTCCAAAAGAAGGAAAGTTGGGAGCTATGTAGTTCATGTAGTTTATCTTCTTCTATTTTATTACCAAAATTCTGCAGCTTACAGATACAAACTGTGCTCATGCCCCCCTTTGGAAGCTTGCTTAAAATAAATCTGCACACATTTACACTCATTAAAGTTGTTTACTTACAATTGTACCTCCTCATATTAAAGGTCAGTAACTGCAAAACAGCATTTTGCCGATTATTATCATGGGTTCCGTTGGTGTGACATTTGACAATTATCATTCAAGTACATTTAGAGCTACACGTTTCTATTTGTGTATCTGTGTGAGTCACTATGTGACACAAGTCTATATGGACCTGGCAAACATTTTTTATGAGATCAGGATGTAAGAGCACTCTAAGACCCTTATGAACCTGTGTTTATGTGTATGAGTCACAGAGACTCTTGACACTCACCATTAGATGTTTTAGAGAATACTGACGGCAAATATGTTAAAGAACCCAAGACAACAAGAAGCACAAGATGTCTGCAAATAATTTCCCTTTATTTCACTATCTCATATGTGTGCCTAGGAGTCTGTAAACTAAGTTCAGTTCTGAACTTGATCTCCACTATTTAACTATTCATTTTGACTGCCTCACTTGACATTATTGGCAAGAAGTTTTAATTCAGGATGATACTACCATTGGCTAACTAAAAATAATAAGAATAAGCTTGCTTTTACTGATGGCTAACATGCTACAATACCCTACTTGCCAGTATTGGTGCTCTTAAGCTACAAATACATGCTGGATAAGCTTGGATTGAGTATCAGACAAATCGGCTCATGTAGCCCTTGGACAAATCGCCATTAATTTTCATTAGGCTAGCTGGTGCCAAAAAGAAAATTTGAAAAATATTTTTTTGCAGGGGGGTTGGGGTTAATTTTGTGTGTGAGTTTAGAGGCCCAGCAGTGCACAATTCAGCACCCGATAATTATCATTTTTTGTGGGGGTTAAGGGTCATGAAGAGGGTTTGTGCAGGGGGAGCAGTTAGGGTTAGGCATCAGTAAGGTGTCTGTGCAGGGGCGGCTAAGCATTCAGAAGGGTGTTTTTGCTCGGGGGGCAGTTAGGGTTGAGGGTCAGAAAGAGATTTTGTGCAGGGGGGGTGGTTAGGGTTAGGCATAAGGAAGGGTGTTCGTGGGGTGGCGGTTAGGGTTAGGCTTGCAGGTGGGATGGTTCTGTGTGAGAGTAGGGTAAGGGTTAGCAATAGTAGAATCTAGCATGAACTACATCTCTTTGCATAGCAGAAGCTGGCGAGCGGATGAAAAAGATGGCGCATGCCACATGGACCAGAGGCCAGAGGAGCAACACACCATAAGTAAGTAATGGTGCTTCCCTTAACACCTGCACCCCCAACAGCACACGCCATTACAAACCTTCCATATGGGGAGTTTCTTTTAAGAAAAATAAAAATATAATAGTCCATTCACTTTAACTACTTAGGGACAGTAGGCTTATACCCCCTAGTGACCAGGCTACTTTTCACAAATTAGACCACTGCAGCTTTAAGGGCTCGCTGCAGGGCCGTACAACTGGGCACACAAGTGATCCCCCCCCCATTTCTGCACACCAACAGAGTTTTCTGTTGGTGCTCCCTGTTTGCTGCCGGCATGTTTGTTTATTTTTTTTTATATATACATATTTATTTTTTAATACATTTTCCTATTTTTCACCACCCTCCCTCCCTCCCTGAGCCAGCCAATGACAGCGACTGGCTGTCATAGGCTTCGGCCGATGACAGCAGATCCCTCCTGTGGGTCCCGGGGGATAACCATGTCACACAGCTGTCCCCCATACAGCGCTGCCTTAGATTGCAGCGCTGTACAATGTAAATAGCCATCTAACAGTCTCCTAGCAGTGATTGCCATCATTCAAGCGGGGATGCGCAATCTCCGCCCCCAGGACTTCACGCCAATTGGCATTGAGCGGTCCTGGGGCTGCCACCGCATTCACGTCTATTGGCGTGGAGCAGTCGGCAAGAAGTTAAGCAAATATCAAGCTGAACATGTGATTTTGTGGCTTAAAAAAATGGCACCTAAAGACTTTAGGCCTCTTCTGAGCTCAGGCACTTTAAAGTGCTTTTTTCCATTAACTTTAATTCTCATCAGTGCACAGTGTTGCTCTGGGAGACATCTCAAGCTCACTCCAACCTGAATTATCGCAAATCCTTTCTGTTTTAGGAAAGAAAACTTTTGTTTTTCTTAACTTTATTTCAAGGCTGGATTTATAGTTTTTCCCTCCTATTCCGTGTGTAGCCTCCTCTTCTGTTACATCCATTTACAGCAGTTCCTTTCTTCAAATTGAGGTCCTATTCTCTTCCATTTGTTGCTCCCCATTTGTGACCTTTACTTTTCATTTGAAGGCTTCAATTCCACATTCAGCAACCCATTTTTCACATCTAGGAGCACCTTAGGCAGCAGCCAACAAAGACCCAGCCTTTGTGGCCTTTACAGAAATCTGGATCTTGATAACGCAAAATTCCATAAACAGGATCAAGTGTGTGAATGTGATTAGTGACATTCTTATATCATGTTCTGCTGGTGGTTTCTAGGCTGAAAATCCTCATCTTGATTTTTCCCTGCAAGATACATTTTCACTCACAAACTGTTTAGCTGTGCTTTGTACACATCAGTATTATACAGTCAGAGAAGGAGTAAATAGCAATATTCCTTGTGGTAATAACATCACAATGAGTTAAATTCCACATGTGCAATCTGCATACCTATACTGCTCAGCAGGTAATGTACAATATTTATGATTTCCTGTGGGGTATTCCATTATGATATATAAACTGAAGAATATACTTTCAGCATGGAAACTGGACACCTGCCAGAAGATTATACTAATGTCACATAGCGGCATCAATTACTTCATAAAATTTTGTAATATAAGCACCTGATATAATGTCAAGATGTTACTAAACGATGTCAAGCTGCCACTTAATGACGAGAATGTGTCATAATGTTATCTGGAAAGAAAATTGCAAATTACTCAGAATGCATTTCCTGAATTCTATATCAGATGTTAGAGGGGGAGCAGTTCCAACATTATATTAGATCAGCGTCTCACTTAACAGTTAATGCCAACAAACACTATTAGGCCTCTTTCAAGCGGTCGGCTGAACACTGTGCTTGTTGGACAGTTCAGTGTTTCAGCTGCCGCCCATGGGCACAATTCGGGTGCAATTTCAAAGTGTGTAAGCAATGAATACTTCCTAGATTGAAAATTGATTGGGGTATGTTGATCATTTTACCATCTCATCCATGCTCAAGCTTTCCACCTTGCCCCTTCTGGATCCACTTCAGTTTGCTTACAGGGTGAACAGGTCCACCGATGATGCCCTAAATATATGCCTGGAGTTTATCTATGACCACCTTGACAGACCAGACACGTATGCCAGAATACTGCTCCTGGACTTTAGTTCAGCATTTGCCTACGCATTCTCCAGGAAGATCTGGCCGCTCTTGGGGTCCATCCCACCCTACGCCTATGGATTATGGACTTTCTCTCCAACAGGCCCCAAGTCGTCAAGCTGGGGGACATCTACTCTTGACAAATGATCATCAACACGGGTGCACCCCAAGGCTGTGTCCTGTCCCTGCTGCTGTTCTCCCTGTTTGGCAAAAATTTGCAAGCAACACAGCTTGTTGTATGAAATGAATATGCACCAGTGTTGTTGCTTTATGTTTTTACACCTTGCAAGAATGATGTATATATTTTCTATGTGTTATGCTGGATGTTGTGCTGTACAGGAAGTATTATGCATTTATAACCTTTTTGGTCTGTATTGTATTCTGTACAATGCTGCAGAAGATGGTGGTATGTAAATAAAAAATAATAATAAACCCAATCAGGGCTTGTCAATAGCTCATGGTCATGTTTTCAACATCTTTATGTGGCTTTGAGACTCCTTGGGCTTGATTCACTAAAGCGTGATAACTGCTATCACAGTAGTTATCACGTCAGTAGAGAGTAGATTCCGCACTAAGTCGGTAGAAACAAACTTTGCTTTATTCAATCACGTACATGACAGGCTAAAATCCATCACCACATGCTGACATGTTTCGGACGTTACACGTCCTTAATCATAGCATAGGTGCAAGTGAACAGGGATGACCCTTAAATAGAAAGGCGCCACACCCAAAGTCACATGTTTACAGACCCCACCCACAAAGAGGTGTATACATTAAAAAACTGAGAAACAACCTCAATTATATAATCAAATAGATAAAAACATATAGTACACAGTAAAAATGTAAATACATATGATTATACATGGCACAATATTACGCAGCAACAGGCAAATAATCATCACAAAAAATAACATAAACAGACAGTTATTATTGTTATTATGATATTGTACTGGTTACAGTCAAGGACAGTAAATCCACATTAGATAACCGAATTCAGGTCCCATCTGGCATTAAGGCCACTCGGTGAGCGTGTCCCTAATTTAAAGATCCAATATGCCTCTCGAGTGAGGAGTCGTTTGTACACGTCCCCTCCTCTCACTGGCTTATGGACACGCTCAATACCCTGGAATGAAAAATAGGACATATCGTCCAGATGGACAGATCTAAAGTGTTTGGCTACATTTGATACCTCCATGGTCACCCACCCGGCACCCCTATAATGTTCACCTATTCGCTGCCTAAGATGTCGGGTAGTACACCCGACATACTGTAATTGGCATGAGGAACATTAGATAAGGTAAACCACGGATTTAGTATCGCAATTAATGTATTGCTTCATAGAAAAAATATTTACGTTAGAAAAGGATACAACAGAACGTGTAGGTCTATGAACAACACAGTAGTTGCAGGTCGAAAAATTGCACCTATAAGAACCTAAGGTGGTTAACCAACATGGACGTTGAGAGCCGGTTGAAAACAGACTAGGGGACAGAATACTTCCCAATGTGGGGGCCCTCCTACTAGCAAATCTAACTCCCGGTTTGAGGATAACGTTAAGAGCGGCATCGGCCTGTAATACAGGAAGTATTATGCATTTATAACCTTTTTGGTCTGTATTGTATTCTGTACAATGCTGCAGAAGATGGTGGTATGTAAATAAAAAATAATAATAAACCCAATCAGGGCTTGTCAATAGCTCATGGTCATGTTTTCAACATCTTTATGTGGCTTTGAGACTCCTTGGGCTTGATTCACTAAAGCGTGATAACTGCTATCACAGTAGTTATCACGTCAACTGGCGCTCGCAAACGTTTTCACGTGAAAAGCATCACTTCACAGGATAGGCTTGATTCACTAAACTGTGATAGGACAAATATCACACCTTATCAAAGATATCACACGTTATCAAAGTTATCACATGTTACCAAAGTTATCACACGTTTGGCTTGATTCACTAAACCGTGATAACTCACATCACGGCCGCGCGCGTATTCGCGCGCAATTGCAAATGTTTGCCCACGATTGTGAGCGAAAGTTTGTGAATGTGCAAAAACGAGCATGAAAATGCTAGTGCGGCCATGATGGGAGTTATCACGGTTTAGTGAATCAAGCACAGAAAACGAACATTTGCGCGCGATTACGTGCACATTTCACGTGCAAAGTGGACGTGATCACGCGATAACCTTCGTTTATCACGTGAACTAATGCTGTCTGCGTGTAAACTTTAGCGCGTGGTAGAGCGCTTGATAACTGCTGTGATAGGTTTACTGAACCAATCCCCATATGCAGTACTGCACAAAAGACTATGGTGTCATCTCTCTTGCTGGCAGTGGCTAGTTATGATGAGTGGAAATGTGTCATGTTATTTCTGAGGGCAAGACAGTAACTTGAGCTTTGGTTTAAAAATAACTGCATTGACTACATTGCTGAGCACTTCACACTGTAACAGATATAAAAACCACATAAACACAAGATGGTGCACATCCAACAGCCTTTGCGAGAAAGTAACAACAAATAAAACAATTACAAGTGCATCCTTAGGTGTTGATCATACCTTCTCATAACTGTATCAAGGGAAGTATAATATGGTAAAGATTTCAAAAGTATTCATTAAATAAAGGTTACCTTATGTGAAGAAACTAACAGTATGCACTTCATAAATGTAAAAGCTGTGATAACAGTGGAGAAATAAAGTAGCTGATGTTTTAAACAGTCTTGCAGTGAATGCTATCGCTCTGTGTAACTCCAGGTGTCATTTTCGGATTCTCTTAACTTTTGTCTTTGTAGTTGCATGATAGGAAGACAACTGTTCCTTCTGAAATAATATTTTAATAGGATATGAATTGGTAGCTCCTAGAATTACGTAATCAGCAGTGAACATCCAGAGACATACTGTATAAACAAAGAAGCTGATTGGTCATTACTGACCAATCATCAGCACTATTGGTTACATAGGTGCAGGTAAGTCTGAGGGCCTGATCCAATTCACTTTTTCTCCGTTTTTTCGAAGGTGATATTTTCACATCTTAGCAATAAAATACCCTTTAGACCACCAGAAAGAAAGAAAATACCACTGTACATTTTTACCTACGTTTTGCTACTTTTTTAATTGCAGAGCTCTGAAAAGTTATTTTAAACAGAAGATGAAAAAGTATCTCCTGATGAAAACGTCGGAGAAAAAGTGGATTTGATTCGGCCCCAAGACTTTGTGTACCTGTGAAGGACCGTTCCCAGGTATAAAATGCCACAGGCTGGTTATTCGGCATCACCTAGGAGAACGGGCTGCTGAGATCAATCTAAAAACAATGGGCCCAATCCAAATCACGTTTTCTTCTAATGTTTTTAATCTTATCAATAAATAAAATCAAATAATATAAAAAACAGCGCTCCTCTTCAAGAGCAGCAATCCATCAACTTGCAAAGTTCAAATGAACTGAACATAGTGCATTACTGTTATGGTCCTCATACACGATACAATAAAAACGTTCGATTTTCCCGTTTATTCGATCTAAATGATCGAATCAAATCGAATGAAAGTTGAAAATATTTTTTTTTCGATCAAGAAATTATCCCGTTTTTTTGAGAAAAATCTGATCGGACATGCTGGAAAAATCTTTATATTCGATCTAACGGAATAATCGAAGTAAATTATTGAAAACGATTGGTGTCAGCAAAACAGATTTTCTGATTATTGGTGATCTGCAGTATCACCAATAATACAGATGCTATACCTGATTATGTGGTGGTCTGCAGAATCACCAATAATGCTAGTATAGCCAGACACAGGACAACCAATGTGAGATAGTGTTTGGTGCAACAGTAATGAGGAAGAGGAGATCTCCCGAGGAGCTGGTGACTAAGACAGTACTGCAGCCAATGATCACCTGAGGAGCAGGTGATTCAGACTGTACTGCAACCAGTGGACACCTGAGGGGCAGGGACCACTGACTGTGCTGCAAGGATGATCACCTGAGGAGCAGGCGATTAAGACTATACTGCAGCCAGTGGACACCTGAGGAGCAGGGACCACTGACTGTGCTGCAAAGGATGATCACCTGAGGAGCAGGCAATTAAGACTATACTTCAGCCAGTGGATACCTGAGGAGCAGGGACCACTGACTGTGCTGCAAAGGATGATCACCTGAGGAACAGGCGATTAAGACTATACTGCAGCTAGCGGACACCTGAGGAGTAGGGACCACTGACTGTGCTGCAAAGGCTGGTCACCTGAGGAGCAGGTGATTAAGACTATACTGCAGCTGGTGGACACCTTAGGAGCAGGTGTTACAGACAGTGCTGCAAAGGCTGGTCACCTGAGGAGCAGGTGATTAAGACTATACTGCAGCTAGCGGACACCTGAGGAGCAGGTGTTACAGACAGTGCTGCAGCTGAGCTTCACCTGAGGAGTAGGTGAAGGCTATTACAGATCCCTCACCAGTGGCTAGGCCCACTGGTGAGGACAGGAAGGACAGACAAGCAGAGTAGGCAACGTACGGACAGATAAAGTACAAAGACAGAAGGCTGATTCAGTGTTAAGTTCAAGCAGAGTCGGCAACCGGAATCAGATGAGCAGAGGTACAGAATCAATAAGCAGGAGAGTAGTCAAAGGAAGCAGAAGATCATAACAGATAATACAATGCAAGTGTGGATCCCCAGCTCCAGCTGGTTCTAGCACAATTTGGGATCTGACTAGGGTCTGAGCGCTAACACGTTAGCATTCGCAACAGCAGACACGGGGCAACTGACAGACTAGTACTATATATACAGAGATGCCCCGCAGCGCCGCCCCCATCACTCAGCCAATCCAAAGTACCGTTGGAGTCAGCTGACTTGGCAGATCAGCTGATTCCCCTTCTATTCGCATAAAGGCACTGTCGCCTGGCGCGCGCGCGCGTGCGTAGCCCTCAATCTATGTGCAATAGAAGGACCAGGCAGAGCAGCAGCATGTAACTGCGCTGCAGAGGCTGCCAGCTAATACGCGGAGATAGCCGCCATGCCGCTTGCCTCTGCGGCGGTATCTCCGCTATCTATTACAATTATCTAATTGAAACAAAAGTGAAAAATTGTACCATGTATCGCCACCTTTAGACTGACAATTGGCATACATGCACCCAAAGTGTCCAGTGATCAAAATGTGCTTCATACTTCGTGTATATCCGCACACTCCCCTGTACAATAGCAGCTATCCAGATAATAGCCACCTCACATCCAGGTGGGTCTAGCACATCATTTCAATAAGCTAATCCACGATCAATGCTTCATATTCCAGTAGTAAAAGGTTTATTCCAAAGTTAACATGTAAAAAAACAATAAAAAGCTCATAGCGTAAAACAGTTTAAAATTGTGGCACTTAGCCCTGCGCTAATCCAGCGCACTCCCGTATCTCTGTTTTCAGGCCTATCGGTCTCCTAAGTCCAGTGGTAGCGGTCAATCAGTATGATCATGGCGTCCCGTTCCCTCTTACCACTACCACTGGGCTTAGGAGCCCGATAGGCCTGAAAACTTCAGAGATACGGGAGTGCGCTGGATTAGCTCAGGGCTAAGTGCCACAATTTTAAACTGTTTTACGCTATGAGCTTTTTATTGTTTTTTTACATATTAACTTTGGAATAAACCTTTTACTACTGGAATATGAAGCATTGATCGTAGATTGGCTTATTGAAATTATGCGCTAGACCCACCTGGATGTGAGGTGACTATTATCTGGAGAGCTGCTATTGTACAGGGGAGTGTGCGGATATACACGGAGTATGAAGCACATTTTGATCACTGGACACTTTGGGTGCATGCATGCCAATTGTCAGTCTAACAGTAATGCACTATGTTCAGTTTATTTGAACTTTGCAGGTTGATGGATTGCTGCTACTGAAGAGGAGCGCTATCTTTTATATAATTTCATTGTGGTGTTGAACATTCTGATAGTGAAGTACCCTGAGGTGGACTGAGACTCATTAGAAAACGGGCTGGAGCAGTTTGCCTATATATAATTATCAATAAAATGCCTTTTAAATCCCCAGCAAGCAAGAAAATGCTCTGAATAATTTTGACTGTACTTTTTTTTCCTATTTTTGGTACTTGTTAAATCCCAAAGAAATGAAATTATCTCCTAGGAGAAAACGTTGTAGAAAAGTGAATTGGATTGGGCCCTATGCCCTTTACCTGCCTAAATTATAAATCATCATAGAGTAAATCGGACCTCCCATTTGCTATTTATAGGGAAACAAAAATGTAATGTAAGGCCGGTTCAAATGGATGGCTGCCAGCATCTGTCCTTGTCATTTACAGAAGGGATGATGAATGGAAGTGTGTTCATCTCAATGTGTTTATCATTGATTGTGCAAGCACCATGGTCAATTACATTTTTTGAGACACTGCATGTAGCTTCTAGCATCGGCTATATTTGCGGTTCCGCATCTCCCCTGGGGCTTAAAACACCATGGAATGATGGAATACATACAGAATGGTGGACATGATGCCAAACACTCTTCTGTTGGTAGTTAAAGTGAACCTCCGGACTTAAAATCTACTCAGCAGAACTTAAAAAGGCTTGGTGTTTCTTTAACAGTTTCACAGCATCAGAACTTAGTTTTTCTTACCAAAGCATCATTTTTAGCTGCATTTTTAGCTAAGCTCCACCCATCAAAGAACCCCCCCCCCCCCCCCCAGGCTTTTTTCTCTGATGTTGTGCAAAGCATGATGGGATTTACTATGTTGTTATTCACGTTGCCTAGCAACTGGGAGGGATTATCAGTTGCAACTGTGTCTCATGCTCCCTGTCACCTCCTTTGAACCAAAAAGATGGCTGCGGTCATGAAAGACATATGTCAGCAACAGGCTAAAAATAGCTTGCACACCTTTTCCCTCATGCTGCCACAGTCTCATAGTTGGCCACAGAGGAAACAGTGGAAAGTCTTTACAAATGGCTACAGGGGAAACAGTGGAAAGTCTCTGACCATGGCTACAGGGGAAACAGTGGCAAGTCTCTGATGATAGCCACAGAGGAAACAGTGGCAAGTCTCTGATGATGGTCACAGAGGAAACAGTGGCAAGTCTTCAATGATGGCTACAGGGTAAGCAGTGGTAAGTCTCTGACAATGGCTACTGCAGAAATGGACTCCAACGTGTGCTATGTTCAGGTCAGGTACTGGAGTTTTTGCTGATACACCACCTAAACAGATTCTCCAGATGCCCTTGTTGAAAAAGTGCCTTGCAATCTATGTCTTAGATTCAGATTGGATGTGTAGGATAGGAGTAGATACATTTGTTTAAACAAATACCTCTAAACAAATTGAAGTTGTAATACTTCCCAGCATTGCTATTAAAGAGTAACTTCAGCCTAAACGAACATACTGTCATTAAAGAGAATCTGTACTCTAAAATTCTTACAATAAAAAGCATACCATTCTATTCATTATGTTCTCCTGGGCCCCTCTGTGCTGTTTCTGCCACTCCCTGCGGCAATCCTGGCTTGCAAATGCCAGTTTTAGGCAGTGTTTACAAACAAAAGACATGGCTACTAACCAGCATGTGATAGGTCTCATACAGAGCCTGCAGGGGGCGTGAAGAGGGTGTGTATAGCTTCTGCCTAGTACAAGCAGAGCAGCACATTCCTGCCTAAGTGCCTGAGCCCGACAAAGCCGTCAAAGGAAAGAAGATTAGATTATATAACAGAGATAATACAGTCACTGTGCAACTAGGAAAGGCTGCAGTAAGACAGACCACATTAGAACAGGTATAGGAACTTATAGGATAGAAGAAATAAGGCTGAACATTTTGGTACAAAGGCTCTTTAAGTTACATTAGTAATGTTAATTAAAAAAGATAGGTAATATAATCTCTTACCCACCCTGTTTTAAAAGAACAGGCAAATGTTGATTTCTCAAGGCTGCCAACTTTTTCCCTGAAGTGTCATCCAATGGGACGTCAACTTTCATCTGGATGGCCAACATGAACAGGAAGGGGCTGGGTAAGGGGTACACAAGACACTGTTGTTGCTGGGTGTGCCCTCAGTTTTACCAGGCAAGCAAAGAGACACCTGAATCCCCCCTCCCCCCCCCACACACACACGCTGAATACAGAAATTGACAATATAGAAAAGGTTATTAACCTCTTGACGACCAGCTAACGCCAATTGGCGTAAACTGGTCGTCTGCAAGTTTCCATGGAAACGGCCGCTCGTTCGAGCGGCCTTTCCATGTCTGTTCACGGAGGCTGTCTCCGTGAACAGCCGGAGAGCCGCCGATCGCAGCTCGCCGGCAAAATGTAAACACGCAGCAGCGCCGTAAGGCAGATCGGCGATCCCCGGCCTCTGATTGGCCAAGGATCGCCGTCATTTGATAGGCTGAAGCCTATCCTACAATGCGAAGGATGGATATCCGTCCTGCGCAGGTCAGAGGGGAAGGGAGAGGGAGGAAGAGGGACGGAGCGCTGAAAACGCTGCGGAGGGGGCCTTTGAAGAGCCCCCCTCCCCACAAATCGCAGAGAGCCGGCGGCGATCAGACCCCCCCCCCCCCCCCCAGCAGGACATCCCCTAGTGGGGAAAAAAGGGGGTAAGTCTGATCGCCCTGGCTAAAACCTGATCTGTGCTGCGGGCTGGAGAGCCTACGCAGGACAGATCATTCAGAAAAGCCCTGGTCGGCAAGTGGTTAAGCAACACTGGCATTTACACTCAGATACTTTTCCACATCTTAATGAATTTAGGAATGTCCCGATTTTTTCATACAAAAAAGCTCCATCTTTGAGAGATAAACTCGTACAAGCTGATATCAGTAGGAGTGGATCTGGCCAGCATGGATTGACCCGCAGGGATACTTTTCCATGGCTGAACTGCCTGCATTGCAGCTCAGTGTTAAAGGGGGATGAGATAAGACAACCCTACAGGGGCACTACATTTAAGATTAAGGGTTGTCATACCTGTGATTCTATATTTGTTGTTTACGATCTTAAGTGCCCCCGCGGTTTGCACTATGTCGGCCAGACCACCCAGAAAATGAAGGTCCAACTCTCTGCACATAAGCATGCTATCAGAGAAAAAAATGTTGAACAGTCAGTGGCAAATCATTTTGCACAAGCTGCAAACTTGGTTAGCCAACTTATATGCATGATATTGGAGAAAGTATTACCACCTAGAAGAGGGGGAGACCGGGTAAAAAAAACTATTATAAATGGAAGCATATTGGATAAAAAAAACTAGACTCGATGGAACCGAGAGGTTTAAATAGAGAGTTGGATTTGATTCCGTTTATTTGAACATGGTGTCTGTCTCTGGAGCCCTTTGCATTATGATTATTATGGTTATTTATTTTTTCTTTTTTGTTTTCCTTTTTTCTTTATTTCTTTTTTAATTCTTTTGTTTTAATTGATCCTGGGGTTCCCCGCCTGCAGAATCCTCTACACTGATGTTTTCTAATAGCTGATGAGATATATTACTGTAATAGATATTCAGTCAGACAGGTATATTTGTGCAAGGAGATATCCTCTATTCCGCTGTGTGTTTCCGTTGCCTGGCTCCTATGTAACAACATAGTGGGATAGAGTGGAGTCTGTAGGCTGTCTCTAAGGGGCGGCGCTCAGAATTCCGCTCTTACCCTATTGGTCACTCAACGTGTGGCATAACGCTGCCCTTGCTTCACACTACTCACCGCAGTTCCCCATAAGGTCCGCCATAGGTGGAGCTGTGTGATGCTGCGGGAGTATCGCTGTGCGCAGGTCCTGGGATGCAGCATCATGTGGCAGACTATGACGTGGGGATAGAGGGTGGGGTCGGGATCGGCGACCAATGGACAAGCATCAGGTTCGTCTTAAAACGGATCTCCGTCATTGGTCAGTTGTCTTACTGTTTATGATTGGCTGCTTGACCGGTATGTTGCTATATAAGGATGGTAATTTGAAATATATCGCAGTCTGTACCTAGCCTTGCTTGAAAAAGGAGCATAGCTCCAAAACGTTGCTGGATGGCTGTACTTGACTTTTAAATGCAAAAAAAGAGCATAATACAATGGATGGTGAAGGTCATTTCTCTTTTTGACATTAAAGTTACCTGAAGTGACATGTGATATAATGAGATAAACATGTCTATCTACAGTGAAAAACATATTAACCACTTTACCCCCAGCGGTACGAATTTCTCCGCCCCTTTTTTCCCTCCTAAAAAACCAGGGACGGAGAAATCCGTACCTTCCGCGCTACCGCCGCTGTCCGCGCTCCCGCCGATCGTGCGCGCGCACCTGCCGCTCGTGCACGCCGCCGCTGGCTCGCCCGGAGATCAATGAACGGGAAAATCCATTCCCGTTCGTTGATCTAGCCCCCGCAATGATCTGCTGCTTCTTTCAGAAACAGCGAGATCATTGTGCGTCTCCCAGCCTCCTACTGCTTCCTGTAAGCGTCCTTCCGGACGCTTACAGGTCGCATGTAAACAAACACTCTGTGGCCATCTTGTGGCCAAATAGTAAACTACACCCTAAAAGCGTTTTACATATACAAACATTACATTTACACAATAAATTAACTCATTACCTCCCACACTCCCCAATTTTTATTTTTTTTTTTGTAATTATAAAAAAAAAAAAAAATACAATAAAAAAAAAAAACATAAATAGTTACCTTAGGGACTGAACTTTTTAAATATTTATATCAGGAGGGTACAACACTGTTACTTTATAAACTATGGGCTTGTAATTAGGGATGGATGCAAAACTGAAAAAAATGCACCTTTATTTCCAAATAAAATATTGTCGCCAAACATTGTGATAGGGACATAATTTAAATGGTTTTATAACCGGGACAAATGGGTTAATACATTTCATGGGTTTTAATTACAGTAGCATGCTTTATTTAAAAACTATAATGGCCGAAAACTGAAAAATAATAATTTTTTCCCACATTTTTTCCTATTTCCCCATTAAAACACATTTAGAATAAAATAATTCTTGGCATAATGTCCCACCTAAAGAAAGCCTAATTGGTGGCGAAAAAAACAAGATATAGTTCATTTCATTGGGATAAGTAATAATAAAGTTATAGACGAATGAATGGAAGGAGCGCTGAAAGGTGAAAATTGCTCTGGTGGTCAGGGGGTAAAACCCCTCAGTGGTGAAGTGGTTAATAACCAAGCTGGTTTACTTCTTTTATTTTGCTGCCTGAAAGAGTTAATTTTTAGGAATGGATGTGACAGCTTCTGTTCTGTCTTGTCAGTACCTTGTCGGGAATATAGTAACCATTACTGATAAGCAAATTACAGCCATAAAAGTTTTCCTGGCAGAATACAACTTCTGAGAGCATAGGGAGATAGAAATAGGTCAATAGTCCATGTATTTTCATTTAGGGACACTTTAGGGCTGCCACTGAGCAGAGACTACAAAAGTGTATGGTCAAAATAAGCTTCTGCGCATGTGCAACATGAATGCGAGCGGCAAACAGTTTAAAATATCTGCGCTGCCATAGACTTACATGACTTCCGGTCCTTGCACATAATCGCGCATGCTGGCCAATGATGCGCGGATGCTCCAGCGTTACCCACGCGTCAGATTCAGGACTTCAAGCGCATCGCTCCAAAGACTTTCATTGGTATAGGGTTACCCTGCGGCAAACCCTGTGTGAAAGGGGCCTCAATCTACTTTGTAAATGTTTACATATAAAATAAAATGCTGGGCTATATATAAAAAAGTCATTTTTAGGAGTAGGAGAATAAATACAATTGTTTATCTTATCAGTTTATTTACACTTTAAGAGTTTAAAAAAATAGCTAATAAGTACCTTTAGAAAAAAAAAATCATTTAACTGGGAATTTTAGCAAATCTGCATCCTAGTTTTCCACATTTGGCAGCTTTTAAAAAATGTTTTGCATTCCATATAAAGAAATGTGGTATTTGTGCCGTTTTCCTGCACGCATGGGACATGTCACCTTACCCTTGACTAGATCCAGTGAAGAAAATATATTCCCTTTTAACCTTTCTCAGATGTTACTTAGAAAAGTATTAATGAAGACTGACCCCGTTGTCACCTTCCTTTACCTTTGCAGTGAATTCCATTACTCTGACACTTTTATGATTTTCCCTCATCAATTTTACCCCAGCCTCAGACACTGTCCGGAAAATTAACCATTTCATTTCAAGAGCAAGCCATCCATTCAGAGACTGCTGCATCTGTATTGGAAAGATCAGGGAATCTGAAGTGAAAAGAAACTTATGATACAATGAATTGTATGTGTAGTACAGCCAAGAATAGAACAGTGGTAGCACAGATATGAGTCTCATATTGTTTCCAGTACAGGAAGAGTTAATAAACTTCACTTGTTATCTATGCAAAAGAGGTTCTCAGAGCTCTTCGACCAAGCTTGGTCAGCTACAGTGCTGTTTTCTGAAGCACTTATCTCAACCTGTCCCTCACTGTTTCTTGTTTGTTTAAGGTTTTACTGCAGTAAAGTTCAAAGAGTCATTAGCTCTACTCTGTTTCATAGTTTAAAGTGGACCTGAGCTTTTCCACAGGACAAATGGAAAACATAGAGAAATGCAGGCCCGTTTCAAGGGCCGTCCAGCCCGTGCGGCCGCGCTGAGAGGGGGGGGGGGGCGCTGTAATGGAGGGGGGAGTCAGCCGCGGGGAGGGCAGCCCGACTTCTCCCTCCCTTCCTCTCCCGGGCCGCCCTCCGTGCTCCCCCCTCCGATTGCAGAATTAGTGCAGGAAAGCGCTGTATACAGACAGCAACTCACCTGCCTGCGTTCCAATCTCCGCTCACTTGCCGCTGGTCTCCTCCTCTGCATAGACGCTGATACACATGCTGCTTCCTGTTTCTAACCTATACTGGGGGGCAGCTACCAATCTAACCTATACTGGGGGGCAGCTACCTATCTAACCTATACTGGAGGCACCTACCTATCTAACCTATACTGGGAGCAGCTACCCATCTAATCTATACAGGGGGTTCCAACCTATTTAACCTATACTGGGAGCACCTACTTATCTAAGCTGTATTGGGGGCAACTATTCTGGCTACCTATATTAGAGGCACCCACCAAGCTAACCTGTACTGGGGACACCTATCTATCTAACCTATGCTGGGGGCGACTATTCTGGCTCCCTATTAGAGGCACCCGCCTAGCTAACCTGTACTGGGGGCACCTACCTATCTAACCTATACCGGGGCACCTGCCTATCTAACCTATATTGGGGGCAACTATACCGGCTACCTATAATTGAGGCACCTACCTAGCTAACCTATACTGTGGGCAACTATACTGGGGCACCTATGCCTGGCTACCTATACTGGGGTACCTATGCCTGGCTACCTATACTGGGGGGACCTATAGCTGGCTACCTATACTGGGGTACCTATGCCTGGCTACCTATACTGGGGTACCTATGCCTGGCTACCTATACTGGGGGGACCTATAGCTGGCTACCCATACTGAGTGCAACTAGACCTGGCTAACCTATACATCAGGCTCCTATACTTGGCTCCGCGGGGGGGGGGCGCAATTTTTGCACCCTCACCCTGGGTGCATTTTAGCCTAGAAACTGCCCTGGAGAAATGCACCCTATATGTATATATAGAGTTTAGCCTGTTAAATTCCCCCTCATTTGTGTCTAATCAGAAGTTGTAATTTGATCTCTCCCTTGTGTTACATGACTGCCGTGGCAGAGATGGCAGATAAGCTATTTGAAAGCACAGGATGTTAACAATATGTCTGCTTCCATGAATCAGGAAGTAGAAACAGTGCAGATTTATTTTAGGATTTGTATCAGCTGTAACAAAGAAATGTTTTTTTTTTTGTTTAAAGTGAACGTGTATCGTTTTGGATCTTGTATTTTGTAGTAGGGGACCAGAGCAGGGACAAGGTCCTCCAGCACCCAAGGCTGAGACACCAAAGTACGCCCCTCCATCCCTCCCACCCCAGCTGTCACACACTGATTGCTATTAGACTAACAGGGCCACAGGGCCCACAACCTCCCCAACACCTTAATATCTAGTTATCTGGCTTGCAGTCACTGCTTTGTATCCCCTTTTCTTATTTCTTTCTGCTTCATACACAATTAGGAATGACAGTTGAATGAATTGTGCGCCCCCTCCTACACTGCGCCCTGAGGCTGGAGCCTCTCCAGCCTATGCCTTGGCCCGGCCCTGTAGGGGACCACTTACCTCATTGCCCTCTATAGGTCTGTCCCTATTTCGTCAGTTTTGATGCAGGCTGGCCCCTAAAATCATTGTTTATATTCTTTGACCAGTTTGGTCGAATATTGAGGCTAGAGAGAGAGGAGGCAGAGCTTCTTTGCCCTGCTCTGTCACTCCTCCATCATCTCCGCCCCTTTGCTCCGCTCTGTCAGTCGCGCTCCCGCAGAAGCACGGCTCCCCTGCTCATTACAAGAGCGCGCAGCGCTGGGTGGAGGGTGTTCATGCGTGGCTCTCAGCGTACACACAGCGTGAACACTGCACAGAAAGCGCTGCGGGGAGACAAGAAGGAACATACATGTGGTTTCAGGCCGGTGCAGTAGCCTGTGCAGTGATGTACTGCACGTGTGCGTGCGCTGTATGTTAGCCATAAGTGCGGGCGCACTGTCCCAGGGACGCACACCCCAAGTCTCCACTGTCTCGTGATATTTTATCGGCGCTTGAGACTTGGAGATATTAGGAAGTAAGAGGCTGCCGACCGGGAAGATGAAGCAAAGGTCGGCAGCCATCTTGGATTAAAACCGAGCAGATTTTGGGCTATATTGCGCGAACGTGGGGCGGTAGTGTGGCGAAAACCACCACAGGTAATTGTATTTACATTTTTATACATGCCTATGTCATTTAAAAAAAAATTCTATATGATACCCAATGGCTTTAAAGGTTATTATTATGCTGTTGTGTATCTTTTAGAGCAGAGAGGGCGTTCTAAGTTCAGGTCCGCTTTAAAATACAGAGTGTAGTTTGTAAACTGCAAATATTGGAGAATGATGCAATGTTATACAAAAAAAATATAGAACTGAAAATAAAAATATGAGACTTTTTTTTTTTTTTTGCTACTAATGTTCTATTTATTATCTGTACTACACTTTTTTTTCACTTCAGTGTCTCTTTAAAGCTGCTGCTTTCAAAAGGGCTTGCTCTGTATTTTCTTCTCTGTCATTATGATTTTGGGACAGAGCCATGCCTTGTTTGTGCCCAGATTTTGTCTGTGGCGAGCGCATTAGGGCAGGAAGCAATGAAAAGAGGGATTAGCATGGGCAGATGTAATATCAGGTGGAGAACAGTGGGTAGGCAGCCTTGCTGGCACCGTTAGTTTAGAAATAATTACCTCTGCATTTAACATGCTGCTTTATGTGACCTTTTCATGCTCAGCCTGCAAATATTAACACCGTAAAGCCAGGGATGAAGTAGCTGTTAATCTGTCATAGGAGCAATTAAATCGTTGCTATTAGGCAGGTGAATCATCGCCATATTTGGTGCACTGTAAAAAGCTATGTGAGCTCTGCTGCATTCATATGAAATGATGTTGATGATGGTTGTGTAAGTGTGTGCAACCAATATTTGGGCACTAAGCACTTATCAGCATTAATCCAGACGGAAAGCTGAACACAGTTGAAATACAGTTTCTGTGAAATGGTTTTACCTGACAGAAAATGTGTCACTACCTCTGGCTGCTCCTGAGATGTAGGTAGCCCAGCCACACATTACAGGTAGATGCTTCTCTTATCAGATTATGATCTGCGGGGATCTATCTTATGGCTACACTGACCAGCGTATTGCCATGCAATATGGCAAACAGATCAATCCCTCTCTTATCGGAAATTCGGAATCATACACAGCACACAGATTTTTAATAGATTACACCATGAAAATCATATTGAAAATCTACAGTTGGATACGGTGCAAAGCTATGGGCCATCGGTCTACAGCCACTTCCCCACCACATCCAATCAACCAAAATTTACAGACTAAATGTAATTTTGATCGATAAGAGTATAAAAAGTATTTATAGCGTGACAGTGATAATTCAGAAAAAGACACGTTTACCATATATACTCGAATACAAGTCGACCTCATGTATAAGTTGACTCCAATATTTGACCCCCTTAAGCAGGAAATTTTGTATTGACACAAGTATAAGTCTACCCAGCAAAGTTAATGGCTGCTCTTAGGGACCAGACAGGATTAACAGCTGCACTTGGAGCCCAGGTTAATGATTGCACTGCATACAGTATTGCAGCCATTAACCCCTCCTGCCCCTTAAGTGCAGCTAATAACTCCTTTGCACCCTCAAGTGCAGCAATTATTCACCCCTTTTTTGCAGCCCAGTATTTCCCCCTGTCCCTTTCCTTGTTAATTGTTGTGGCCAGGACTTTCAGACCTGTGTTTTCTTGGCTTTTCCTTTATTAAGAAAGTGTCGCTTAGCACTGGGTAAATTGCTGCAAATGGTAAGGTCTCTAATAGTATACACAGTACTCAGTGTGCTCAGTATTGCCCATTACTTGTGTATAAGTCGACCCCTATACTTTTATTTAGCGAGTCAGACCTAAATTTCTAGACTTATATTCGAGTATATGGGGTAATCTGCATCTTTGTAAAGAGAATCTGTAAGTTTATAATTTAAAAATAAAGTGATACTGACCTCAAGAGGGGGAAGCCTCTGGATCCTAATGAGGCTTCCCCATCCTCGTCTGCGGTCTCATTCCAGGGCCCCTCGAAGAAACATAAACAAAAACAACACAATTTGCCATTTGCACGTAGGCACACTAGCGGCTTGCCACTTGGGATTCGTTGGGAATAGCCGAGCCCGATTGAGTCTGCTTTCTCCGGCTCCGCAGACGGAGACAGCTGACACCTGTGAAGTAGAGCGGACCTGATCAGGCTCAGCTATTTCTGCCGAAGGTTGAGTGGAAATCATCTAGTGCGCATGTGCTCAGCGGCAACAAGTGCTGACAAGGAGACATTCGGCAGTCCTATCCCTAGGTTGCTTCTGTTGAGGAGGACAGGGGAAGCCACTTTAGGATCAAGACACTTCCCCCTCCCAAGGTAAGTACCCCCAGGAGCACTTTTAGAGTGCATGCTCCAAAACACAAACAGTTTGGTCTAAAGAACTAAGAAAATAGAATCATCTTCAACTAAACCTTGCAAAAATAAATATTCTAGCCAGAACAAAATGTTGAACACAAGAACGAGACCGGGTAATTCTTTGCTAGACTAGAATGGACACACCTGCAACATGAATTTCCAGAATCATCACTTAGGATGGTGACAAGAGTCTACAAATAAATAAATTGTTGAAACATTTTAAGATTTTTACAAAATTCTCTATAAACTACTTAGGCCCATATGCAATTCACTTTTTCACCTGAGTTTTCTCCTAGGTGATATTTTAAAATTTGTCAATAAAATGCCTGCTAAGCAACCAGCAAGCAAGAAAATACTCAAAATAATTTTGATAGTACTTTTGCACTTACTTTTCAGTACTTTAGTAGTAGTTTTCAGTTGAAAAGTGCTGGAAAGGTATTTTAAATGGAAGATGAAAAATTATCTCCTAGGAGAAAACTCAGGAGAAAAGTGGAATTGCATATGGCCCTTAGTTTCTAAACTAGATCACTTTTTGAATATTGTCTTTACTTTAAAGCAAACCTAAACTGAAAATAAAATTATGAGATGACTAGGGATGAGCAATCAAATTTTTTATGAATTCCAAATTTTAATTTTCAAATAGGAATTCAAAATACCAAATCAGAAATCAAAATGCAGAATTCCACCATTGCATTAACCAGTTGAGGACCACAGGCTTTCACCCCCCTAGTGACCAGGCTATTTTTTACAATTCAGCACACTGCAGCTTTAACAGCTTATAGCAGGGCCGTACAACTTAGCAGCCAAATGAATCCTGCCTCCTTTTCTTGCCACCATCAGAGTTGGTGGCATCTGATTCCTGCTGCGACATTTAGTTTTTTTTTTATGAATTGCATTGTTCATTTTTTTATAATAAAACTGTGTGTTTTCTTTAAATGTATCCTCTCACACTCCCTCCTTCCCCTCTGAGTGCCAATCATTATGATCACCTCTCATAGGCATCAGCCTCTGAGAGGGATCATCTTGTGAGCCACTCGAGGGGACAGCTCAGTGACAGAGCTGTCCCTTGTAGATCGCTGTGGTAGATTGCAGCGTTGTACAACACTAAAAAGCTTCTGTTTACTTGCGTGTAATGCCAGCTAATCTGCAGCTACAGGACTTGATGCCATTCGGCGTTAGGCGGTCCTGTAGCTGCCACCCTCCCAATGCCAATTGACGTTAGGCAGTTGGGAGGTAGGTAAAGTCAATAGAGGGACTAGTAGGCACATAAGTAGCTACAGTAGCCCCCAATATTAAGTAGTCTGAGGCAGCCCTCCCAGTATAGTTAGCTACCAGAGCTTTCCCAGTATTAGGTAACTAGATACAGCTACTTAAGTATAAGATGTCCCACCAGTATAGGGAGCCAGAGAGCCCCCCCTTTAGGTAGCCAGAGTTCCCCTCCCCGTAGGAAGCCAGAGAGTCCCCCTTTAGGTAGCCAGAGAGCCAGTCCTGTAGCGAGCTAATTAGACCCCCATTCAGGTAGCCAGGTATATCCCCTTTAGGTAGCCAAAGAGACACCCTTTAGGTAGCCAGAGCGCCTCCCCACAGGCAGCCAGAGAGATCCTCTTTAAGCAGCTAAAGAGCCCCCCTGTTTAAGTAGCCAGAGGGGGAGGGTGCATGCAGAGCACAGGGGGAGTGTTACAATAACTCTTCTGCTAGCCAGGATTCACAGGTGCTGCATGTGTACTTCCTAGTCCTGAGTCCCATCTAATTGTAACAGTGCCACCTGTGATGTAGGGGGTGCTGTTAACATTAGACGGGACAAAGGATCAGGAAGTAAATATGTGGCTTATGGATCCTGGCAAGGTGAGTTACTATAATGCATGTGACTCCCCCGTCACAACGCCCTCATAGACCTCAATAGAAATATGGCACCAGGCTCTTTGTGATGGTCACCCTCACAGTTCAATACAGTAAGCTCTTATTGCTTTAATTCTGAAACCAAATAAGGACTCACTACTGCATGGCTCATAAACCCACTTCTCACAAATAATTCACCAATAAAATGCTGTGCCTTATGAAAAACAGGCAGGTGAAGTAAGCAGTTTTGCTAATTAGCACACCGTCTCTCGAACTCAAGCCATGACCAATGTCCTGATATTTACAGGTGGATGAGCACTTATGGCTTAAAATCAGTTACATCTGGAGCTTCTAAAAGTGTGTCAAACAAATAATAATTATTGAACATAGACCACATTTAAAAATGCAGTGATAAACTTACTGTTGTTTCTAAATATGGAGTTTAGACATTACAGTCAATTGGTTTATCATATATGTGAAAGTCAAAGGATCTCAGTAACCGGCACTAAATGCAGCTAGAGGTCTGTATAGGTGCAATGGTCTTGCTCTTTCTTCATTTTGCTTTAAGTAACATCAGTGGTTACCCAAAATGCACCGCTACCGAGTATGCAAATTATCTCTTTATGGCCCTGAAGCCAGGCCTGTATCCAGAACCGCTGGTGTAAAGCAAGCCTATAGCTTTAAAATTTACAGAGCCACATCAACCCCAAATGTACGTATCCTGTTTCAGAATTTTGTTCCTCATCAGTACCAAGTAACCAAGCAGCTCAGGGTGAATCAAACCACTAGGAAAGTATAGGAGACTAAAAGAGATCGAAAAGCCCTCCTACTAAAAAGAAATGCTTGGTGTGATTTGCCTTCTTAAAACAAAAAGTACTTGCTGCGGTTTCGCCGTCTAACAGTCTCATTGCGACAATTGCCACTAGGAGACTGATGGCGGAGCAGAGCACGATCCCCAGCAATGCACAGCCCCAGGACTTTACGCCAATTGGCGTTAGTCGGTCTTTAAGTAGATAAGTAACATCAGGGGTTGCCCACAATGCACCACTACTGAATTTGCATATTATGATGTTACTGATGTTACTTAAAGCTGAATTTTCACAAGTACCTTCTGTTTTAAGGTGGCAAATCACACTAAGCATTGTTTTTTAGTAGGAGGGCTTTTAATTCTCTTTTAGTCCCCTATACATTCCTAGTGGTTTGGGTCACCCCGAGTTGCTTGGTTACTCTGTTCTTTATGCTTGCAATTGATTTATCTACTCTGGGTGCTGTTAGACCAACAGTATGGGCCTGATTCACAAAGCGGTGCAAAGTGTGTGCATGCCTGTGAAAGCCCTTTATCACACCTAAACTCAAAGTTTTGCGCGCGCAATCGAGTGGCGCATGGTGCGCCCATTAAACCCTATGGGTGCTGCTCGCGGAATTGCGCAATTGCGGGCGCAAAACTTTGCGCGTGGGACTTTGCGCGCGATATCTAGCACAAATCGGTGCTAACTCAGTGGTGCAAAGGTTATCATGCCTAAAGTCTTTTAGGCGTGATAACTGAGTTATCACCGCTTTGTGAATCAGGCCCAATAGCTGTTAAGCCATTATCTGATTATGAAGTGCCCATTTTCAGTGCCCCCTTGCCCCCACTGCTTTCATAACGTCTTGGATCTTCCCTCGAGTTGTTTCCTGCCTCTATATGTTCCAATTTACTAGTTTCAAGTTTTGGGAAGTATGCCCTCAGCAAAGGCCATGTCACACAGGTGACTCAGTGGTGACTCACCCGGTGACTGATAGCCGTGAATACATTTAAAAACATTTCAATGGCATCGCCTGTGAAAGCAACTAGTTTCTAGCAACAGTGACAGACTTTAGCAGCTTGTTGCTATGATTAGCTGCTGTGACTCAGTCACCCATGTGACATTGTCCTAAGTCATTTTTTTTTTTTTATAAACATAAAAGCTTTCTATTTGAATATTTGCAGAGTGATCTCCTTCAAGCTGTAACAAAGAAAATGACTTGTACGATCCGATGATAATGGGGCATGGGCCTTCTTTACTTCAGTGGTATGTGGTTAAACAAGCTCATCTCTTTCTTATTAACACCCCCACACACAACACCACAGGATCTCAGGTTTAAAATGTTCATTTTATGCAAAGAAGTAAATAGACTGGCACAGGCATCATAATCCCATGAAAACACTTCACAGCTAATTCTTATTCCAAAAATAGTAAGACACCTCTCCAGGTAAAGGAATACATTCTGCCTGGATGAAGTGGAAATGTTACAGCTTCAGCTCCTTCTTTCTGTGAAAATAATAACTTCTAGGTGAGTTATTCAGATTTTTAAATTAAACACGCCAGAGTATCTATTTTTGTTCTTGTAATTTTTAATTTACAAATTGTACCACATGGGTACGGCTAATACTCTATAATAAACTCCCTGTGTCGCTACGTCCAGCTGTCCCTGTGTCCCTGTTATTTGCTATGTGCGCAGTACGGACAGCTGGACGGGACCAGGGAGCGAGGTGGGTAAGCGAGGTGGGCGGGCGAGCGAGGTGGTCGAGCCGGGCGGGTGCAGTTGCTCGCACGGCAGGTGCGGGCGTGCGCATGCGCACTGGCGGCGGTGGTGAAAAAAAGACCTAGAGCCTGTTTTTAAACGGGCTTGGGTCTACTAGTATAAAATGATATGTTATGTAAGGGCTTGTTTGTTTTTTGATAGAGAGTTTACTCCCTCCCACAATTACACTGCTTGTATTAACATGACTCCTCTTATTGGAAATGAAGGGGGTGCGTCAGAACTGTCCATGAAAAAGAGTACACTTCTTTACCTTTATAAATAGCACTCCTCTGTACATAGATCCAGAAGGTCCGCCATACCAGCTGGACCAGCTTATTATAAACATGAGGATTCTTAAAGCACAGCACAAAATCAAAAGAAGCACCTTAGTACACTTATGTTTCCATTCAGGTCAGCCTTTTGAATTGAGGTAATTCTTCAAACTATTCGGGGACAGTGTATTACATAAATACATTTATAAATGATAATTTACTGCATAGCTTGGACACCGCTATGAGGCTTTTACAGCAGTTTCCATTACGTGTGTTGCCATAGTGATATGTCAGATGCAAGAAATCTCCTCCAAGTCTAAATGGTTGATGGGGTAACCAGGTTCAAAGTTCAGGGCCACTCCCGCCCCCTTATCACAGCCTCCATAGAAGTGCATAGGCATGAAACAGCCATCAGACTGCATCCACCACCAGCCTCCTCACCTGTGTCACACTGTAGCATCAATATTGTACATTGCCCAAATGAAGATTATGTATTGTGACTACTGTACATGCACTTGCCAGCAGTGTTGATCTTCTTCTAGTCTGTCTTACTGAAGGTATAGATCGTCTTTCCTCTGGTCACTCACAGCATGCAAAGAGCAGCTCCAGCGCAGGCCAACCACAGCTATCCCACCACATCTGTGGGCTCCTCGACCACAGAGCCAATGCATTGCAAAGCATTTTCCTCCACTGGTTTATAATAATAATAATAATAATAATAATAATAATAATAATAATAATAATAATAATATGTGAGAATCCGCTCAGCTGCCTGCGCAGGCAGGCAGCCTTTTGACCATTGTTTAGGTTTTCTTGCTGCAGGACTCTGGAAAGGAGACCTTCTGTCAGTTGTGCAGCTTGTGTTGCTGAGGGATTTGCATACATTAGTCATGCAAATCCCTTACCTGCCTTCTTTTGATGACTGGCACTATAAAAGCATTCTGCTCCCAGAATGCTTGGCTGGACATTTCCCTTCCATGGTCTGTTCCTGATGGACACTGCTGGATTGTCAGCCATTCTCGTTTGTTGAAGTTATCTTAGTGTAATTTGTGGGGATGCACTAGGCAGTTCCCTAGTGCAGTTAGGATTGCATTATCTGTTTTGCCTGTTCCGTCTGTCTTGTGTTTGGATCGCACAAGCCCTAGCGTTAGCGGCTGTGGATCCTTCTGATTGAGTCTGGAGTGTAGGTTGGAACAGCGGTTGTTTCTGTCTACCTCATCTGTTCTGTCTGCCGTGTGTTTGGATCCTTCTGTTCTGTCTCCTGGGATCGCGCTAGCCACTTTTCGCTAGCGCTGGGGATCCTTCTGTTCTGTCTCCTGGGATTGCGCTAGCTACTTTTCGCTAGCGCTGGGGATCCTTCTGTTCTGTCTCCTGGGATCGCGCTAGCTACTTTTCGCTAGCGCTGGGGATCCTTCTGTTCTGTCTTCTGGGATCGCGCTAGCTACTTTTCGCTAGCGCTGGGGATCCTTCTGTTCTGTCTTCTGGGATCGCGCTAGCCACTTTTCGCTAGCGCTGGGGATCCTTTTGTTCTGCTACTCTGTACCTGGATCGCGCTAGCCACTTTTCGCTAGTGCTGTGGATCCTATCTCTCGCTTGTCCCTGTTTTCGTGTGTCTGTCTTGTCTGATTCGAAACGCTTGCTGTAGGCTCGGTGAGGTAACCGTTAAGCAAGCGCTCGCGTTCTCTGTTTCGTGTTTGTCTGTCTTTGTTTAGTTAGGCGTGCTTGTCTCTGTTGTGCGTAACACGTGGAGACCGCGCACGAACGCGTGCACTGTTGCGAATGAGTGCGGTGTTCGCGTTCAGCTAGCATTTGTTATTTTCTTTATCTTTCTCTTTGTATGATTTGCTGTGCCTTTGCTACCCTTGTGCTCTGTCCTGCTCAGTCTTGTGTCGCTATTGGCAATCTCCATTCTTTCGATTGCGTTTCCTACTTCGTTTCCGCCGTTGTGTGTTCGCCGTCGCTGGGTGGCGACTAATTTGGTGGGCACACATTGGTTCTGTCCTTTTGCTCTGTTCCCTGTGGGCTATCCAGCCCTGCCTGATTGTACCTTGTCCCGGATCTGTACAATTCCCATTTGGCATCTGTGGCTGTGCAGCGGCTGTGTTCGCCTGCACTCCACAGCGCCATCTGCCGGTGGGAATTGCCCTCTGCGGGTGCATAGCACCTAGCCTGGGTGTCCGCAATAATACGCTTGTGGAGGAAATCCGCCGCGTCAGCGCACGTCTGGTGCGCTGACCACGGAGACGATTCCGCAATCGTTACATAATAATAATAATAATAATAATTGTTATTCAAGACAGGGTCTCTACATAAAAGATGAAAGTGTTTTGTCTGAGTATTCCTGAGGCTGTATCATTGTGTAGCATAAGTCATAGCCAGTCTAGTTGAGGTATCATTATTAGCCTGTTTATTCATCTGAGGATGCAACAGGCAACTCCCATTTCTATTCATTAGTTTTCTATATGCTACATTACTTTGTAGAGGTAGGTGAGCAAAGCTAATGTTTTTGCTTGTGTATTTCTTAAAGGTGATACAGTCTCGTAGCTAATTTTTGTAGATCTCTGCAGTAGTATGCTAGCTGAGACAGTGCAAATTATTTCATTCTTAGGTCTTTCCTGTGCCTTATGCACTTAATATGGGAGGGCTTACCTAATGAGTCCTTAATTGATCCGAGGGGATAATGACCATAAGCGTGTGCTAGCTCACACTCTGTACTCTCTGTGTTAATTGCTGAGGACATACTGTATATCTATGTCCCCAAGGCATAGATGAAGACTCAAAGGACATGAGTAAACTGATGACTAAACATGAAGTAGTTAATAGCAAATCAGTATGAGCACTTATTGAGAACAGACAAAACATGATCATTAAAATGCCTTCTACCCACAATATTAAAAAAAAGGAAAAGAAAAGCAGTTTGTTGTCGATATCAAATTAGGGTAAAAAAGGGCAAAATTTTAACTCTACTTTCTAAGTCATCTGATGGTATAATAATATATCTTCCTGGAATTAGCATGTGGAAGAAGTGTTCGCAATTTACAGAAAGCAATTAGAACCTTCATAAATAAAACACATACATTTTTTGATGTCTCTGTAAAATATAACTCTACTTTTTTCTTTGTGACCTAACAAACTATAAAAAGGTCCATGATAAGAGAAAATGCTGATATTATTTTCACATAAATGTTTGCGAAAATAATGCTAAATTTAACTTTCATGCGATCGAAAATCATTTAGTAATAAGTTTGTGACTTTTCAAATTTTTTACATTTTTTTGCACTAAAAGGATTTTTCCTGTTTTCATGAATTTTCTCCATATTGCCAAAAATATATTTCAGCGAAAATGTTCTTGAAATCGAAATTGTCATTTTTGATGTAAAAAATGACTTTAACGAAAATTTGCAATCAACACTGTAAAAAGCTTACTCACTGTCATCAAAAATATTTTCATTGATATCAAAAAAATATTCTGAGAGGTTCTGCACCTTTCTCACATTATCTAAAAGTAAAATTCAAATTTGTTGGCATGGCGTCCACTTTGATCCGCAACATTAAACAGTAAAGTATTTTATACAATCAGAAATGCAACAATTTTTTTAACAGTAGTGTGTAACGATCTTACCTGGCAGCAGCTCCAGCAAAGCTGCAGCCAGCTCGAGAGACAGAGAAATGCTTCCCGCAGCATCCCTGGCTCCCCTGCAGTGGTGGCCGGGTCCTGCATGTTCCTTCACTCTCCCCAGCCGGACGCGTGTGACTCAGAGAAGCTTTTGTGCTCTGAGACGTCCTCTGAGAGATTAGTGTCCGCTGACATGCTGCCTGTCAACTGACACTTCCTGGCTATGGGAATTATTGGTCAGCTGCTCTCTGTTCATTGGCTGGTTTTCCTGAGGGCTGGCCTTTAATTCTTCCCTTCCTGTATTTAAGCCCTTGGGCTGCAGTGTGTCCTCACCTGTGATAGCGATCAAATAGCTAGTTGTTGCGGGTCTTGCTAATTGTTATTACTTGCGCTTTAGCTAGTTTCTTGATAAATATATATATGCAGTTCTGCGAATATATATTTATCTGTTAGTTGAGCCATTTGTTATTTTTCTGAACTACTGTGTATGACCTATTTCTTCTCCTTGACCTCGTTTCTGCTTCAGCCCTTGTACTTTCAGTCATCTGATCTCCTGTGTATGACCCTTGCTAGTTCTTGACCTTGTCTCCACCTCTGCCCTTCTGTACTTTCAGACATCTGCCTTCCTGTGTATGACCCTTGCTTATTCTCAACCTTGTCTCCATCTCTGCCCTTCTGTACTTTCAGACATCTGCCTTACTGTGTATGACCCAGGCCTGATATCGATTTACCGTATTATGTGTCACGTAATCCAGCGTGATATAGAGATTTTTATTGTTTTGTTACTTTGTTACACAAGTACAGAAAAAAATTAGAGTAGCACAGTGTTGGTACATCCGGTATACAATGAAAAATACATAATGATATTTCAATCACAGATATGCAGTGTCATAAATGTACAGAAGTGGTAGTTTAGTTGAAACTATTTTAGCATATACAGTACTTAGTTCCCTTGAGAGTTCCCTCGTGCTGAAGTAGAGAGAGTACAGAGTAAGTGAAGCAGATAGAAAAAGGTAGTCAGGAAAAGAGATGAGTCAAGAAAAGTAAGGTGGAAAAAAGAAAGTGTCTGCCTCAAGAACAGCACCCCCCCCCCCCTCTCCCCAAACACAGCTAGCATCAGTGTTTTAGTCTAAGATAGGTATAAAGTCAGAGATAATGGGGTCTAGAATTCTATTTTCCCAGACATTCCATATCTTACGGAATTTCTTAGGACAGCGTCTATTGAGGTAGGTAGTCTTATATAATGGAAGTGCTTTATGGACTTCTCTAGAACAGGATTCAACAGTTGGGACTGAGGTTTTCCTGGCTTGAAAGCATAGTAGTTTGACCAAGGATTGCTTATGTCTATTTAAGGTAGTCTCCCCAAATCTTCCCAATAGCATCATACTTATTTCTAAGGGCAAGGGGGTTTGTAGTAATGTGTTAATCAATGAGAGTATATTTCTCCAGAATGGGATAATCATAGGGTCTGCCCAAAATATGTGTATAAAGTTACCTAACTCTACTGAGCACCTCCAACATTTATCAGTATTAGCATTATTCATTATGTGCACCCTTTCAAGTGTAAGATAAACCTTATGAAAAAATTTAGTCTGAATTAACTGATCACTGGCAGAGATTACTGTTATCCTACTAATATAATAAGTGGGAAAGTCCGGATGTTTGGATGTTTGGATGTTTGGATGTTTGTTACTCGATCACGCAAAAACGGCTGAACGGATTTGAATGAAATTTGGCACACACATAGTACATTACCTGGAATAAAGTATAGGATACTTTTTATTCCCATAACCAAAAAGAGACAAATACAAATTTCACTGGAAAATGTAAACTGCAGCCATACACTGTTACACTGGAGGTGTGTTTAGCTTCTAAGGGTAGAATGGTTAATTTGCATATAGCCAGCAGTGATGCACTGGGAGACATCTCAAGCTCACTCCAACCTGAATTATCGCAAATTCTTTCTGTTTTAAGAAAGCAAACGTTTGTTTTTCTTAACATCTTAGTAAGGGGGCTTTTAGGACCATTGTAGTCAGTTACACACTCCAATGAGTTCTGGGTCACCATGAGCTTGCTGGGTAGCATGTCCCTCTCGGTGTTACAAGCCCTAGTGCATAGAGCCAAATTAATCTATGCCATGCACTGATAAGGATCAAACAATCCAAAACAGTCTGTATGCATGTTGGATTATTATGGCTCTGCACAATTTAACAAGCTGACACATCATTGCATTCCAGCGGTTCTGGAGGTGTGTTTAGCTTCTAAGGGTAACAATGGTTAATTAGCATATTTTTAGCAGTGATGCACTGGGAGACATCTCAAGCTCACCCCAACCTGAATTATCGCAAATGCTTTCTGTTTTAAGAAAGCAAACTTTTGTTTTTCTTACGCTGTTAATGGTAGGGTTCTCAAACTTTGCACAGTTGGTCGTTGGGTGACTAGGGTTATTATTCAGAAAAGTGGTTGGAGCCTATAAAAGCCAATCAAAATTCACCTAATGATTTTCAAGAGGAATATTTACATTTCTGCCATTCTTGCACTGTTAATGGCACAAGCCTCAAACCTGGTATAGTTGATCATTGGGTGACTGGGGTTCAATTTCAGAAAGGGGGTGGAGCCACAAACAGCCAATCAGATTTGTTTCATTCCAATGCAAATTATTGTTGCCAAACACCGCAAAGCTCACAAATTTGGTAATTGAGTAATTGATTAATTGTGTGTTAGGGTTAGGAAAGTGGGCACAGCCAACACCAGCCAAATACATAAGCGGGCAACGCCGGGTCATAAGTGGGCAGAGACAAATACAAATTTTACTGGGAAAATGTAAACAGCAGCCATTCTTACACTGTTAATGGTAGGGTTCTCAAACTTTGCACAGTTGGTTACTGGGTGACTGGGGTTAATATTCAGAAAAGTGGGTGGAGCCTACAAAAAACAATCAAAAATTACCTATTGATTTTTCAGGGGAATATTTCATTGCTGCCATTCTTGCACTGTTAATGGCACAAGCCTTAAACCTGGTACAGTTGATCATTGCATGACTGGGGTTTAAATTTATATAAGGGGGTGGAGCCCCAAACAGCCAATCTGATTTGTTTCATTTTAATGCAGGTTATTGATGCCAAAGACCGCAAAGCTCACAAACTTGGTCATTGAGTAATTGAGTAATTGTGTGTTAGGGTTAGGAAAAGTGGGCGCAGCCAACACCAGCCAAATACATAATCGGGCAATGCTGGGTCATCAGTAGGCGGAGACAAATACAAATTTCACTGAGAAAATGTAAACTGCTGCAATTCTTACACTATTAATGGTAGGGTTCTCAAACTTTGCACAGTTGGTCACTGGGTGACTGAGATTAATATTCAGAAAAGTGGGTGGAGCTTACAAAAGCCAATCAAAATCCACCTATTAATCTTTAAGGGGAATATTTAATTGATGCCATTCTTGCACTGTTAATGGCACAAGCCTCTTGCACTGTTAATCACCTGTACCTGGTACAGTTGGCCATTGGGTGATTGGGGTTCAAATTCAGAAAAGGGATGGAGCCACAGCCAATCAGATTTATTTTATTTCAATGCAAATTATTGATGCCAAAGACCTCAAAGCTCACAAACTTGGTCATTAAGTAATTTTATGTTTGGGTTAGAAAAAGTGGGCGGAGCTAGCACCAGCCAAATACATACCTGGGCAATGCCGGGTCTTCAGTGGGCGGAGACAAACACAAATTTCACTGGGAAAATGTAAACTGCAGCCATTCTTACACTATTAATTGTGGGGTTCTAAAACTTTGCACAGTTGGTCACTGGGTGACTGGGATTAATATTCAGAAAAGTGGGTGGAGCCTACAAAAACCAATCACAATTCACCTATTGATTTTCAAGGCAAATATTTAATTGCTGCCATTTTTGCACTGTTAATGGCACAAGCCTCAAACCTGGTACAGTTGATCATTGGGTGACTGGGGTTAAATATTTAGAAAAGGGGTGGGGCTACAAACAGCGAATCAGATGTGTTTCATTTCAATGAAAATTATTCATGCCAAACACCACAAATCTCACAAACTTGGTCATTGACTATTGACAATTATGTGTTAGGGTTAGAAAAAGTGGCCACAGCCAACAGCAGCCAAATACATACCCGGGAAACATCAGGACATCAGTGGGTGGAGAAAAATAAAAATTTAACTGCCAGAATGTAAACTGCAGCCATTCTTACACTGTCTGTCAATGGCAGGGTTCTTAAACTTTGCACAGTGGGTGACTGGGATTAATATTCAGAAAAGTAGGTGGAGCCTACAAAAGCTAATCAAAATTCACCTATTGATTTTCAAAGTAGTGGAGCCACAGCCAATTATTGATGCCAAAGACCACAAAGCTCACAAACTAGGTAATTGTGTGTTAGGATTAGAAAAAGTGGACAGGGCTAACACTAGGCAATTACATACCCGGGCAACGCCGGGCGACCAGCTAGTAGGATCATAAAATTGCATCCAAATCATCCCTATCTAGATCAGGAATATCATTGTTCCATTTTTGCAGACATTTATCTATACTGAAATTATTTAAATTCATTATTGCAACATAAATAGCAGAATGAAGAAGTTGTTCTAAGTCGTCAGTGCTTAACTTGGGAGGCCTTGATCCAAATTGAGATCTACAGGTGTGATGTAATTGTAGATATCGAAAAAGATATTTGTTTGGGAGGTTAAATTGGCCCTTGAGCTCGTTAAACATAAGTAGAGGTTTATTATCCTGAATATGGGCTATGTTTTAATCCCATAATGAGCCCATATAATAGGATCAGGGATAGTCAGAAAGTGCTGAAGTTTCCCCATAATGGAGTATAGGGGGAGATGTCAGTAGATTTTAACAGAGGAGCTCTTGCCACTCTCCATGCTCTCCAGGTTGTTGCTTTGGGTAATGTAGCTTGGGTATTACATTTAGGTCCTCTATATGGAAAAAATAGTTAATTGTTCATAGGATCCCAACACAGCTGCCTCAGCATTAAATGCTGGATTGTTCTCATCTTGTGAAAACCACCACCTGATTGTAACAATATAGATTCCCAATAGTATTTTTTCAATTGTGGCATAGCCAATCCTCCTCTGTTTTTGGGGAGTTGGAGTATATCTAGAGCAATGCAAGGTTGCTTGCCAGCCCAGATAAATCCCAGCATAATATCAATTCTTTTAAATAAAGATGAGGGAAGCCATATAGGACATTGTCGAAAAAAGGTATGTAAATTTGGGAAGGAAAACCATTTTAATAAGTTGATTCTGCCAATAAGGGTAAGTGGGAGTCTGTTCCATATTGTACATTTAGTCTCCAATTGCGGGATAACTGGGTCTATGTTAAGAATTCTATATAATTGGAGATCATTAGTAATTTGGCCCCCTAGATATTTAAATTGAGTCACCGTTACATATGGACAGTTAAATCTTGAGTCAGACTGGGGTAATGTATCTAGAGGAAACAAAAGTGATTTGTTGCAATTAATTTTAATCCCTGATAACTTACCAAAATTGTCAAATAGCTGAAGAGCAGCTGTTAGTAAAACATTGGGGTTGTTTAAATAGAGGAGAACGTCATCTGCATATAACAAAAATTTGTGTGTGCAAATTACCTATTTTTAATCCTTGGACCTGAGTAGATTGTCTAATGTAGGCTGCAACAGGCTCCATGGATAGAGCGAAAGGTGGGTAGCCTTGCCTAGTTTCTCTTTCCAAATTATAAAAAACTTGAAATTATATTGCCTGTTCTTATTTTGGGTATTGGAAAAGTGTATAATTTTTGAATCCATTTAATAAAAGCATTCCCAAACCCAAATCTACTCAATACGGCCCAAATATTTCCATTTGACAGAGTCAAATGCTTTTTCAGCATCTAGGGAGGCTATTACCCTTTGGCCAGAGTTAGAATGAGAGGCATCTATGTTAGTGACCAGTCTGCAGATGTTGATATCTGTGCCTTTTCCGGGCATAAAACCAGACTGATCATGAAGAAATGCAACAATTTTACTGTTGTAAAATGACAATTCCCTCTGCTCCCGTAAATATGTTTTAAGGCATAAAGGAGGCCTAATATGGACATACTGATAGTGACAGCTTAATTCCATGATAAATTCTCTTTAAACTCATCAACAATACAAGCTGCTAGAAGATGGGTATCAAGGGATTCAGAAGACTATCTCTTGCTTAATTAGTATATTGCTGCACAGTTACTATCCTTAATGCATTTCATTGATCTATCAACTTTAATGGAGGAAAACTAATACATGTGATGGAAATACCTAATTTATAGTAAAACACTGTATATTAAAGTTGGTGTGAGTTTTCTTCCAAAAGAAACCCCATGGATTTGCATTTCTGTGATAGCAAAGTTGAACAAATGTTACCTATGTTTTGAATTTAATAAATGCCTATGTGACTACTCCCAACAATTAATCAAATACACCAATAAAAGTGCCTTGATCTATAGATGTACACCAAAAAGCTTTATTAATATTACATAAAAGTCAGTATATCTTCAAACATCAAACACATGCATCTTATTGGTATGTCCATCAATAAAGTAACAACACAATACTACTTTAAATTCTTGTTAAGAAATGCATATATCTTCTCAAATACATAATCCAAAATATAGTGTGCATTCATTCATTTTGATTTCTCATAGAACTGTATTGTAGTGTTGTTTCGGAGTACAATTGTATGAAGACTTTTTTCATGTAATTTAATGTTATCAAAATTATCTTTCCATTTTAATATGCATCCACTATACTAGAACAAGGTTAAACTTGATGGAGGAATGTCTATTTTATTCAACTAAGCTGACCATGTAAGGGTTCTTTGCAAGAGAGAGTATTTAGAGACTTTTCCACCATCCTTGAAAGCTAACCATTGCTCCCACCACCCACTGCTTTAAGGTATATGGCCTGGTATGGCACAGGAGGAGGGTTTATTACCATCCTTCTATGCTTATCCTTGTCCTCATGCATATTTCTTTTTATGCAGTGCATTTCCTGCATGCAGACGGGGTGGGGGTAAGATAAGAAAGAAAGAAAATACATCTATTCCCCTCTACGTCTACACATTCAAGCAGATTGACCACTTCAGCCTACAGGTGTTTTCACCTTCAGGCCGTAAGCAATTTTCCCTTGTCAGCGTTCCTCCCATTCATCTGCCAATAACTTTATCACTACTCATCACATGTAAATAATCTATATCTTGTTTTTTTTTCCACCACAAATCAAGCTTTTTGGGAGTGATACTTGTTTTGAGTAATTACTCAATTACCTGATCGGGGTCATGTCCATTTATCACAGGCACTGTGGTTGGTTCGGGGAAGCCCTTGCTTCCCTTCCCCAACCACCACTATGGAAAACTGCCGACATGCGTACACATGGCTGCTAAAACACTGGACGGAAATATTCGTCCAGATAGATTTAAGCAGCTCCTATCTCGACTAAAATATCTGTCCAGAAAGGATTAAGTGGTTAAACATAGTCCCCAACCTCCTCTAACTCTCATGGTTTTAAGCCCATCTCTTACTGCACAGGTAGGGGTAAGCTACAGCCCTTAAAGAAAGTCCTCCCCTAGAAAAAAAACTTTTTTGTATGGTCTAATTATTTAAAACACATTAATAGCACATACCATAGAGGAGCATCTACGTTAAAACGGGTAGCTTTTAATTCAATCTTAGCCATTAAATCAATTTTTAAAGGACAACTGTAACAAGAGGGATATGGAGGTTGCCATATTTATTTCCTTTTAAACAATACCAGTTGCCTGTCTGTTCTCCTGATCCTCTCCCTCCAATACTTTTAGCCATAGGGCCTTAATAAGCATATGCAGATCAGGTGTTTCTGACATAATTGTTGGATCTGAAAAAAATTGCTGCCTGCTTGTTTCTGGTTTTATTCAAACTCTACTGCAGCCAAATAGATCAGCTGGGCTGCTAGGCAACTGGTATTGTTTAAAAGGAAATACATATGGAAGCCTCCATGTTCTTCTCACTTCAGTTGCCCCTTTATTTTTTTAACTTGCTCCACTCTGCAAGCAGAATAAATACATAATTGATGAGATAGAAGAACGCAGCAGGCAGATACAACAAATAAATACATGATTTGAGAGTGCCCACAAACAAAGGTTATGTGACAGTGTTAACAGATGACCAGGTTATCCTACATGTTGTCTCCCATAGGCAGAATCATGTGGGATTAATGAGGAAGCAGAAGAATCATATCATCATATGATCGATAGGTATGACCTTTGCTGTTTGAGAACATAATCAATCATTTGTCACTTTTGCTTGCTATTTTATCCCTCATGACTTGACCTGTATGACAAATGTGAAAAGAACTGATCTTGTCTAGAAGACATATATTTTTGAAATTTTCATAGTTCCTAAGCCACATAGAGGTTGAGTGTTAGTTATGGTCATATCCATAAATGGCACGTTACTGCGGGTGGGAACGTTGACATGTGAATAAATGCATTAGGATGTCAGAAAACCTGAGTGTGGCACCAGATTTGAAAAGATCCAGTGACTTGTAGTTGCTTGAAGTATGCTTCAGTCAAGCAACAAAGACTCTTCAATCAGAGAAGGAAGAAGGGTTTGAATTAAAGTGCTTGGAAAACAACTAGCAAGAACATAATAATTAAGCAAGTAAATAATTTCTTAATCTGATAACCAGCAATAGAAGGGTTCAGGTGTTGGGAAAAAAATAAAGAATTATGTAACCATCTACTGGGGAAGGATCCATTATCTGCCTGCTCCAGATAGCAAAATGGCACATAGCCTGCTCCTACATTATCAAAAACATGTTCCTTTGACACAGAAGGGTAATGGAAAGCCCAGTCATGATGACTACCATTGCCACCTGCCAGCAACAGGAAAGGCTACCTTTGGAAACTCTAAGTGGACCAATGACATGATAAAACCATGAGCTTTCTAAGGTCTGGTCAGGTGGCATTCAGGCAATACAGTGGTTAGGTATGCCAGCATACAGGTAATATGGTACTCAAACTGAGATCAGTATGGATGATTCCTTAAAGAAAAAGTAAAGTATTTCTAGCTAAATAAAATAAACATATCACCTTGTCCCCTGTTATTCCCCCTTTTCATTCATCCAATTTTCTCTGCTCCCCATTCCCTGTAAATAAGTAAAATTATAAAATATACATTGTAATCTTTGGGCCAAGATAGTCACAACTCCGGAAGTGCTTCCGGGTCATCGCGTCATGCACATATACTGTGCACGAGAGCTGTTACCAACTGCACATGTGGAGTAAGCCAGACTATCCTGAATGATGCAGCATGATGAGCCATGTGGAAGCTCTTTCCCTGTCTGTCTCTTTCACAGGGATGAGCTGAGCTGGAGCAGGAAGCAACACGAGGCAGATCTCCCCTGCTGTCTGAGCCTCACAGGGATGAGCAGGAGATGAAAGGAGAACAAACAAAGGTCATGATGATGTCAGAGTAGGGGGAGGGAAAGGCAGATAAAAGAGAGGCCCCAGGTCATAACAGCAGGGGTGCAGCTAAGGGTGGGCAAGGTGGGACACATGTCCCTGGGTGCAGCACTGTAAGGGGGCATAGAGCATGGCCACCGCACCCCCAAGTGAGTGAGAGGCAGCCCATTGGCTGCCTGAAGTGCCCCTGCTTCTCTCCCTCCCTCTGCAGAAGAGTGCAGAAGTGTTAACAGCAGCAGAACAAGAGGGCAAATCTGGCTAACTTTAGGGGGTATATCTGGCTTTTTAAACAAGGGAAGTGAGGCACATCTGGCTATATAAAGGGGGGGGGGGGACATTTGGCTATCTAAACAGGGGCTATCAAGACGAGCTGGAGAGAGACAGGGCAGCTGTGACATCACGATTGAGGTAACAAATTCCTTGTACCTATTAAAAGGACATAGCAGTTATTTCAAATTTCAATAGAAAAATGGGCTAAAGAACTCCTTTTACTTGAACATAAATATGCTAAATTGATCTCCAAATTGTAAGCGCATTTGGCTTTGGCACTGCTCATTTGGGATGAAGTGCTGCCTCACTGTTTTGTGATTTGTGGTAGTATAGTTTTCCAAATCTGTTAGACGCCTTTACTAGCACTTTTGGCATGTGTCCTAATGTTGCTCCCCTAACCTCTCCTCTTATTAAAACACCCCTTCCGAACAGCCAATATTAACATCCCTCTTGACAAAAAAACCTTTCTGACATCTAACCCTCTAAGGACCCCCCTTTCCCATCTATTAAAACAATCAAATGTTCTGCCCATGAACTTGAGAAGATCTGTCACTTTAGCTATCTGTACATGTTGTATGAAGTAAAAACACTCCTTTTACGTTTGTATAGTCTGAATCCAATAGATACCTTAACTGTTTCCTTAACTGTAGTGAAACAGTCAGGAAACAGTTGTACCTGGGAGATCCTTTACCAAATATACAAGCAAACTTTAGGGGAAAAACTCCAAATAAAGGTACTTATGGAGGTCTTCTAATTTTTCTGACATAGTGTGAGAATCCGCTCAGCTGCCTGCGCAGGCAGGCAGCCTTTTGACCATTGTTTAGGTTTGCATGCTGTAGGACTCTGGAACAGAGACCTGTCTTTCCATTGCAAGTTCTGGTCTGTTCTCTTGCTGGGGAATTTGCATACAATCGTTATGCAAATCCACTACCTGCCTTCTTTGATGACTGGCACTATAAGAGCTTTATGTTTCCCAGAAGGCTTTGCTAGTCATTTCCTTTCCATGGTCTGTTCCTGATGGACACTGCTGGAGTGTCAGCCATTGCTATCTAGTATAGTTAATTCCTGGGGGTTGCTTTAGGCTCCCCTTCTAGCCCAGTCAGGTTGTATTATCTCTATTGCCTGTTCTGTCTTGTCTTGCCTGTTGCCATTGTCCTGTCCCAACGGTGATCGACAGGAAATGGTTCTGATCTCTGTTCTTGGAGTATAGCTGGTGCAGCGGTTGCTACCAGCTATCTCTTCTGTTCTGTCTCCTGGGATCGCGCTAGCTACTATTCGCTAGCGCTGGGGATCCTTCTGTTCTGCTACTCTGTACCTGGATCACGCTAGCCACTTTTCGCTAGTGCTGTGGATCCTATCTCTCGCTTGTCCCTGTTTTCGTGTGTCTGTCTTGTCTGCTACGCTTGCTGGAGGCTCGGTGAGGTAACCGTTAAGCAAGCGTAAGCGTCCTCTGTTTCATGTTTGTCTGTCAATGGTTAGTTAGGCGTGCTTGTCTCTATTGTGCTTATCACGTGGAGACCGCGCATAACCGCGTGCACTGTTGCGAATGAGTGCGGTGTTCGCAGTTAGCTAGCGTTTGTTATTTTCCGTATCTTCTCATTGTATTATTTGCTGTGCCTTTGCTACCCTCGTATTCTATTCTGATCTGCCTTGTGTCACGTCTGGCGATCGCACCTCTCGCGATCGCGTTCCTACTTCATATCTGCACACATACAACCTGTCCCTTTGCTCGTTCTCATTCGCAATCACCTCTCTTGCGATTGCGTTCTGCGCTTTGTACAATTCCTGTCTGGTATTTGTGGAGGTACAGAGGATTGGTTCCTCTGCACTCCCCAGCGCCATCTGCCGACAGGAATTTCCCTCTACAGGTGCGTAGCACCTTTTGCTGGGTGCCTGCAAATATACGCTTGTGGGGGATTTCCACCGTATCAGCGCACGCATTGTGCGCTGATCATGGAGAAAGTTCCACAATCGTTACACATAGCTTAACCATCAAGTCCGTGGGTATTTTTCACCTTATGGACGAGAATAATTTTCCCGTTTCAGCGCTCCTCCCTTTCATTCCCCAATAACTTTATCACTATTTATCACAAAGAAATGATGTATACCTTGTTTTTTCCACCATTAATTAGACTTTCTTTGGGTGGTACATCATATTAAGAATTATTTTATTCTAAATGCATTTTAATGGGAATAATTAAGAAAAAAGTCGAAAAAATCATAATTTCTCAGTTTTCGGCCATTATAGTTTTAAAATACATGCTACCGTAATTAAAATCCACACATTTTATTTGACCATTTGTCCAGGTTATTGCAACATTAAAATTATATCCCTAGTATAATGTATGGTGACAATATTTTATTTGGAAATACAGTTGCATTTAATCTACTGCTGGGAGATTAATGAATCTATTAATGATCGGCGTCGGAAAGAGGTGGAAATTGGTGGTGGAAGCTGCGGCTCTATTTAAGAATAAACCCTGTTTTTCAATAAAAACAGTGTTTATTCTCGGCGGACATGTATGAATTGGCACAGGGGACTTTTGTCCCCTGCAGCCAATCCCCCCTGTTACCAGCAAAATCGCGATTGTGGGTATTTGCCCGCACGATCACCCACAAAGCACCCCAAACTGCAGGGACGTGACTAGTGCGTCCCTATGGCTGTAGCAGCTGCCGCTGTGGACGTGAGGCTCACGTCCGCGTGGCATAAATGGTTAAAGGACACCCGAGGTGAAAATAAACAAATGAAATAAATAATTGTATCTATCCTCCTTCTTCTAGAAATGACGTTTGAAGATATTCCACAGTTTTATTTTATATTTAAATCTACTCTTTAAGTTTTTACTGTTTTATTGTTTTTTTCCCAATGACACATTCTTTGAAGTATGCCAGAGCTAAAATGTATGAACTATTGACCCTTTTAATCTCTTTCCTGCTCTCAGAAGCTATTTTCTTCTAGGAAAGTATTTTATAGTTGTAATTTCTTATCAGTGAGCATGACACCATAGTCTGACCCAGTCCTGACTCAGACAGTAATTACCACTTACATACCTGATGTTTAACTCTTTCATGCAGAGAAAGAAAAAAAGAAACACGGCATACTTATTTGTGTGCTAGGCACTCATCATGTCACATGTCACCTCGAGTGTCCTTTAACTATTGCTGGAAAAACACCTCCCTGAGACATGTGAGCTGATTCTTGAGCCCTTGAACTATCTAGTGTTGGCTGTCTATGCAGAATAGGACCATGAAAAAATGAGTAGTGGAACAATGCTGCTATTTTTTGGGGATGCCCAAATTTCTGGCTGTAGCTGGTATTCTCATAGGTGCCTTTGCTGCTCCCCAAATGTCCCTGGTGTCGGTTGCACCCAAATTGTCAGTTTTGAACTGTGAGTGTCAGCAGATGAAATGCACACACTCTGCAAAGAGAAATCTAGGTGTAACGTCAAGCACATAGCAAAACTTCCTTCATGACTGCAAATACGCATATCTGGAATAATTTGCCATGTTTGGAAAAGCATTGCCGGCTGCAGACTGAAAAGTAAAAGCTTCTGTAGCGTTGTTATAATTATTATTTTAACAAAAGATTCGATTTTCTTTAAGCTTGCATAGGTAAAAATACATGATCAAGCGTTAACGACAAAGGCAAAAGGTAACAGGATGAAGCTATGAAAATGTGTCTTTGTGTTGTGTGGGCAGGTGCCAGGCATTCGTCAAGTCCACCTACCCAATACAAAAGAATCTATAATGGGAGTTCACCAACTGGCCTTCAATTAAAATACTAGATCCTCTTAATTGAAGTATTTCTTAACTCCTCCAGAAATCAGCAGTTTGTCTGCTTGTTTTAGTACTCACACTGATTTGCAATCATTTCTGACAAGCACAGCTGCACTGACTCATACTTCTTTCTCTACCTCTCAGATAATTCTACAAAGTATTTGGAAAATGTAATGTTCACTGGTTTAATTATTATTTTCTCAACAAAACAAACAAAAAAAAGACTTCCGGTTCCGGCGCCCGCATGGCGGCAGCGAGAGGAGAGAGCTCCGGCTGAGTGCCAGCTAAAAAAACCCCCCCGAGCGGCACAAAACTCATCCACGGGAACCGGACGCGAGGTGACACTGGTGAGGGAAGCATCCGACACTTCCAGACCGCTGCATGGACCGCTACCTCACTCGGTCCAACTCTGCAACGCAGTCACCCGCGGAAGACAACCAAGCAAAGATGGCGGGCGCAAAGAGCGCGGTGAAAGCTACTCCAGGCCGCACACAGACCAAAGAAAACGTGCAGAAGGATGATACAGATTGTGACACTGATCTGGAAGACAGCGAGAGGGGTAAGAAGGGGGACCTCCAGATAGATTATAAAAGGTTGGCTGCGGAGGTGGGAAAAGCACTGGCCCCTGACATCCAGGCCACGATAGAGAAAGCCCTAGCAAGCTCCCTGAAAACAATAAAGCGAGACATAACAGATCAGAAAAAGAGAATCTCTGACATAGAAAAGCGCCTAAGTAACTGTGAAGATGAATTGCAAAAAGCAAACAACACTATAGAGCAACTCCTTCACGATAATTCTGCAGCCCATGTGCGCATAGAGGATCTGGAAAATCGATCTAGGCGTAACAACTTGCGGGTGGTGGGAGTAACGGAGGACATTTTGCCTGCACAGCTGCATGAACTTTGCTCCGTGCAAATCCCGAAACTGCTAGGCCTCCCAGAGCCACTTAAAGTAGAACGTGCACACAGAGTGGGCCCCCCTAAAAGTAAAAATAAAAAAGGCCCCCCGCGAATGGTCATGGTACGATACCTCGATTATGCAGACAAGGTGGCATTGATGACTGCCTACAGAGCGCAAGACCATGATCTTACAGTGAGGAGCCATACATTACGCCTTTTCAATGATTTCTCCGCAGAGGTGTCACAGAAACGGAAAGCTTTTAACAAAATATGCAACACTCTATTCAGCAAAAAACTGAAGTTTGCACTGATGTATCCAGCAGTCATGAAAATCACTGACCATGAAGACAAGATACATACATTCGACACGCCAGAACAGGTAGAGACGTTCCTGACTGCACTAGACGCAGATACAAGTTCACATTCAAATGATGCAGCCGATGGAGACTGAGAAACACAAGAATAGTCACTGCTCTGACTTTCAATGCAAAATTGCCAGATGTATGAACACAAAATGAGATCATATTGCTGGTGTGAAGGATTCACACGTATTCACAACTGGTAATTTCTGCCAAGGCAGGGAATGATGTGCCTTGCACCTGAATTGAGCCCTAGGGGCTGAATTTACGGACATCTATATTCAAAATGATTAGCAATAAGATAGTAACACTAAATCTGCAGCCGAATGTGCAAATATGTAGAGTGCAAATGTCTAACCGCTGAAATGTACTAAGCATGTTTTGTTTAGCTTAACAAAAGCCTATATGTCATGTGTTATAAGAATGCTCGGGGGGGAATGTTAAATTAGCTGACTGCTCCTTAAATGCCGAAGGAGAAGATTCTCATGCGGGGAAGAAGAGAAGTCACTGAACGCGAGTTTTTTGGGGTTACTTTGGGGATAGGGAGGGTTAAGGGGTTTCTGTTTGTTTGCCTCTCAGCACCAGGAAAGATTCGAATAAGTGTGATTAATAAGCTGCAACCTGAGACGCACCCTTTTATGGAGATTTATAAAGTAGAATGAAGTTAATTTCATGGAATGTAAAGGGCCTGCAATCCCCAAACAAAAGGTCGCGAATATTACGCCACTTAGGTAAATACAAGCCCGATATCTGCCTATTGCAGGAAACGCACTTAAAGGAAGACCAGTATAAATACATGACAAAATTTTGGGTGGGGGAGGTCTATGGTTCACCGGCAGTAGAGAAAAAAGCAGGGGTAATGATTCTGATCAGCAAAAAGCTCAATTGCAAAGTATTAGGGCATGAACACGATACAGAGGGCAGATGGTCCAGGTTACAGCTTCAATTGGCAGGAGAAGTGATTATTATATACAACATATATGGCCCCCACACAGAAAACGGTAATTTTTTTCAAGCTCTGCAGCGAAAGGTCTTGGCAGAGCAGAGTTCACAGATCTTACTAGGGGGAGACTTCAACACGGTACCGAACCTCTGGGAAGATAGAAGTCATCCCAAACACTCTCTAAAACACAGAGATACATTTATAGAGCCCCTCTTGGAAACCTGTGATCTAATGGACACATGGAGATATGCCCATCCATCTGACCATGAATATACTTTCTACTCCCCAACTCATAAGACATTCTCCAGGATAGATCTATTCCTTATACATAATCGACTCACTCCCAGAATGACAACAGCGTCTATTGAAGACCTAATTATATCTGACCATTCGCCAATTCTTTTAGAATTGGAGGACTCATATCCCAGAGGTTCGGATATCATGTGGCGTTTTCCAACAGCTCTATATGGCAATGAAGAGTTTGAAAGCAAATTAAAATTATGGTGGCAGGAATACACTATGGAGAATGAGTTACATACTGGAGACCCGGTTCTTTTCTGGGAAACGGGAAAAGCGGTGATAAGGGACAGGATTATCTTATACGTAGCTGGAGCAAAAAAGCAAGCACACAGAAAATATGCACAAGAACTAATTAAAATAAGGGAAGCATACACCACATTTAAACAATCTCCGTCGGAGGAAAACAGGGAGAAATGGCAAGAGGCAAAACTTAAAGGGGATATATGGCTCACGCTACAAATTGAACTACAAAAACCGTACACGAATCTCACCTTTCATAAATATGGCGAAAAGGCAGGAAAATTGTTAGCAAACATGGCAAAAGTAAGAGGGAAACCTCAGCAGGCCATGCAACTAAGAAATAAAACAGGGGAGCTTCACTCAAATCCCAAGATCATTAATAATATTTTTAAAGATTTCTATGAGAAGCTATATTCCTCAAATCATCTAAACTCCTCACGGCTGGAGGCTGCCATTGCCAATCTCCCAGTTAGAAAACTGACGGAAGAACAACTAGCTAGCCTTAATGCAGAGATAGGAGTGGGAGAGGTCAGGGAAGCGATCACTGGCTTGTCAAATCAAAAATCCCCAGGACCTGATGGGTACTCTGCTGAGTTTTTTAAAATCTTAAAACAAGACATAGGTGACCATCTTACCAGACTATATAACCATATAATGAAAAGTGCGCAATACCCTGAAACAGGAAAGACGGCATACATTAAATTGCTACCAAAGGAGGGGAAAGATATGTGTGAGGCGGCTTCCTATAGGCCTATATCCCTCATCAATCAAGATGTTAAAGTATTATCAAAAATCCTGGCAGACAGATTATCTCTTCTGATGCCGGGACTCATACACTCAAATCAAGTGGGGTTCATACGGGGAAGATCAGGGGTCACAAATATTAGAAAACTCCTAACGATCTTAGAACACGTACGTGCATATCCCAAATCATATAAAACAGCAGCTGTCCTTGTGCTAGACGCTGAGAAAGCTTTTGACAGTGTGGAGTGGGATTGGATGTTTGGGGTTCTGCAGAAAATGGGTTTTAATGGCCCCTTCCTACAAGCAGTACAAGCTATGTACCTGGGACCCAAAGCCAGAATAATGACGCATGGTTTTCTTTCAGATCCCCTTATGATGCACAGAGGAGTAAGGCAAGGATGCCCTTTATCCCCCTTACTGTTTAATTTAGCCCTAGAGCCTTTGGCTACTCTTTTAAGAAAGCACATTCCGGGAATTCAAGTGGGAGAAGTGGAGACCCAACAATCACTCTTTGCGGATGACATACTCCTCTTTATAGAAAATCCACTGACCCAAGTGCCCCAAATATTCAAAATACTAACAGAATTCTCATATCTATCAGGGTTAAAAATAAATAGAGACAAAAGTGAAATAATGCCCCTCTCGAAGATAGCTGACACTAGATCATGGCCCGCCTTAGGACTACGGGTAGCCCGTACGCAGGTGCAATATCTGGGAATTAAAATTCCCAGGGATCCCACCCAAATTTATACCCTAAATTATACACCCCTGTTTAAGCAACTTAAGGAACAACTAGACAGATGGGATAAACTTCCAATAGGCCTAGCAGGAAGGGCAGCTCTCATAAAAATGACCACCATGGGGAAACTGCTTTATCCCATGAAAACAATCCCACTCCTTATCCGGCACAAGGACATTCAGCTGCTGGAATCTGCTTTCAGCAAATTTCTCTGGCAGGGTAAAAAACCCCGTATTGCATTAAAAAAGCTCCAAATGACAAAACTTTCAGGGGGACTGAACATGCCAAATATAAGACGATACAATTTAGCAGCACTACTGAGGCACGTACAGGATTGGGTAAAAGGAACTAGTAAATTCTCAAACCTGACACTGGAAGCTGAAATTGCAAAGCCATGGTCTCTCCTGGGTCTCCTGCACTCAAAATTGACTGAAATACCTGTTAGACTCAAACAAAATATAATTTTTAAAGACACTATCCTGACATGGAGGGCAGTTAGGAAAAAGCTGGGTCTCCATTGTTTAATCTCCAAGTATATGCCTATATGGGGGAACCCTCACTTCCCAGTAAGCACCACACAGCAGTTTTTTGCAAATTGGGATCAAAAAGGAATCAGCAAACTGGGCAATCTCCTACATCTGGATACTGGCAAGTGGATGACCTTTGAAGAAGTAAAAAGAACATATATGATACCTAAAGGGGACGTCCTCCCATATTTACAAATCCAATATTTTGTTAGATCACATATTGCCAGTATATCAGATGTGGCATTGCCAGACGAATTTGACAAAATGCTGAATCCAGGGGGGCCTCTAAAAACTCTATCAGAATTAGTGCAATGCCTAGCGGGTACAGAGGGCTCTAAATTAACATACCTTAGCTTCAAAACATGGAGGAAAGACTTCCAAGACGAGGACTTAGAGAAGAACATAATACAAGGCCTTACTGAGTTTAGAGCCCATATCATAAACGAGCAACATAGAACCTCCCACCTCCTATTTCTGCATAGAGCAAAGTACGCCTTCAATATTAAATATACTCACCCACCAGAGCATTATGTTCCTGAGTGCCCTAAATGTTCAGAGCCAAACGCTAACTTAGCACATTGTGTATGGAGATGCTACTTGATAGACCATTATTGGGATAAGGTAATGGAGTATGCAAATAAATTATGTAAAAAAAAGATCTGTAAAGATCATATGCTATGCTTATTTCACAGCCACAAAGCACAAACTGGAAATAGCCAAGAAATCCCCTCAGCACTCTTTCATATTATACTAGCCATGGCCAAGCGAGTTATCTTCCTAACATGGATTCAACCACATGCCCCCACTATAAATATGCTACGGAAGGAACTTTTATCCCTCTTCATACTGGAAAAGCTACAGGTATCCCAAAATGTGGAGAAAAGAGCTAAAAGCTTTTTCAGGACCTGGAGAAACTATATACTCGACACTTTCTCACCTGCGGAAATAAACGAACTGATGGGGAAATTTGTACTTACCTCATGGTATTGCCTGGAGGACATTGGTGGATCATTGGGACCACTTAAATATCACCCCCCCAAAATAGGGGTTTGCGGACAAGAGTTAAAGGTTCCAAATATTCTATTATAAGACAAAATGGTGTAGCTTATTGAAATCAAGTTGTGTGCTGAGAGGCTGGGGTTTTTTCTGTTTTGGGGTTGGGTTGTTGGGAAAAGGGGGGAGGTAAGGGGAGGGTGGAAGGGATCAGTAGGCCTGGTCTATGACTGAATTGCACCTCATGTATTACCTGTATGTAATATCTATGCAATATCTATGCACTGTGTGATGATGTATGTAGACCTAGGTCTGCAAAGGGTGGAAAATGAAAACTCAAATAAAAATATATTTGAAAAAAAAACAAAAAAAAAAACAACGATTTCAATGCTAATTAAAAAAAAAGTTGTGTCACAGACAATAGTGACAAAACCCATTGCAGGTCACATAACACACGGTGTTACAACGCTACACCAGCACCCATAACCCTATTGTGTTATTGTTGATTTCATTGTTAATTACCCCTAAAAAAGTAGTGTAACAGACAATTTGGACAAACCCATTGCAGGTCACTATTATTAGAAACATAACAGGCAGGGACAGGCCAAGGAGCAGAGATAATTTGGGTCATGGGCGTGCCACATCCCATGACCATGGCATATGTGAACTTCTACAGAAGAAACATATTACTTTCCAGAATGCAGGGGGGGTTGTTGACTGGCTCACTCAGCATTCTACTTCTTCTACCTCTTCTACTGCCAACATTCCTGACCTGCACGCTTCTCATCCTCCTCTGCTATGGCCAACCCCAACACCACCTCCAACACTACAGTCCCTCTAAATGGATGTGATTGCCCAGAGTAGCTATTACTCCAAGCATTGACGGCACAAAGTGATGCACAAGTATTCTTGCAATTGGGTAAGGGAGGAAAAGAGGAAGTTAGACACTCAGATGATAGTACCCAGGTGACCACAAGGTGTAAGGCCCTCACTGTTAGCGGCCTACTGTGATTTGGACACTGTAATGATGGGGTGATGATGCTGTGTTGATGGATGTCCTATGGGTGCCTACAAGAGATGCAAACAGCACAGTGTGAAGTCATCTGGGATTAGCCAGACACCACAGTCGGTCACTTCTAGACCAGTACCACAAGTCTCTTTAGTCTGGAAATATTTTGGTGTGCTTACCTCTGACAGTACCAAAACCATCTGCGTCCAGAAAATTAGATTTGATAAACATTGTAAAAAATGTAAAACTTTATTATACAATATATTTCAGGCCTCTCATACAGTAGATGAAATTAAAATGTTAGGTTGCCACATGTTACTTTTTCAGTCCAATGGTACCGTGCCTGCAACTAATGTGTCTTAAAGTGTAAACATTTAATATTTAAAGATTACACAGATAGTACATTATTTTTTTTTTTTAAACTTTATTATACAATGCCTGATATTTCAAGCCTCTCATACAGTGGATGAAATTAAAATATTTATGCAGATAAATGCAACTGTTTTCAAACATCTCAGATCTCACACAGTGGCTGCATATAACAATTTTTAGGCTAGTAAAAGGGACAATTTGAAAGGCCTTAATTTGAAAATCTAGAAACTATATGTGATATTTTGCATTTATTATTTTTTTCCTCTTGATCCCCCTTTGCTATGCCACTTTTTTTTAAAGAAATTGTGGCTGCAGAGATGCCCTGAAGGTTTTTGATGTTTGCAATCAATTAAAGTCAATTGGGCTTGCCGCAAACTTCCAGTTTGCAAATGTTTGCCTACTTGGATGTAAGTACACTACGACCTTCCTTTAAATCTGATTTTAATGTATTTTATCCTATTTTAGTGCCTCCCTGTTTTGATAATTAAGATCCATTGTTAAGATATCCACCCTAAGGGTAGGGGCTTAAAATTGATGAAAACAATCTATCTGACATTCATGAAAAACATTACTCAAGAGGGCTTGGTTGAGATCATGACAGCAGCGATATTTAGTTTCCCAATGACAGATGGACCCCAGGCCAGTTTCGCCCCATGTGTACTGTGTACTCCCCAGGCCTGTCATGTGTGTGGAAGTGGTACTTAGCTCACCTATGTGCTGGAATACCTCCTCCAGTGTTAAGTGTCTTCTCTACATCACCACTGGTTGCCTGTACCAGGTGACTTGACGCATGTATGTGCCATTGGGTCATGGGGAATAGTCATCCCTGACTGCAATAGAGAGAAGGCACAAAGCACTGGAGGAGGCATGCTGGCAGATAGGTGTGCTGCACCACTTCCATGTTTACCATGGGCTTGGCGTGGTGGGGGTACATATTCAGAATCAGAATCAAATTTATTTTGCCAAGTACAACGTGAGTTGTACCCGGAATTGGTTTTGGCACAACAGGGTCGGTGGTGGTACATACAGTGGTAGGTACATACAGCATATGCAGGTACATACAGTAGATACATATAGTAAGAACAGTGCAAATCAGGCATAGAAAATGAAGCATGGACAGAAGCATACATTAAAGATGAACCCAGAAAAAGGACCAGGGGGGTAATCCGCTGCCGTCGGAGGCACTCAAAATGCTTCTGCAGCGATACTTTGAATCAGATACCCCCTAGTCTAACCCTAGGAATGAAACAGAGAGAGGAGAGGAAAGAAGAGTAAGAAAGAGAGGAAAGTTGAAAGGACAGTGATAAAAGAGAGTTCCCTTATTACATTGGGGAGACCTGGGGGCCCATCAGGCTACACAGAATTTTAATAGATTTCATGCTGAAATCTATTGGAAATCTGTGTACACTGCACTGGCAGCAATAGAGCTCGCTCTGATCATATGCGGTCAGAGAGGGATCTATCTCAAGGTTGAATCTGATGGCCATCTGCCAGTGTATGGGCATTTTTAAAGACATTAGATATTATTTCTAGTATAGGTTATAATTAGTTAAAAGGATAAGAAATTCTTAAACTTCCTATACTTGTATGGTGAATTGCTTTATGCAGTAGGATAATCTTTTTCTTATCAGTAAACTTGTGTTTCACTCAAACAACCAATCAGGTTAAGAAAATAAAAATACTAGTAATTTCCCCTTACCTTGGTAACAATGGATAGATTTGTAGAGCTAGAAAACCTTTAGTTAGCCTTCGTATATTTTTTTTCTTATATATATATTTTTTTTAATATTTTTTTTATATTAAAATATTAGCCAAATAAGACCAGTATGGTGATATTGAAACTAAATGTCCAATATATTTAGCATGATAAATGGCAGATACTAAAAGTTCTTTAAAACCGGTGATTAAAGAAGTGATTACATAGAATATTAGAGAACCATTAAATAATCCAGTCAGCTAGAGCAGTATCCAAACTACTTAATTTAAAGTGTGAAATATCAGTCAGGAGTTTGGCGCTCTGATCATTAAAAGAAATAACACATTTTTAATGTTTCAGTTCAGCCACAAATTATACACCGATAAATCATGAGTGTTACATCTTCGCGGGTGTGAGCTACTTCAAGGTCTCCAGTTTCCAGGTTCCAGCTATGAGCCCTTGAACAATGCCAATAAGAAAAGTTTGGAAATATTTTAAATTGGATGGAGGCAGATAAAAGAAGTTTCACATTAAGGGACCATTTAACAGTAGTCAGTCGCGCCTAGAAAAAAAGAGTAAAAAATTCCTGACAGTCAGCTAAAAAAAAACAGTCAGCTAAAAAAAAAAATCTAAAATCCGAATGCCATACTTTACCAACCCTTTATTTTTTATTGAAAAACTTAGTGTGGTTTGCCTAGTTATAACAGAAGTTATTTGTGATATTTCAGATTTAAAAAGAAACTGTGACCAAGAATTGAACTTCATCCCAATCAGTAGCTGATACCCCTTTTTACATGAGAAATCTATTCCTTTTCACAAACGGATGATCAGGAGGCTCTGTATGGCTGACATTGTGGTGAAACCCCTCCCACAGGAAACTGTGAGGACCATGGTCCTGGCAGTTTCCTGTCTGTGAACCTCGTTGCATTGTGGGAAATAGCTGTTTACAGCTGTTTCCAACTGCCTAAAAAGCAAGCAGCAGCTACATCCACTGACATCACCTGCCGGCAGTAAAAATGTCACCATGTGATAAATGTCATAATGTAAATCAGGGAGAGGAAATATTTTAAAATGGGCAAACACTGACTAAATCATTTATACATAATTATTGTAAAAATGAAGCACTTTTTTTTATTACAATTATTTTCACTGGAGTTCCTCTTTTTTTTTTCAAACATATTTTATTGAATTTTATCATCTACAAGTTTAGATCAGGCATTTTATACATAACATGAACAAATACGACTGCAGATTTTTGCCTTAAAGGCTATCAATAAAAGGTTTACTTTAGCAGTTACATGTAGTCGATTTGATGTTCTTTAAATGAGGTATGCTAGCGCATACACTATTCAAGTTTGCCTGTTAGAATTATCCATGAAGATTATAGGCTTAAGACCAAAGAAGCCTTTCCCATGAAGAAAACCCCCCTCCCCACCTAACTAATTCCCTCCCTATCCCCTACTATCTCATCTTTCTCCTCTTTTGTTGTGGTTAGGTCCCACGCCCCGGCATGGGTGTTGACACTATTTTTAGCGAGTTGTGCCCGGATCATTCCTAGCAGGTAGTGTTAATTGTCCCAGGGTTCCCAAAAGTTCCTCTGTGGCTTACCAGGATGTATAGCGAAAAGGTTCCATTAGAGATATAATTTCATTTTTGGAGAAATTATGGGTTATAAAGGGTTTCCAGCACTTAAAGAATTTCTTGGAACATTTTTCTTTGTGTAGTAGAGTATCTATTTTGGCCATGGCAAAAAGGTCAAAGAGCTCTGCTTTGAGGTCACATATTGATGGTGCTGTTGGATATATCCATCTATTGTAAATGGATTTACGTGCTGCTATAACACACAGATGGGCTAGATTCGTTGGGGTTTTTGTCCAATCTGATGGGTTAGGATTAGGAGCGACATAGTTGAAAAGGCAGAACATCGGGTCCAGGATTAGTTGCTTGTGGCACATGTTATTTATAAATTGAGTAACTGCAGTCCAGTAGGCCTGTATGTTTGTGCATTGCCATATACAGTGCATTAGGTTAACTTGCGGCGCTTTACACTTTAGACAATAAGGTGAGTATCCTGGTGGGGGTGTCTTGTATTTTATGTCGAAGGCGTACTTAGCCCTATGGATGAATTTTAAATGCGATTCTCTCCATGTTTCATTTGTGATTAGTTCTCTGTATTTATTATTGCCTTCTATTATGGCATCTTCTATTTGAGAGTCCGGGAAGGTTTTGTTCCAGAATGCAAAGCTGCTTTTCCAGCATCTTTTTGTTTGTAGGAGTAGCAGGCGTCGTTGTGTGGCCGATAGGGTTAAATCCTCGTTTTGAGGTTTGAGAAAAGTGTCCAGAGAGTTTATGGTGGCTATTGTTGGTAGATGAGTGATCTGGGATGCTACAAAGGAATGGATCTGTGCATACATGAGGAAGTCTGTTCGAGGAATGCCATACATGTTTCTGATTTCCACAAAAGTTCTCCATCTGTGTGTGCCTAAGTTAAATAGTTGACCTAGTTTAGTCAGTCCCTTCTTTTCCCATTTGATAAAGGTTCCGTGCTGCATTCCAGGGGCAAAGCCTGGGCTTCCCCAGAGTGTCATGAATTTGGATATTTTCCACGGCAAACGGTGCATTTTACATAGCTCTCTCCATGCTAGTATGGTATCTCGTAGCAAGATATTGTGTTTAATTCGGGTTGGCAATTGAGACCAGGAAGCGTGCATGATCCCTACCAGTGTCCATGGTTCTGCTATAGCTGCTTCTAATGTGTAGTTGGAGAAAAAGGAGGTGGCAGACACCCAATCCCTCACATGTCTCGTCAAACAGGCCACATTATATTTTCTGATGTCCGGAATTCCCAACCCCCCCACATTTTTAGGTGAGTGCAGTTTAGTTAAGCTGATTCTGGCTCTTTTGCCTCTCCAAAGGAAGCGAGAGAATGCTCTATTTAGATTTTGTACGTCCTGATGTTTGAGAAGGAGTGGAAGAACTTGCATTGGGTATAATAATTTGCCAAAGCTTACCATCTTCAGTAAGGCGGCTCGCCCCATTATATTGAGTGGTACTTCGGACCATCCTTCAATTTGAGCTATAATTTCTTTGATTTTAGGGGTGATATTGAGTTGGTAGAGGGAATAGGGGTCCGGTTTGATTTTTATACCAAGATAGGTGATGGGGTTTTTCGTTATTTGAACTTCTAAGCTGCATTCAGAGGTCTGTGGCCAGAATCTGGTTAGCGGCATTAGTTCGCTTTTGGTTGTATTAATTTTGAATCCTGACATAGATCCTATCTGTTGGATTAGGTTCAGGATATCTCTAATTTGTTGAGAGGGGTCGTTGAGGAACAGTATTACATCATCTGCAAATAGCGCTTGCTTTATTTTTTTGCCATTTATTTCTATACCTGGATTTATTTCATCTAGCAGTCTTGCCAGAGGCTCTAATGATATGTTAAATAGTATGGGGGAAAGAGGACATCCGTGCCTCTGTAAATATTAAAGGGAGCTGAGATGAAACCTGGTAGGTGGATGCGTGCTGCAGGAGCGGCATATATTTGTTGGATTACATTAATAAAGGCCCCTGTAAACCCCATTTTGGAGAGCGTCATTTCCATCCATTTCCATTGTACGGCATCAAATGCCTTTTCAGCATCAAGTGTGAGTAAGGCTGCATTCTTATGGGTCTTGGGATATGCTTTGACGTGCTCCAATATGGCTAGAACTTTCCTAATGTTGCTAACTGCTGAGCGTCCTTTTATAAAGCCTACCTGGTTGGGGTGGATTAGTTTGGGAAGTATTTTAGATAGCCTAGTGGCCATTAGTTTAGTTAGGAGTTTTATGTCTTGGTTGATCAGGGAAATTGGCCTATATGATTCTGGGGCTAATGGGTCCTTTCCTTTTTTTAAGTATAAGTTTGACTTATGCTTCATTTGCGGATTTAAAGTAGCCTTCTCCTTTTAGGATTTTGTTAAATATTTTAGCTAGTGTGGGGGCTGCCTCTACTTTTAAGATCTTAAAAAATTCTGCAGGGAGTCCGTCGGGGCCTGGTGCTTTGTGATTAGATAATGATTTTATGACCTCTATAATCTCGCTTGGGGTGATAGGGGCATTTAGATCTTCCAGGTCTTGTATACTGATCCTATTTAATTTTGCCTTTTCTAACCAATGATTGATTTGCTCATTGCTGCTATCCAAAGGTTTGGCATAGAGTTGCTCATAATAGTTTCAGAAGATATCCACTATTGTTTTTGGGTGGTGGGTTAAATTCCCCTCCTTGGCTATCATTCATAAAGCATTCCCGCATGCGGAAAAGCGTAATACCGCTGACTTTACCGAGCACTGAGCAAGTTGTGCATTCATAAAGCCTCTTTCCGCATGCGGAGCTGACATTCCCGTGCAGAGTGACAACGTACCGCCTTGTGCAGTATGGATACGCAGGTATCCAGAAAAAGTAGCAAAATGTTCATTCAGAAACATTTCCGCATAGCGGTATGCGGAAGGGGATTACCGATCCCCTGGATGTAGCGGGAAGCTTGCGGAATACATGTAAGTGAATGGGACGGACCTCCCACACAGCAGCAGAGAGAGCACCGCATGGAGGGACTCAGCCAGCTTTTCTGTTTCCGCATGCCTACCGCCCGGCTGCCGACACCATTCTCCAGAAAACCTCCGCACTGCTACCGCCCCAGGCACAAAGTTTATGAATGACCACCCAGAAGGATAAACTACCGACGGCGGTATTCTCCCGCACGGGTTCCCCTTACCGACAGCCTGTTCATGAATGATAGCCCTTGTCTTTAAGCTGTAGGATAGATTCATACTCTTGCGATCCCCTGGCCATAGCAGCAATCAGTTTCCCCGACTTGTTGCCATATTTAAAGAAGAAATGGCGTTTGGATGATAATGTTTGCATTTCCCTGAGCGTGCACCATTTGTTTACTTATGTCTGTTTTTTGGTCCACTCCATTCTAGTGTTTGTATTAGGGGATACCTGGTACGCTTGGTATGCTTTTCTTACTTGTTGCATTGCGTCCATGTAGGCTTTATGGATCTGTTTTTTTTTAAACGAGACATGTGCCAAGATTTTCCCTCTGAGTACCGCTTTCGCTGTATCCCAGAATAGGAATGGATCTCCAGAGTGTACCGCATTGTCCATACTATACTCCCCCCACCAATTCTGCATCAGGAGATGAAATTCGTCGTCACCATAGACATATGTTGGGAACCTCCATATTATATCTGTGCCTGTCGGTATTTTATCTAGTAACTGTATAGTGACCGGTGCATGGTCTGAAATCATTATGTCATGGATTATGGCTGTTTGTAGTTTTGTTATTATGGTCTGTCCCAGAAAGAAGTAGTCGATTCGTGAGAAGGAAGAGTGGGGGGGGAGAGAAGAAGGAGTATTCTTTATCACATGGGTGTAGGAATCTCCAGGCATCGATTAGTTTTAGAGATTGTGTCAGTCCATTTAGAGGTGTCTTCCCCACACTCTTCCCTCTGTTTCCTCCCCTCTCTGTTTTAGTATCCTCAGCCACGTCCATGACCTCATTCCAATCACCTCCCATTATTAGCCTATCTGTATTTTCTGTCAGTAGCTTGTCGGTTAGTTTTTTATAGAATTGGGTTTTCCCGTCATTAGGCCCATATATATTGTATATCACCAGGCTTTCTCCCGGGAGATGTATTCTTACTGCCATACACCTTCCCTCTTTATCTGAATGAACCATTTCTACTTTTCCTTTTATTGCTTTGCTTACTAGTATCATGACACCTGCTTTTTTGCCCACTGCTTCTGATCCGAAGCAACATTTAACCCACCCCTTTTGCAAAAATTTAAATTCCTCGGTTCGGAGATGTGTCTCCTGGAGTAGTGCTATGTCTACAGATAATTTTTTGAGGTGTCTAAGTATTTTGCCCCTTTTTATTGGCGACCTGAGTCCCTTTACATTCCAGGAACAAAGTTTAATCGTCATGTTATTATTACTTTTGGTTTATGTATGTCGGTTAGTAACTCTTCCGGGTAATCCCTATATTCTGCAAATACAGGCACATTCTCACTATCTGTTGAGAGGTGACGGAAAGATGAGACCCTAATCCCCGCAACTGTTAAACATTTCAAACATACAGAGGAGCGATAACAAATACGTTTTAGCTGCTGGCTTGCATTATCATACCCCCTCAGTAAAAAACAGCATATAACATAATAAACATAGCAAACAGTAAAGCACTTTCCCTGTGCATGGACTTCACTTCTTCCCCACAACATAGCTATAAAGCATCCTCGCTTCCAAAGCCTTTACACGCCCGCAGCAGTATGGATTGCGGTAATATATTTATATTAATATGTTACTTATCAGAAGAGTCATTATTTATATAGGTTCCCCAATCTCTCAGAGACTCCAAGTCAGGTCTGGTGAGGTGAAGACGGGGCAGATGGTCGTCTCCCATTTTCTGGGATAGTAGGTAGGTGTGCAGGAGAGCCATTTTCCCTGCGTGGTGATATTGCTGCCAGTTGTTTAAGGTGTTTCTCTGCTTCTTGCGGGGTTTTAAATATGTGAATTTGCCCATCCGGGTCTGTAATTTTTAAGATTGCTGGGTACATCAGGGCAAATCTTATTTTTTTTTTTACTAAGGAGGTGCATATAGAGCTAAAGGTCTGACGTTTTTGCGAGACCTCCAAGGAATAGTCATTAAAGATTCGTATTCTGGTCCCCTGATATTCCAATGTATTCTCTGATGATTTAAAGGCTCTGAGGAGCACAGTTTTATCAGTGTAGTCCAGATATTTCACCATGACCATTCGTGGTAGGTTTTTTGCTTTGCTTTGCTTTTGTGTGCCTACTCTGTGTGCCCTTTCCGTTTTGCATATATTCGGAATAGCCAAAAGTTCTGGAAGTGTATGCTCGCAAAACTCTTTTAGGTCTTCAGGTTTAACTGATTCCGGCAGGCCTACTATTCTTAGGTTATTGCGCCGGGACCTGTTTTCCAAGTCCTCAATGCGTGAGTGGTAGGCAGTATTCTGTCTAAGGGCCTCTTTGAGCTGTGTCTTGGCCGTGTGTAGGTCATCTTCACAGCTTGAAATGCGCCGTTCTACCTCTGCTAACTGTGAGGCATGTGTCTGCAGTTCTGTGGTGATGGTAGATAGGGACTGCGTCACTGCTGCCGCCACTATAGAGTGTAGGTCTGGCATCAAATATTTGGCTACCTCCTTTGCCATGCGCTTATATCTATGTGCCGTTGGGGTTCTCTTACTTGTTCTGTTGTCACACTCTGATTCCTCATCCCACTGCGAGGATTCTTCTGTTGCGCAGCTATCTGCCGGACCCGGAGGCGCCATCTTGTCGCGTGGTTGATCCACCTCTGGGCCTCCTTGTTTCGCTGCCGCTCGGGTGAGGTAGCGATCCATACGCTGTTTCTGAGGTTTGGGGAGGATGAGCGGCACCTGGGGTGGCAAGAACCAGGTGTCCTGTTGTTGATTTGCCTGCTGCGTAGCGTTGGGCTTGGCGGAGCTCCGCTTCGCTCACCCTTCCATGTAGGCGCCGGAAGTGGAGTTCCTCTTTAAGTGTGTAACTGTGGTTACTCACAATGCACCACTGCTGAACATCCAAATTTTCTCTTTATGCTCCTAAAGCCAGGCTTACATGCATAACCGCTTGTGTATAGCAAGTCTATAGCTAATACATTTTAGAGAGCCACATCAACCGGTCACTTTTGGTCCCCTATACTTTCCTATTGGTTTTGGGTCACCCCGAGCTGCTTGAGTATTCTGTATTTTACTGAAAGTGTTTTGGTGAATTGAAGCCAAAATATCTAAGTGTACGAGCAAATTGAATAGTATTCATTTAGAGACGGGACGACACATCCATCGAATCCTCAAATCCCTGGAATCTTTACGAAGATTCAGGATTTGTAGATTCGTATCCTACCCTCCATTTCCACAATTCAAATCTAATAAATCTCACAGTGCCAGAAGTGATGACCATTGACCTCTGACCTGCAGCATTGCAGTTCAGTGGTGCCCCTGCTGTCTTAGAAGCCGATGAGAGACCAATGCAAGAGCGAAAGAGAGAGAGATGACTCACCACCTCACAAGCTGCTGCTGGAGAGAGACCCTTTGCCTGTCAAGCCAGAGAGACCAGTGAATGTGAGCACATATGGGGTAAAGAGGCACCCTGGTTGTGCAAAATACATTAAAAACAACTAAAAAGAACCTCTTTATCCCCTATATGTGCTAAATCCACGCCTCAACATCCCCCGTTGAAGGTGTATAAGCATTAGCCACAGTGTTTTTTCACAAGCCTAGTTCTTTTTTTTATCAAGGAGAGCGACCAGCCGAGGTCCTGATGGACCACCCCAAGTGGAGTCGGGTTAATTGTCTCCACCTGCTACCACTGGTCAGTTGCCTCTAGCAACCCACTATTGTGAGTAGGCCTTTTGCTTAATTCTTTCCACAAATTGTGTTACTTTGACATACTGCATCATTGGGCTCCCATTTTCTCTCTTGTATCTTTTGCTCCAGGGTGCTCACACACCCCATCCACTCAGTGAATTTGAGAGTGAAAGAGAAAGAGAGAGTCCACCTCACAAGCTGCTGCTAATGCCATAGAGACCCACTGCCTGAAAGCTGCTGCTGTAGAGATCCCCACCGCTCAAAAAGCTGCTGCTCCTGATGAAGCGAAACCTGCCTCTTAAGAAGATGGTAATCTCTACTATTGTGAAGTGGTGGTGGGGGAGCAAGAAAGTGAGAGGCACCTGGCTCAGAGTAACCAGTTCATGGGCAATAAAGAGGGTCCATGCTTATCAGGTGCCACTATGTACTGGGGGGGGGGGGGGGGCAGGGACTTTACCTATATAGATCTAGTCGAACTGTAGGGGGATTTACCTATCTAAGGAGGTACTATATAGTGAGGGGGCATTACCTATATCTACAGGGGAGGCAAAACCTATATCCTCTTAAGGAGTACTATATATTGAGAGGGCATTACCTATATCTATGAAGGGGGCACTATATAGTGATGAGGCATTACCTATATTTATTGAGGGGGCATTAACTATGTCTACTAAGGGACAAAATACTGAGAGGGAATTACCTATATCTACTAAGAGGCACTTTATACTGAGGGATGGCAGTGGGGGGGGGGGGTGGTGAGTTCCTTTTGTGCTGGCAGGGGGTGGCTGCATCACTTGTGTTGGCGGGGCTGGACAGTGGTTGGTGCTACACTTAAGTATAGCAAGCCTTAGCAAAGCATCTTTAAAAGTGTCGCCAGGGCTCCCCGTTGGTGCCTTCACAGACTAATGAGGATCCGCTTCAGGTCCCCTTGTTAAATCAAACACAGAGCTATTTGACCAACACTTCTACTGAGATGCAACATTACTTTTCTACACTTTTGGATGGTGGGGCTTAAATCCAATTTTAAAGTTTCTTCTTCATTATCCAGAAAATGTATAATGGTCAGAACATGATAATTGGACTGAAAAAAGCAGCAGCACACTGACAGATCATTGTTGCAGTCTCTCCTGTAAGAAAGCAAGCAGTGTTGCTTGCAAATTTTTGCCAAATCATTTTTGCATTGAAAATGCTATTTTCAATTCTGAGAATATCACAATCACGGTCAAAGAAAACAAATGTTTCTTTCCAATGTGAAAATTGGCAAAAAACTTGGAAAATCATTAATTTACCATGGAAATTTGTGAACAGTGCTAAAATCGTTTATTTTAACAAAAAATAAAAATGCAAAAAAATAAAATAAGACACAAAATGATGGCATTTTTACTTACAAGTTAAATTGTACATTATTTTTGCAAAAGTTAATGTGAAAAGAATATCGGCATTTATGCTCATCACTGAAAGGCAGGTGTCCTTTAAGAAAATCCTTTAGGCAGCCAAATGGAGTTCCCTTCCATTTTCTCTAGGGTTATTTTCCTTAGTAACATTCTATAATAATAACCTAGTCTTTACTAGTGGTGAATACACAGATAAGAGGATTACACAATTACAAGACAAATGTCTCTTCGCTGTACATTGTCATGCACTTGTAAATCTTTGCTATGATTTAACTTATCATATGTTAATTCACATAAAGTATCTGTAGGTCACTAAAGGTGCACAATACATCCTTTGCAAAGACTACTACACATTCTTTGTTTCTATCCAGCTGAAAGATTGACTAATGAAGCCATAAATGTACATCTTATTAGGCTAATTCTCCATGGGAAAGTACTAAAAGTAGCTATTTGCTCAACCGATATAATTTAAACAACTTCATCCATCTTCGTCAAAGAGGATCCCTGGGTTTAATTAACCACAACCTCAACAAGGCAGGGAGATGGTATGAAAATATAGTGTTGTCATGTAGCCTATTTCCCTTCATACACATTTGAAAGAAACGTTACATGCATATCTTGGAGCTTGCTATATATTTAAACCATTAGAGTGTCCATTAATTATGCAGTTCATAGAGAGAGACCATTTTCTGAAAACAGATAAAGTATAACCTATTTTAATAACAGACAAAATAATTATAGACATGTCTCTCAAATCATACCAGGAATACGACGGAGAAATATGCAAGCGATTATATTATTGTCTCAATTAAAACATTCCACTAAAAATATTGAAAAAGAATCTCCATAGTAGACTAAAGTCTTAGTGATCTCTGTAGGGTACTTCATCTCAGTGAGCATCTTTAATGTAACAAATCTCATTGAATCATTGCGCAGTGGCACATTTCAGTGATTAATCATCAATGAATTTAGCATCAATTTTTGGCAGAGTACAAAATCCCAGTGATCTTCTGTAGAGCACCAGATGTCAGTGAACCTCTGTAGAGTACAGAATATCAGTGAATCTCTTTTGAGTTACTGCTTCTCTGAAAAATCAGTAGCAAAAAGCTGGAGATGTGCAAGCAATCATTTTGTATGTGAGATCATTCCGATTTTATTGTTAAATTGATTATTTTCTGCTAGGAGATCATTTTTCATTTTCTATTAAATTAACTTTCCAGCAATCTGCAATTGAAAAAGTACCAAAAATTGGGTAAAAGAGTACTATCAAAGCTATTTTGAGTTTTTTCTTGCTTACTGGGGGTTTAAAGGGTATTTTATTTACAAGTTTTAAAATATCACCTAGGAGAAGACTCAGGAGAAAAAAAAACAATTGCATATGGGCCTAGGTGTGTTAGCCTGCTAAATTGTGAAAATCTAATCATACACATTCCTTGGCCATGCATAGTGGTGATGTCTGTTTCATATGGTTTTATTTAGGATATGCAAGAGGAGATAGTATCCAGCAATCATAACCCATAATAGTCTATGTACTGAACAAGGCACAGAAGAAATGGAGAAATCCAGGAACAGCAGATGTCTGGAAAAAACATTTCAGTAAGGGAATGTAACCCATAACAGCCATATATTCAGCAGAGCCAAAGAAACCATTCCAACATGACTAATCATGCACCCTTGGCACAATTTATTCCAATTTTTTGGTTTTATTCACTCTCAGAAACCTTGTGACAGGAGCAGAGCCGGATTAAGGCTAAATGGGGCCCTAAGCAAAGTAACTGATTTGGGCCCCCCCATCATGTCGTAATAGAGTCAGAAGATGCAGCTGCACAGCAACATGCCACACACAACGGGGCAGCCGAGCAACTGGTTGCTATGGGCAACAGCCCGCTTTCCTCTGTGGGTGCACAATGCAGGGAATAGCAGCGGCAAAATGCAGAGTGAGAGATAAATGGCTGGGACATTTGTACTCAGGGGCTGGGGCACCCCTGTGAAGAGGGCGCCAGACAGATATCACAGCAGCAGAACTTTCCCCCTGCATCTCCAGCCTGGCAATAGCAAAAAGCTCTGGACACCGCCAAACTGGAAGCCGTTCCCCAGACAGAATTACATAACCACCCCCACCACCGAACAACCGATTTCCTCCCAAACTAGACAGCCACCATGCAGCCTCCATCCCAATAAATAAGATAGTCCAGCAGAGAAGGCAGCCGCAGTGGGGGAGAATGACAGCACCAGATGACTCACATTCACATATTGCGATCCAAGCAATAGAGGTCCCGTCATCCGGAGCCCATCTGTCTCCTCTAGAGTGCTGCCGCTCTGTTACTACTACTATTACTACTTCCTACTTCCTGTCTGATCTGAGAATCAGGAAGTTCAGAGCGAGCGGCTGCATTGTAGAAGAGACAGATGGGTTTCAGATGACGGGATCTCTATCGCTTGGATCATGGATAGGTGAGTGAGCGTTTGCCATCTGCTGCTATCATTCTTGCTGCAGCTGTGGTTCTCTGTGGGAAGGGAGGGAGGAGTGGGCACTGGGCAGTGGCAGAGCGCACAGTAGCAGGAGGTGGACCTAGGAGGAGAGCCTGGCTCTGAAGACAATCAGTAGTGCACGGCATCATTTGACAAGACAAATAACATTTATATTGCGCTTTTCTCCTGGCAGACTCAAAGCACCAGAGCTTCAGCCACTAGGACGCGCCCTATAGGCAGTAACAGTGTTAAAGAGACTTGCCTAAGGTCTCCTACTGAATAGGTGCTGGCTTACTGAACAGGCAGAGCCGAGATTCGAACCCTGGTCTCCTGTGTCAGAGGCAGAGCCCTTAAAGGGACCCCGAGCAGTGCCTGTGGGAATGCCTTTAAGCATACCCACAACTAATTAATTACATCCTCACACCTACCAGCATGATGTTTGTAATTATATCCCCCTGAGTTCCTTATATTTCATTGCATTGTGCTGAATCGAGCTGCCGACGTTGGAGAAAAGTCGTCCTGTGTAATACAATGTAACTATGGAAATATGCATTTCATTTTGAAGCTCTCTTTCTCCTCTTTCCAATGATAGATAAACTACCACCCTACGCCTTTTAATTTTCGCTATTTTCGCGATTGAAATTGCCGTGGCCACGATTTTGATCGCGAAAATAAATACTAAAAGACATAGGGCGGCGGTTTATATATCATTGGAAAGAGGAGAAAGAGAGCTTTAAAATTATATGCATATTTCCATAGTTACTGCACTGCTCAGAGTCCCTTTAACCATTATACCATCCAGCCACCGCTGACAGGATGGCGAGGGCTGGTTTATGTGCTGATGGGGCCCCTTTGACTCTGAATGGGGGCCCCAAGTGACTGCTTTTGTTGCCTGGTTGGTAATCCGGCCCTGGACAGGAGGTATGGTAGATGTCCTCCCTACAACTGAAATGAAGACTCTAGCTGCCTTTATCAAATGTGGGAGAAAAGAGCATTTGTAAGAAGATGAAGAACAGAAGGATCGTATGTATGCAATGCTTCAGAAGTTCAATACCACAAAGTCTGACATTTGAAATTGTCTTCTTAAAAACTTGTGTTACACACTGACTTATCAGTATTACAAATACTATACCACTTTGCTGTTCTGAGAGAGGAAAAGGTAGCATTCTGTTCCATTTTTCTTCATATGAGAGAACAGGAGCCGGATCTGACATTAGCAGTAAATTATATATCCGAGATAATTACCCTAGGGCTGATCTAAATTTTGATTAATTTGAAAAGAGCCTCAAAGGCTTAAAAAAGGCGAATGACCGTTAAAAAATAGCCTCCATTGACTTATATTGCAGTTGCAAATTATCACTTTTTGAAGTGATAATAATACAACTGGTAATAATACAAATGTCACTTTTTGAAGTGGGGTGCATGGTAATAATACAAATGTTATCATCAACTTATGTATACATTTTTTTCAAGCACGGATTTATTCTCCCCAACCACCTTTTCATTCACACATCCCAAGTGATTTTTAATGTGAAGCTTCACAATCGGCACAATACCAGGTCAAATGATTGATGACATCAGAGGAACTCTGTAAAGCTGGTGCGCACTACAAGAGCTTTTCTAAGGGTTTTGTGATTTTAAAAGCTCTTGCTAATGTTATCCTATGTGTGTGTTCACACTGGAGTGATGTGATTTTGTAAAAATCCCCAATAGCATTGCATTAGCAAGAGCTTTTAAAATCTCTAGCGTTTAAAAAGTTATTCTAGTGTGCACCAGCCTAAGAAAGGAGTAGAAATACTCCTGTGACTTGCAAAAAGATCCTTGTGTGATGTCAAGGACAAGGGCCTCATCTCCATTTCAGATGTCCAGGTAGCATTATTGTCCACACACACAGGGCCGGATTTACATCACAGGAGCCTATAGGCACAGATGTCCTGGCACCCTAGACTTCACCCTCCCTGAACCTACAAACCGCCGAGCCACACCACAAGTATGCTGGCTGGCCCAGCTGTCACTTCTCCCTTACTTCCCTTGCCTATCATCGCTACAGGTGACCCTTACTATTAGGTAGCCAGGAGTATCCTCAGTAGTAAGTAGCTAGCGGTACTCCCGACTGAAGGAAGATCTCGTCAGTGGAATGCCGAGAGTAGGGTGAGTAGCCTCCAGGGCCGGATTTACCATAAGGCACCCTAGGCACGTGCCTACAGGCGCCTGATTGGGCAAAGGCGGGGTTTAATAATGTCCCCGTCACAATTAAAAACCTTTAGAAGGCAAGCGTCCATAACAGAGCCGCTCGCCCCGCCCACCCCGTCCACTAGCGTCATGATGCAGCGGCCGCAACTACAGTGAGGGGGCGGGCGGCTAGTCACATAGTCACAATCCGTCCATCCCGCTTTCCCCACTCACTGGCCGCCGTAATTATGCCCGCACGCAGCACTGCAACTTGCAAGTGAGCAGGAGCTGCGTGCATAGGAGGCAAGGGGCGGCGCGCTTGTCAGCTTCTGCTGCCGGCTCGGGACTCAGAAAAAAACAAAACACGTGGGCGGCCAGGGGGAGGTGGGCAGTGAATTTAGCATCTTGTCTACATGTGCTCACAGCTCAGAGCCATGAACGAGAGTGCTAGAGAGACAACTAGTGAGCAGAGGTAGGCAAAAAGTCCCCCCCCCCCGCCCCGCTGTACAATGAATACAGAAAAGCAGCCAGACAAGATGTATATTGAAGTGACAGGTGGGGAGGGGGGCGGACGAAACAAAACAGCCTGGCCTGTAGGAGAGATAGCCCTGCTCTCTGTATATGCTACAGCTCCGCCCCTGGCCCCTGTGTGTTGCTGGCTTGAGACACGTGCTGCTGTTGCTGGCTTCTCTACAGGGGGGCTTCATTCATGCTGCGACGACTCCTCACACAGAGACAGCATGTTTAGTCACACCACCCGCGAACCGCGATGGACTGGCTGTACCGGGCTGAGCTTTGTTAAGTGTAAATATAGCTACTGTGGGAAGGAGGAGGGGGGAGGATTTGGCTGCCTTGTGTGCTTTCATGATTTAGTTTCCTGCTCCTTGGGGGGGTTGGGGTCGTTAGATGGCTGAGCAAAAAGTTTGCATTCAATTTTGCCACTCTGCTAGGGGGAGGGGGGAAGAGAGTGTGTGTGTGTACAGTGAGTGTATGTGTGTACAGTGTGTGTACAGTGTGTGTATGTGTGTACAGTGTGTGTGTACAGTGAGTGTATGTGTGTACAGTGTGTGTGTGTGTACAGTGTGTGTGTACAGTGAGTGTATGTGTGTACAGTGTGTGTGTGTACAGTGTGTGTGTGTACAGTGAGTGTGTGTGTGTACAGTGTGTGTGTGTGTACAGTGAGTGTGTGTGTACAGTGAGTGTATGTGTGTAGAGTGTGTGTACAGTGAGTGTGTGTGTGTACAGTGTGTGTGTGTGTGTGTGTGTACAGTGTGTGTGTACAGTGAGTGTATGTGTGTACAGCGTGTGAGTGTATGTGTGTACAGTGTGCGTGTGTGCAGTGAGTGTATGTGTGTAGAGTGTGTGTACAGTGAGTTTATGTGTGTAGAGTGTTTGTGTGTACAGTGAGTGTATGTGTGTAGAGTGTGTGTACAGTGAGTGTATGTGTGTAGAGTGTGTGTGTACAGTGAGTGTGTGTGTGTACAGTGTGTGTGTACAGTGAGTGTGTGTGTACAGTGAGTGTATGTGTGTAGAGTGTGTGTACAGTGAATGAGTGTGTATGTGCACAGTGTATGTACAGTGAGTGTATGTGTGTACAGTGAGTGTGTGTACAGTGAATGTGTGTACAGTGAGTGTATGTGTGTAGAGTGTGTGTGTACAGTGAGTGTATGTGTGTAGAGTGTATGTACAGTGAGTGTGTGTGTACAGTGAGTGTGTGTACAGTGAATGAGTGTGTATGTGCACAGTGTATGTACAGTGAGTGTATGTGTGTACAGTGAGTGTGTGTGTGTAGAGTGTGTGTACAGTGAGTGTATGTGTGTAGAGTGTGTGTACAGTGAGTGTTTGTACAGTGAATGTGTATGTGTGTACAGTGAGTGTGTGTTTTGAAGGTGCTCTGTGGTTTTATTCATTGCTTTTTTTAATTGGGGGGAGGGGGGGGGGGTCTGTGGTTAAAGGAATATCTAGGCAAAAATTAAAAATGATTTTAACTTACCTGGGGTTTCTTCCAACCCCCTAGACTCGTCCTGTGCCCACAATGTTCTCCTGCTCCCCTCCAGCTAGCTGCGGCAAACACCGCAAAGCTGGCTGGTCGCCAACAGTTGGTGGCTACTGCACATGTGTGGCCCCGAGTCGCACGCACCCTGATTATACTCCCGGGAGCATTCTGCACATGTAGTGGTTTCGGTGTACTGCACATGCACAGAATGCTCCCGGCCACAGGAGCGCAGTCAGGGTGTACGCGGCTCGTGCCTGCTCTTGCGCAGTAGCCGCTGACTCTTAGCAACCAGCCAACTTTGCACAGTTCACCACAGCTGGCCAGAGGGGACCTGGAGGATGTTGCGGGCACAGGATGAGTCCAGGGGCTGAAATAAGTCCCAGGTAAGTTTAAATCATTTTTATTTTTAGCTTAAAGGACAATTGAAGCGAGAGTGATATGAAGGCTGCCAAATGTCTATCTTTTTAAGCAATGCCAGTCCTACTGATCTTCTGCCTCTAATACTTTTATCCATAGACCCATAACAAGTTTCTGGAGTGATCCAGACACTACTGCAGCCAAATAGATCAGCAGGGCTACCAGGCAACTGGTATTGCTTAAAAGAAAACAAATGGCGGCCTCCATATACCTTTCACCTCAGTTGTCCGTTAAGTATTTCTTTAAAATGTTCCTTGAAGGGAAAAAAGTGCCCCTGGGGGGGGTACTATCTCAGGAGGGGGAAGCCTCTAGATCAGACGGTCCCCAAACTTTTTCAATTAAGGTCCGGGTCAACATACTTCAGACCACTGGGGGGCCGGAGAGTATATAAAATGATGTAAGAAAAAAAAAAACCTTTACATTGAGCCTAGATATTGTAGACAGCGACTATTAACATGGGCAGCCCTCATGTCTTCCATTTATCCAGTGCCAATATTATTCCACCAACATGGCATGTGTAGATAGTATGCCCCCCAACAGGGCTTTCTGGCTTCCACGTGTAAGGTTGGTGCCAGCACTGCTATGCTATATATGGGCCACCAATATTTAAAGATGCAGCAGGCGGCATCTATAAGTAATACATTTTGTGTGTGGGGGCTAGTGAAAAAGCCTCAGGGGGCCCCATTCGGCCCGCAGGCTTTAGTTTGATGACCACTGCTCTAGATCCTAAATAGACTTCCCATCCTCTTCAGCATAAGGGATCCCTGCATTGTCTAGTGCAGGGAGAGCCATCTCTCTGCTTCTCCCCACTTTCCAACTATTTTTACTGAGAACTCAATAACATGGGCGACAGGCCAGCGTTTACCTGTATACTTGCATTCAGGACAGACAGCTGGGCCGGTCTTTTGTACACTACCCTATAGTTTATAGAGGCAGGGGTGAGGTTGTTGCCTGCTTAGCATTAAAATCTACTGATCACTGTCTAACTTCCACTAGAATTGACCAATCACTGCCTGCCTGTTTGCCACTAGACTCAACAGATCACTACCAGCTGGCTATTAGAATAGCTGATTAATCAAGGTACTCAAGTCAGGTTAGTAGGTATAAGCTGACTGAATCTGATTTGCCATGTGCAAAGTAGTGGTACAGCCCCTGCTAAAACTGTGTGGTTTTGATTTTTCTTAGTTGAAATGATCATTGGTTGATGATGTTAGGTGAAAAACTAGTGTGTACAGGTGTAGCCCAATGCTAAGACCTCTCCTCCAACAACAGATTGAAATTGGACCAATCAAATACCATTGCAGCTGATTTTGATTGGGTTCACTTTCAATCTACAGACTAATCGTATTTACATCAAATCACTAATCATCCATATTCCCTATCACCATCTTCCTTTTACTAGAATCTACCGATCACTAAAATCTACCTATTATTGCCTCCTTGTGATTAGAAACTATCACAATTTTTGTGTTATTAGTATCATTTTTTTTTTTGTGATTTGTATTATCTACTTGTTGGTACTATCAGTCTATATTTGGTTAATTTAGCATGTCATTGGCAATATCTGCATAATGTTGGCATTCTCTACTTGTCTTTGGTAAAATCTGTATTACCTTGCATGGTTTTATTTTATAAGAATAGATGGCGTGAGTTGGGGGTGTGGCCTGTAGTGAGGGGCGGGGCTTAGGGCACCAATACTTCAGTGCCTATAGGCTCCTGAGCTGTAAATCCGGCCCTGGTAGCCTCTAACTTATGCTCTTCTCGGGACTCTGCATAGGTAAAGTAGGATGGAGGTACTTGGGGAGGGGCGTAAACCACCTTTCCATCATCAGGCGCCTGTAGGCACATGCCTACAGTGCCTTATGGTAAATCCGGCCCTGCCCACACATATAGATGTAAGCCCTGGTGATGACATATGGAAAGCCCCCTTTAACCACTTGCCGACCGCCTACTTCATATTGGCGGCGGCAAAGTGGCAGCCCCAGGACCACGTAACGCAGATTGGCGTCAGGTCCTGGGGCACTCTCTGGCCGGGGATCGCGCGCTGGGATGCGCGCGCATCCACCGGCAATAGGCTCCGCCCACCCGCGACGTCAACCCGCCGGCCAATCGGAAGCGCCGGCGGGTTGTTAACCCGACGATCCCCGGATAGGAAGCGTATAATACGCTTTGTAATGTTTACAAAGTGTATTATACAGGCTGCCTCCTGCCCTGGTGGTCCCAGTGTCCGAGGGACCACCAGGGCAGGCTGCAGCCACCCTAGTCTGCACCCAAACACACTGATCTGCCCCCCCCTGCCCCCTGATCGCCCACAGTACCCCTCAGACCCCCCCTGCCCACCCCCCAGACCACCATTTGCACACAATCACCCACCTAATCACCCATCAATCACTCCCTGTCACTATCTGTCAACGCTATTTTTTTTTTTAGTCCCTAAACTGCCCCCTGCTCCCTCCTGATCACCCCCCCACCCCTCAGATTCTCCCCAGACCCCCCCAGACCCTCCCCCCCCCTGTGTACTGTATGCATCTATCCCCCTTGATCACCTGTCAATCACCCGTCAATCACCCGTCAATCACCCGTCAATCACCCCCTGTCACTGCCACCCATCAATCAGCCCCTAACCTGCCCCTTGCGGGCAATCTGATCACCCACCCACACCAATAGATCGCCCGCAGATCCGACATCAGATCACCTCCCAAATCCATCGTTTACATCTATTCTCTCCTCTAAACACCCACTAATTACCCATCAATCACCCATCAATCACCCCCTATCACCACCTGTCACTGTTACCCATCAGATTAGACCCTTGCGGGCACCCAATCGCCCGCCCACACGCTCAGATTGCCCTCAACCCCCCCCCCTTATCGATTCGCCAGTGCATTATTTACATCCGTTCTTCCCCGTAATAACCCACTGATCACCTGTCAATCACCCCCTGTCACTGCCACCCATCAATCACCCCCTGTCACTGCCACCCATCAATCAGCCCCTAACCTGCCCCTTGCGGGCAATCTGATCACCCACCCACACCAATAAATCGCCCGCAGATCCGACATCAGATCACCTCCCAAATCCATCGTTTACATCTATTCTCTCCTCTAAACACCCACTAATTACCCATCAATCACCCATCAATCACCCCCTATCACCACCTGTCACTGTTACCCATCAGATTAAACCCTTGCGGGCACCCAATCGCCCGCCCACACGCTCAGATTGCCCTCAACCCCCCCCTTATCGATTCGCCAGTGCATTATTTACATCCGTTCTTCCCTGTAATAACCCACTGATCACCTGTCAATCACCCCCTGTCACTGCCACCCATCAATCACCCCCTGTCACTGCCACCCATCAATCAGCCCCTAACCTGCCCCTTGCGGGCAATCTGATCACCCACCCACACCAATACATCGCCCGCAGATCCGACATCAGATCACCTCCCAAATCCATCGTTTACATCTATTCTCTCCTCTAAACACCCACTAATTACCCATCAATCACCCATCAATCACCCCCTATCACCACCTGTCACTGTTACCCATCAGATTAGACCCTTGCGGGCACCCAATCGCCCGCCCACACGCTCAGATTGCCCTCAAACCCCCCCTTATCGATTCGCCAGTGCATTATTTACATCCGTTCTTCCCTGTAATAACCCACTGATCACCTGTCAATCACCCCCTGTCACTGCCACCCATCAATCACCCCCTGTCACTGCCACCCATCAATCAGCCCCTAACCTGCCCCTTGCGGGCAATCTGATCACCCACCCACACCAATAGATCGCCCGCAGATCCGACATCAGATCACCTCCCAAGCGCAGTGTTTACATCTCTTCTCTCCTCTAAACACCCACTAATTACCCATCAATCACCCCCTATCACCACCTGTCACTGTTACCCATCAGATTAGACCCTAATCTGCCCCTTGCGGGCACCCAATCACCCGCCCACACGCTCAGATTGCCCTCAGACCCCCCCCTTATCAATTCGCCAGTGCAATATTTACATCTGTTATTCCCTGTAATAACCCACTGATCACCTGTCAATCACCCATCAATCACCCCCTGTCACTGCCACCCATCAATCACCCCCTGTTACTGCCACCCATCAATCAGCCCCTAACCTGCCCCTTGCGGGCAATCTGATCACCCACCCACACCAATAGATCGCCCGCAGATCCGACATCAGATCACCTCCCAAGTGCAGTGTTTACATCTCTTCTCTCCTCTAAACACCCACTAATTACCCATCAATCACCCCCTATCACCACCTGTCACTGTTACCCATCAGATTAGACCCTAATCTGCCCCTTGCGGGCACCCAATCACCCGCCCACACCTCAGAACGCCCTCAGACCCCAGCCCTGATCACCTCGCTAGTGCATTGCTTGCATCTATTTCCCCCCTCTAATCACACCTTGAGACACCCATAAATCACCTCCTGTCACCCCCTAGCACACCTACCCATCAGATCAGGCCCTAATTTGCCCCGTGTGGGCTCCTGATCACTCGGCCAAACCCTCAGATCCCCCTCAGACCCCCTTCCGATCACCTCCCCAGTGCATTGATTGCATCTATTTTCCCTTCTAACCGCCCCCTGAGACACCCATCAATCACCTCCTGTCACCCCCCTAGCACTCCTATCCATCAGATCAGGCCCAATTCATCCTGTCATCTAAGAGGCCACCCTGCTTATGACCGTTTCCACAAAATTTGCCCCCTCATAGACCACCTGTCATCAAAATTTGCAGATGCTTATACCCCTGAACAGTCATTTTGAGAAATTTGGTTTCCAGACTACTCACAGTTTTGGGCCCGTCAAATGCCAGGGCAGTATAGGAACCCCACAAGTGACCCCATTTTAGAAAGAAGACACCCCAAGGTATTCTGTTAGGTGTATGATGAGTTCATAGAAGATTTTATTTTTTGTCAAAAGTTAGCGGAAATTGGATTTTTATTGTTTTTTTCACAAAGTGTCATTTTTCACTAACTTGTGACAAAAAATAAAATCTTCTATGAACTCACCATACCCCTAACGGAATACCTTGGGGTGTCGTCTTTCTAAAATGGGGTCACTTGTGGGGTTCCTATACTGCCCTGGCATTTTAGGGGCCCTAAACCGTAGGGAGTAGTCTAGAAAACAAATGCCTCAAAATGACCTGTGAATAGGACGTTGGGCCCCTTAGCGCACCTAGGCTGCAAAAAAGTGTCACACATGTAGTATCGCCATACTCAGGAGAAGTAGTATAATGTGTTTTGTGGTGTATTTTTACACAAACTTATGCTGGGTGGGAGAAATCTCTCTGTAAATGGACAATTGTGTGTAAAAAAAAATCAAAAATGTGTCATTTACAGAGATATTTCTCCCACCCAGCATGGTTATATGTAAAAATACACCACAAAACACATTATACTACTTCTTCTGAGTACGGCGATACCACATGTGTGACACTTTTTTGCAGCCTAACTGTGCTAAGGGGCCCAAAGTCCAATGAGTACCTTTAGGATTTCACAGGTCATTTTGAGACATTTGGGTTCAAGACTACTCCTCACGGTTTAGGGCCCCTAAAATGCCAGGGCAGTATTGGAACCCCACAAATGACCCCATTCTAGAAAGAAGACACCCCAAGGTATTCCGTTAGGAGTATGGTGAGTTCATAGAAGATTTTATTTTTTGTCACAAGTTAGCGGAAATTGATATGTATTGTTTTTTTTTTCACAAAGTGTCATTTTCCGCTAACTTGTGACAAAAAAAAAATCTTCTATGAACTCACCATACCCCTAACGGAATACCTTGGGGTGTCTTCTTTCTAAAATGGGGTCACTTGTGGGGTTCCTATACTGCCCTGGCATTTTAGGGGCCCTAAACCGTGAGGAGTAGTCTAGAATCCAAATGCCTCAAAATGACCTGTGAATAGGACGTTAGGCCCCTTAGCGCACCTAGGTTGCAAAAAAGTGTCATACATGTGGTATCGCCGTACTCAGAAGAAGTAGTATAATGTGTTTTGAGGTGTATTTTTATACATACCCATGCTGGGTGGGAGAAATCTCTCTGTAAATGGACAATTGTGTGTAAAAAAAATCAAATAATTGTCATTTACAGAGATATTTCTCCCACCTAGCATCTGTATGTGTAAAAATACACCCCAAAACACATTATACTACTTCTCCTGAGTACGGCGGTACCACATGTGTGGCACTTTTTTGCACCCTAAGTGCGCTAAGGGGCCCAAAGTCCAATGAGTACCTTCAGGATTTCACAGGTCATTTTGCGACATTTGGTTTCAAGACTACTCCTCACGGTTTAGGGCCCCTAAAATGCCAGGGCAGTATAGGAACCCCACAAATGACCCCATTTTAGAAAGAAGACACCCCAAGGTATTCCGTTAGGAGTATGGTGAGTTCATAGAAGATTTTATTTTTGTCACAAGTTAGCAGAAAATGACACTTTGTGAAAAAAAACAATTCAAATCAATTTCCGCTAACTTGTGACAAAAAAAAAAATCTTCTATGAACTCACCATCCTCCTAATGGAATACCTTGGGGTGTCTTCTTTCTAAAATGGGGTAATTTGTGGGATTCCTATACTGTCCTGGCATTTTAGGGGCCCTAAACCGTGAGGAGCAGTCTTGAAACAAAATTTCTCAAAATGACCTGTGAAATCCTAAAGGTACTCATTGGACTTTGGGCCCCTTAGCGCAGTTAGGGTGCAAAAGAGTGCCACACATGTGGTATCGCCGTACTCAGGAGAAGTAGTATAATGTGTTTTGGGGTGTATTTTTCCACATACCCATGCTGAGTGGGAGAAATATCTCTATAAATTGACAATTGTGTGTAAAAAAAATAAAACAATTGTCATTTACGGAGATATTTCTCCCACCCAGCATGGGTATGTGTAAAAAACACCCCAAAACACATTATACTACTTCTCCTGAGTACGGCAATACCACATGTGTGGCACTTTTTTGCAGCCTAACTGCGCTAAGGGGCCCAAAGTCCAATGAGCATCTTTAGGCTTTACAGGGGTGCTTACAATTAGGCACCCCCCAAAATGCCAGGACAGTGAACACACCCCACAAATGACCCCATTTTGGAAAGTAGACACTTCAAGGTATTCAGAGAGTAGCATAGTGAGTCCGTGGCAGATTTCATTTTTTTTTGTCGCAAGTTAGAAGAAATGGAAACTTTTTTTTTTTTTTTTGTTACAAAGTGTCATTTTCCGCTAATTTGTGACAAAAAATAAAATCTTCTATGAACTCACCATGCCTCTCACTGAATACTTTGGGATGTCTTCTTTCCAAAATGGGGTCATTTGGGGGGGATTTGTACTATCCTGGAATTTTAGCCCCTCATGAAACCTGACAGGTGCGCAGAAAAGTCAGAGATGCTTGAAAATGGGAAAATTCACTTTTGGCACCATAGTTTGTAAACGCTATAACTTTTACCCAATCCAATAAATATACACTGAATGTTTTTTTTTTTATCAAAGACATGTAGCAGAATAACTTTCGCGCTCAAATGTATAGGAAATTTTACTTTATTTGAAAAATGTCAGCACAGAAAGTTAAAAAAGTCATTTTTTTGACAAAATTCATGTCTTTTTTGATGAATATAATAAAAAGTAAAACTTGCAGCAGCAATCAAATAGCACCGAAAGAAAGCTGTATTAGTGACAAGAAAAGGAGGTAAAATTCATTTAGGTGGTAGGTTGTATGACTGAGCAATAAACCGTGAAACCTGCAGTGGTCCGAATGGAAAAAAAGGCTCTGGTCCTTAAGGGGTTTTATGACTGCAGTCCTTAAGTGGTTAATAAGCAGCTTCAATACATCCACCTGCTGCAACAAGTGTGATGAATATATGTGTATATTAGTATGGGTAGCATTTGAAGGACACACTTCTACTTTACTATGCATTCAGACTTCAGTGCATATCTTGTCTGCAATAGCCTACTGCTTTCCATCTATTTGATACATTTGTAGTTATTTCACAAGGAATTGAGAATTTTTTTTTTTAAAGAGAACCTGAGGCATCCCAAAAACAAAGTTAGATATTTACTTAGAGGGAAGCCTCTGAATAATCCATAAGCTTCCCATGTCCTTCTGGACCCCACTGTTGCTATGAATGTGAACCCTCTAAACATATTCAACAAGCTTGTCTCATGGTCATGCTCCCATCATGTACAAGTGTGGCCATTCTGCGCTTGCGCAAGTATGGTCACACCTGTGCAGTAAGCCGAAGCCGGTTGTCTAACCACAGTATGGTCATGCTTGTGCATGAAAAGGGGGGCGGCTATGAATTGAGGATCCTGAGCAGCAGCGGTGGACTAGAGCAAAGCCGGCACAAGGTCCTCCACCACCCAAGGCTGAGATACCAAAGTGTGCCCCTCATTCTTTTCACCCCAGCCATCACATGATTGCTGTTAGACTAAGAGGCCCCCCAGGCACCTCAACCCCTTAACCCCCCAACTCCTTAATATCTAGTTATCTGGCTTGTAGTCACTGCCATGTATCCCCTTTTCTAATTTCTCTCTGCTTCAAACACAATAGGGGAATGATAGCTGAGTAAGTTGTGCGCCCCTTCCTACCCTGCGCCCTGAGGCTGGAGCCTCTCTTGCCTCTGCCTTGGACTGGCCCTGGTGGACGTGGGAAGCCTCTGGAGGGTCCAGAGGCTTCTATCTACCTCGGTATGCATATACCTTTATTTTTTAAACCATCTCAGGTTTGTTTTTAAGACTCTTTTTTTTAATGTTTCATTTTTTTTATCTAAAAAGTAAACATTCTGAAAGCATAATAAATATTCTTCCATTAAAACATTTTCTGTTTAGCCTTTGTCCTTGGAGAATGTCCTTCGAGAGAGTCTGTTTCAAGTTTCAAATCAATACTTGATTTTGCAATGATTTTTTTTTCTCATGATGGAAAGGCCACTGCTAAATGTAAGCAAAGTGGCAGCAATAGCGGAAAGTGAAAGAAAAGAAATTCCTGCATTTTCATGGTAGAAAAAAAGCATCTCGGTAATGAAAGCAATCACGTCCCTAAATTATTAGTGCCAAAGACACCATTACAGGCTGAGAACAACAGATGACTTGATCATGGTAATGTCATTGCATTGCAGATCAGGCGTGGGGGTGATATTACCATGCAGTCTATTTCTTTATTTCTGACTGTACTGTTTAATAAAGTTTGTGCCTTCCCGGCATAACTTTATCCCAGGAATATTAATAATTGATATCATTTTTGTTGACATTTCTCCGACAGACAATAAAAGTGGTATGATTACTGGGAGGCAATGAGATATAAAAATCTGCTGTATCGCGGGAAAGATATGAATCAAATAATCATAATGAAGATGAAATGATAAAGGAGTGAAAATATTGCTCACACAGTTACCAGAAGGGAGAAATGGGGCAGCTTCCTCAGTGCTAGACATCTTAACCTCCTTAGCGGTAACCCCGTGCTGGACACGGGGTAAGCCGCCGGAGGGTGCCGCTCAGGCCCTGCTGGGCCGATTTGCATAATTTTTTTTTCAAACACGCAGCTAGCACTTTGCTAGCTGCGTGTTTGGTCCGATCGCCGCCGCCCACTGCAGATGCGCCGCTACCCGCCGCTAAACAGGCCCCCCCCCCCCGCATACCTCTTGCGCAGCCTGGCCAATCGCCGCCAGGCTGCACTATGGGGTGGATCGGGACTCCGTGTGACGTCACGACGTCGATGACGTCAGTGACGTCACTCCGGTCATCGCCATGGTGACGGGGGAAGCTCTCAAGGAAATCCCGTTCACAACGGGATTTCCTTATGGGCAAGCGGCGCCGGCGGCGATCGGAGGTGACGGGGGGACACCGCAGGGAGGGGGAAAAAAAAAAAGGTTAAAAAAAACCCTGGCGGCCGCGCATCCGCAGCAATCATACCGCCAGGGAGGTTAAAGAGAATATGAGGCGGTTCCTTGGTAGGCAGATGGGACACAGAGGCATGGTCTATGCCTCATGACATACCTCTGTGTCCCCCCCCCCCCACGCCGCTCTCTGCCCCCCCGCCACTATGCTATAGCCCACTGAGATTAGCGGCAATATTTGTCGCTATCTCGGAGGTAAATATAGGGGAGAGGGATTCTCTGTTTAAAATGCCCGCCGGGGGCATTCCTGCATGGTTTCCAGAGCTGCCATTGGGCAACTCTCTCTTCCTGGTCATGCCCCCTGCTACTTTCCCGCCTCCCTGCATGCTGTGAATATGATAAGGAATCTCTCATTCCAGCGTAATGACCCAGAGGTCTCGAAAGTGAAAGTGAGCCAGTGCGGCCCACAGGAGAAGCGGGGAACAGTAGTTTTTGCGGCTACCTGATCCACTCAGTCCCCCGGATGAGCCCACCTCAGGCTCTCTTTAAAGTGAGGTTACATATCTGTTCATTTTTTTTTTAAACAATAATTTTTATTGTCATTTTGAACAGTCAGAGGTTATACAAAGAAACTTGCTGTTGTATAGCACAATACAATACAATTAAATACAATGCAATAGGTAGTAATCTGTATTAATGAAATACAAATACAAAGATTTAGCTGGTTTGCCATCTCCTTCCATATTTCAGGTTCTTGAGGAGAATGGTTTGAGGAGACTAGGGGCCTGATTCACTATTCGGTGCTAACCTAGTTAGCACGCCTTAAGGCTTTGGGCATGCTAACTAGGGTGCTAAGTAGTTAACAAGCACCAAGCTGAATAAGAACGGGCACAAAGTCCAGCGTGCAAAACTTTGCATGCGCAAAGGCTGGTGCGTGTGACGGCGCACCCTATGCACCTATAAGGTCGCACTGGATATGCCCTAAACGTCGCACCCATGCGATGTTTAGGGCGCATCCATTGTGACCTCATTGGCGCATAGGGTGGGCCGTTTTCGCACGCACTGGACTTTGCACGCAAAACTTTGCACGCGAGCGCTAATTAGCGCACGCAAAGAGGTTTTAGGCATGATAAGGGGCTTTTCACAAGCGTGCTAACAGTTAGCACCGCTTTGTGAATCAAGCCCAAGAAGTGTTTAGAAGTGAACTCAAACGAATGATAACCAGAAGATTATCCATTGAAACATTGCAACATGTAGATTAGAAATATAGAACATATGAAGCATATAAGAACAGAAAAGAAAAACAAGAACAGAAAAGAAAAACGTTTGTCCTCAATATATGTTAATTCTATATGATCAACAATTACCCACGCTGGCCTAGATCAAGTGTTGCCTTAAACAGAATAGAGAGTGATCTTGTACACATGGCTAATAGGGTAAAACGTAGTCTAATAGTATTGGTTTAGAAGGGGGGTGGGGAGGAAAGGAGAAGGCCCATATGTGGTCTTAAGTGTGTTTAGTAGTAATAGGTTTGTATGTATATTTTAATTTTAAGTTAATTTTACTAGTAGATAATAGATATTGAAGTTCATTTCAAGGGTTATTCCAAGAGGGAATAGGTGGCCATATTATTGGGGTGCCATGGGTAGTAACAGGCAGACGCGTAGCTATGGGGGGGTGAGGGGTACAAATGCCCCCGGGTGCTGGGGCTTAAGGGCGCTCAGCCGCCACCACTGTTTCCCGCTGAGCATCAGTTTTAAAACTCTGATACTCTGAAGGGACAGCCCAGCAACAGCTACATACTTCTTCTTCTTCCAGCCCTTTCCCTCTGCTGTGCTGCAAGACGATTGGCTGAGTCACGCTGGTGAGGGGAGGATGGAAGGAATGGAAGGAAAGGAAGGAGGAGGAACAGGAGCAGCAGTGGCATAGTAGTGGCCTGTGATGCTGTAAGGGCCCGCCCTGTTTTCTTTGATGCTTCCCCCTGCTGGCCAAGAGAGGGTACTTGCTTTAGTTAATGGCTGCCCCGCCCCTTCTATCTGTGCAGGCAGCACTGCCCAAGTCCCCTCTCCGTTGTTGCAGAGCATTTATCGGAGCAGGGAGATGATGGAAGCATACGCAAAGCTCCGCTCCCAAATTATAGCTCCGCCTCCAATAGATGGAACAGGGCCACTGCTTTGGTCAAGACTCCACCCCAAATGGATTAAGCCCTGCCCCTGTCGGACTAGCGAAGGAAACTGACCTCGTGATTAAACGTGAGGTATGATAGCTCTCACTTTCTCCCTGCCTTGCAACCTAGATGTACACTTGTCCTTCCCTGCACCCTCACCAGCCCACTAGCCTCTGTCTCTACCCCCTGGACCCTCACCAGCCCGCCATCCTCTGTCTCTACTCCCTGGACCCTCACCACCCACTAGCCTCTGTCTCTACCCCCTGGACCCTCACCAGCCCGCCATCCTCTGTCTCTACCCCCTGGACCCTCACCACCCACTAGCCTCTGTCTCTACCCCCTGGACCCTTACCAGCCCACCAGCCTCTGTCTCTACCCCCTGGACCCTCACCAGCCTGCCATCCTCTGTCTCTACCCCCTGGACCCTCACCACCCACTAGCCTCTGTCTCTACCCCCTGGACTCTCACCAGCCCGCCATCCTCTGTCTCTACCCCCTGGACCCTCACCACCCACTAGCCTCTGTCCCTACCCCTGGACCTTCACCAGCCCACCAGCCTCTGTCTCTACCCCCTGGACCCTCACTAGCCCACCAGTCTCTGTCTCTACCCCCTGGACCCTCACCAGCCCACCAGCCTCTGTCTCTACCCCCTGAACCCTCACCAGCCCACCAGCCTCTGTCTCTACCCCCTGAACCCTCACCAGCCCACCAGCCTCTGTATCTACCCCCTGGACCCTCACCAGCCCACTAGTCTCTGTCTCTACCCCCTGGACCCTCACCAGCCTCTGTCTCTACCCCCTGGACACTCACCAGCCCAATAGTCATTGTCTCTACCCCCTGGACTCTCACCAGCCCGCCATCTTCTGTCTCTACCCCCTGGACCCTCACCACCCACTAGCCTCTGTCCCTACCCCTGGACCTTCACCGGCCCGCCATCCTCTGTCTCTACCCCCTGGACCCTCACCACCCACTAGCCTCTGTCTCTACCCCCTGGACTCTCACCAGCCCGCCATCCTCTGTCTCTACCCCCTGGACCCTCACCACCCACTAGCCTCTGTCCCTACCCCTGGACCTTCACCAGCCCACCAGCCTCTGTCTCTACCCCCTGGACCCTCACCAGCCCACCAGTCTCTGTCTCTACCCCCTGGACCCTCACCAGCCCACCAGCCTCTGTCTCTACCCCCTGAACCCTCACCAGCCCACCAGCCTCTGTATCTACCCCCTGGACCCTCACCAGGCCACTAGTCTCTGTCTCTACCTCCTGGACCCTCACCAGCCTCTGTCTCTACCCCCTGGACACTCACCAGCCCAATAGTCATTGTCTCTACCTCCTGCCTCCCTTACCAGCCCACTAGTCTCAGTCTATACCCTCCTGGACCCTCCCCAGCCCAATAGCCTCTGTCTCTACGTCCTCCCCTTACCAGCCCACTAGGTTCTGTCTCTACCCCCTGGACCCTCACCAGCCCACTTGCCTCTGTCTCTACCCCCTGCCCCATCAACAGTCCACCTAGCCTCTGTCTTTACCCCTCTGCACCCTCAGCAGCCTTCTAGCCTATGTCTGTCTGTAGCTCCGGCACCCTCACCAGCCACCGTCTGTGCCCCCTTGCACCCTCACCAGCCCACTAGCCTCTGTGTGTAACCCACTGCACCCTCGCCAGCCCACTAGCCTGCCTCTACCTTCTGTACCCTCAAACAGCCCACTGGCCACTCTCTGTACCCCCTACACCCTCAAACTGCTCGCTAGCCTCCCCCCCCCCACACACACACACACATACACCCTCTTTCCAGCCAACTGGCCTCTGTCTGTAACCCGCTGCACCCTCACCAGCCTTATTCAAATGACAGCTACAACATATGTTTTTTATCTGGGGCCACCTGACTACTTAATTACTTTATCTAGGGAACCTGGCTATTTATTTTTTTATATGGAGGCACATGGTAGTAGTGTTAATGTACTGTAAATGTCTTATGCCATACTATTCATTTGTAATAGGAATTATTGAGTTCCTGTACTTTTATTGGATGTTTGTGTCTGGGAGGTTGCTGAGCTGTGTCGCGACTAAGTTGGGGGGTGAGGGGGGTGGGCTGGGGTCCTGGGTTCAAATTCCGCATCAGGGCCCAGAGGTCTGTAGCTACACCACTGAACAGCAGCGTTTACTACAAGACCAGGGAGCCAGCGTGGAGACAGGACGAGGATGGTGAAACTGGGACTGTTGCTCTGACTGGGGTCTGCATTGACATGAGGGTCCTTTGAAGGGCTGTCAGTGCCCCCTCTCCTCTGTGCAAGCCTGCTGTGCATGAGAAAGGCTCTGAAGACTTATCCAGGGATGCACACAGGACACTGTACAGCAAAGCCTTGACCCTGGCGTGAGGACTCCCTGACAGACTTTATCAGTACAATACATTGATCATTTATTATGTGTGACCTGCAGTGTAAACATTGTTTTCCTGGTACAGTCAGCCATATCTATGCAATCAACAGTTTGTTACTAATTGCATTACTTTTAAAGGAAGTATGTGAGCTTTGATCTGCTTGATGACTTGCTTAGACTGTAATCTGCATGTGTGTATGTATATATATATATATATATATATATATATATATATATAATTATGAAATAGTGCTGAGTCCTTTTTCACCAAGGTAAAATATATCTAGCAAAGTAGACCAAGCAAAGACCCCAAAAACAGCGATAGCACCAAAGTATTGGTAAACAATGATACAAATATTGTAGTAAACCAAAGCACTTCGCCTACCTTCTTAACTACATTCAAGATGACATCTATATTCAAGGGGTGACCTTCGTGATAATAGCTGTCCACATAAAAACACAACAATGTTATGCATCAGGGAAATGCACACTTTCTTTATGAGTGAATATCAGATGCAGCTTACCAATGCCTGGCACACATCATGCATTTTTCCATCAGATCGATGGGAAAAAAATTACTTCTTATTTGTATATATATGTTTGCACATATTTTAAATTTTACAGTTTTTCGTTGTAGTGCCCCTTTAACTCTTTGTGGCCAGCACTGTAACACTACAGCTCTGCAGAATCTCACCACCAATTCCTATCTAGAACCTACTTTCTCATTGTGTAGTAAAGGATTTACCCTTTCCATACTCCCAAGATATGTTTATAAAAATTTAGTTAAAGAGCAGCAAGAAATGGCTTCTTATTGCAGGGATATATAATATGGCGTTTATAAAATTGGAGCACAGACCATAAACAGTTTCTCTCTGTAAGGGGCTGTAAGGGGCTTGTTGATGCAGCTTGCCAGACACATACTTCATGTATATTTATTGCAAAATGTATCGTTGTGTATGTGCAAAACTTTTCACATTCCTAAATGATGCAAATTTACCATCATATGCTATAAAAATGAGAGTCTGAAGTAGGCTATTAATTAATAGTTATCTGTTTCCCCAGTCACTTCAGGACTGCTGCAGCTGTGCTGTTCCTGGTGGTCCTGTCTCTCATTTCCTGTCATTAGATCACAAAGCACAGCATAACAGTGATGAGCAGGAATTTTGTATAATTGTAATTTTAAAGTCATGCAAAACACAAACATCAAAAATATCATAGAACATCTGCACTGCAGGAAAACATGAATAGATGATAGAGAAAAAAGTCCTCGCCAACCATTTGTGGATACATGTAATGCCTGTGACATCATGTGATGTAAATCATCATGTTACATACAGAGCACAGAGTAGATATTGTGTGAAGCCTTACCACAAATATCAACTATGCAGAAAGAGCAAAGAGCTCTAGATTAAGGCTAAATAAGGTGCTTGCCACCTTTTTTGTAAGGTGGGGTAGGGGCTCAAAGGATATGGCCACCAGGTTTCTCAATGCCCAACAGGCATTGTACCCAGAGCTGTGGAGTTGGATCAATTTTAGGGTACCTGGAGTTGGAGTCAGTGGTTTCATAACATGAGGAGTCTGATTACTTTTGTGCCCCTAGGATAGCCCTGTAAAGACTGTGGAGTTTGAGTTGAGGAGTCGGAGCAATTTTGGGTAACTGCAGTCGGAATCGGTGGTTTCATAGACTGAAGAGTCGTAGTTGGATGATTTTTGTATCAACTCCACAGCCCTGCTTGTACCCAGTAATGATGGAAAAATATAGCCATTTTCTTTTAGCCATATTTTTTGCAAAAATTCACAATTTTGCATAAATGAGAATATTCACAAAAAATATGGGCATGAGAAAACGAATTTTCACCAAATTCATTGAGCATGTGAAAACACTTTTTCTTACAAATCAGTATATGTGAATAAATGTATGGGCATGCATGTAAAACTGCATATGGATTGATCCAATTCACTTTTTCTCTGCAGTTTTTGTGATATTTTTACATCTTCTCAATAAAATGCCTTTTTTGGATAAGGGCCATTTAAAAAAAATAACATATGCACAAAAATGTATGGTCATTTATGCAAAAATACATTTTCACCAAAATGTGTTAAAGTCAACGAGCATGAGAAAACTCATTTAAAAAAAAAGTTCTTACTTTTATGAAAACATGTATCTTGTGAAAAATCCATAACATTTTAGCAAAAATACAAATTTAGCAAAAATAAATAAATAAAAACTCTGGAGAAAGTTTGATCTCATCCCTAGTTGAGAATTTCTGTTAAAGCGGACCCAAACCAAACATTTTTTTAATTCAAAATATTTAGTTGCACCACTCTGACACATACAAAGATAAATAAACACTCCTTCAAGCCTATGAGCATTTCAGTGCATGCTTTTCACCCTTCTCTTTTCATAACTAGGGTTATACAGGTGGCAGCCATTACTTCTGAGCTTAGTAGGAGGTTTTAGATTATGGGTGTGTTTGTCATCAGCTACCCTCCCTCACAAGGGCATCGTCTATGTGAAATCTCACACAAGCTGGGATCACCTCCCCTGTGACATCATCAGTAGCAGCCTGTGTTTTGTTTTTGTTTTTTATCTCCTCCACCAGTTTTCTGGATTCTGTCCCGGCAATATGAAAGGAAGGGAGGGGTTCCTCCAATAAATGTAAAATATTTCATATTTGTAATCATGCAGCTGAAAAAGGCTGCTATTTATTATTATAATTTAGAAAATAGATTTTATTTCTGAAATCTTGTATTTTTAATCTGGGTCCACTTTAATAGGTCCTTCTGTAAATTCTACCACCCTATCAAACACTGTCTGCTGGTGTGTTGCCTACACATGGATGTTTGAAACAAAAAGCCAACTCAGACTTTTCATTTACTCATAATACTGCAGAGATTAATCCATAGATTATTTGTTCACAGCTCAGAGTCATTTTAAGGTTATCAGATAGACGGCCTGCTATAAGGAATTATGAACAAAAGTGATGAGCTGTTGTTTTGTAAGTATATTATATATTTACTTTCCAGGGAGAAGACTGATCTACTTTATCATATAAATCAGAGCCTTGTCATCAACGCATCTCACCGCTCTGGTATAATTTGTTTTGACAGCTGCTGATATCACAGCTGCAGTTGTTATGTCTATGTCTCTTAGATGAACATTATTTTGATTTACACCTGTCATTTGTATGCTAAAATGCTCAAACCCAAACATCACCCTAACATTTTACCATCAGCTAGAATTACAGGAAAGTCAATTTACATTTTTATATTAAACATTGCATGCTTTTTTTATGTTAGGTTTATTTTTAAAGCTAATTTCTAACTCTAGCTCATGTGCTAAAATGTGCATCTACACCCCAATTTCAGAATTATCTAATTCACCTCCATAATAAAACTGTCCTAATAAAGAAGGACAGTGGAATAAACCAATTTCTTTATCCTATTCGTTTCATTACCTGTGTGCCTGCTTTTGAATTATCCACTGTGCCATTCTGGAAATATTTATATTTCTTTTGTTGTCATGCAAGTCATTCAAAAACTGTCCATGGTTATGGATATTATACTCATTATGTTTCATAGTTTCTCCAGGCAACAAGCAAATCATTATTTTGGATAAACGATATGGTTAAAAAAAGACCGTACTAAAAAAAAAATAAAACAAGGTAAATAGTGAATTCTGTTTGACTAATTTTTTTTTTTTTGCTGCAACCACTTACTGTTGATTACAAAATAATATATATAAAAAAAAAAACAAGAACAACTTTATAATAGAATCCAACCATATTGATAACAGAGCATTTTTGTTAAAGCAAACAAAGTGCCCAATTTGAGTACTTACCTTGGGAGAGGCTTTCCCCATTCTCCTTCACCGGCCCACATCAGTGCTGCCCCATCCACAAAACTTATGTGCAGTAGCACGGACCCACTCAGGCTTTGGTGGAAAAAGCCAGGCCATGCTTTAGGGGTCCTTGTTCCCAAACAGCTTTGTTGAAGAAGACTTTAATATCTCATCAGAATACATGGTTCTGGAAAGTGATAACTGTTCTCTAGGTTGGGGACACCAACTCTACTACCATATCTTTTTTAGAGGGTTCTGTGGATCACATTACTGACACCTCCAAAGAGAATTTCTTTGGAACGATTACATCAACTATGAAGGGATAGCCTCCTAAAAATAAAACATCTAAGACTTTAAAACACTATTGATGATTTATTAAATGTTTTGTGATTAAAGTTATTGCCTCCAAGTTGATTTGGGTGGAGACATGTGAGGGACCAATCAGCTTAATGACTTTTCAGACAGATTTTGGAGGAACAATTTGAAGGTCAACTTGTGCATGGGTGGGCTCATCTGCAAAAGTATGTTGTTGTTGTAAAAAGAAAAGAAAACGTTATTGTGAAGATAACATCAACTTTCTTTTGGTGAAAGTACTGTGTCAAATCAACAAACAGATTCTCACAATATGATCAATGAGAGTCAGCTTGCAAGCATGACATTTTCACCAGTGTGACTCTGGCACCCATTTTGATAGTCCCAATAAACTTACCATTTCTGCAGCTACCCAATACTTTTAATATGGTGGACAGCATCACTAAACTGTCCCCAGATACAAACATGGGATGAAAGTACTAGTCACCGAGCAGGCTTAATTGCTGAAAATAAAAAACACAATTACCAAAACTTCTCTTTTAGTAGCCCTTTCTGTATTTACCTTTTTTGTTCCTGTTGATTGATCATTATTTTAGTCTACTTTCATCCACTGATTTATAGTTTCTCATCTTGAAGTTTATTATCATTTCCTCAATTTATAATAAATGTACAATCAGTAAAGTAATAATCCAGTAAATCCACCTACCTATACCACTGATGTATCTGAGATCTCTGGTAATTAGGAATGTAATCTATGCAAGGATAGATAGTAAAGTTGGAGCCGTTTTAATATTGTACTTTGATTATTAGAGAGAAATCATAAATTAAATAGCAAAGGGAGTTTTTGATGTGGATTATATTTCTTTCAAGGCATTTTAATGAGAAATCTAGTAGGCCTGTTAAATATGCATACTGAAATTAGAAACATGTAGTCCACTAAAATGCTTTTATTTATATTGTGATGGGAAATCGCAGAGTTTAATTAAATGGAGACACAAATATAAACATATGCAAGATATATTTTTGTATCACAGAGAGGAAGATGTCAATTTGTTTTTACTTGCAAGATAGTGCTATCAATTGCACTGCCTTGCAGTTATCTAATTTAATGGAGCCTTGCTATATTAAATCTTTCTTGATTCTTAAGCAAAACTCAATGGGTGAGAATAGGAAGGCAGCTATTGCAAGCCCTTTTTTAAAAAAAATCACCCTGGTGTCATGCTGATATTTTGGCAACAGTAGAGTGTCATACATGCTTTTTCATGCTGGAATATGTATGTGCATGTGTTTACATTTTTTTCCTATTTATCATGGCCGTAAATAGGCACTATACATGTACTACGTAGTTTATTATGACCTAACACAGAACCCTATTGATGCCTAACACAAACAGAATCCCCCTAGTTCTGTATGACCCTAAAAAAAAACCCTGGAGGTGGCTAACCTTAAAGAGACACTGAAGCGAGAATAAATCTCGCTTCAGTGCTTATATTCAGCAGGGGCACATGTGCCCCTGCTAAAACGCTGCTATCCCGCGGCTAAATGGGGGTCCCTTCACCCCCAGCCAATCCCCCCCCCCCCCCCGCAAAATCAACGACCAAATTGGTCGTAGATTTTGCTGCTGCTGGAGGCAGGGCTAACGGCTGCAGCCCTACCTCACAGTGCGTCTATCAGCGGCACATCGCCGCCTCTCCCCCGCCCCTCTCAGTGAATGAAGACTGAGAGGGGCGGGGGAGAGGCGGAGATACGCGCTGTCAGACGCGCGTGGGGCAGGGCTGTGGCGGTTAGCCCTGCCCCAATGCGGAAGCGCTCCCCCGCTGCACGGAGGGGATTTTGAAGGTAAGGGACCCCTGTTTAGCCGTGCGATAGCGGCGTTTTAGCAGGGGCACACATGCCCCTGCTAACTATGAGCTCTGAAGCGAGATTTATTCTTCAGTGTCTCTTTAAGGTTAGCCACCTCCAGAGTTTTTGGCACTGGTGGTGCCAAACCTTAAAGGGGCACTATGGCAAAAAAATTGTACAATTTAAAATATGTGCAAACACATACAAATAAGAAGTATGTTTTTTCCAGAGTAAAATGAGCCATAAATTACTTTTCTCCTATGTTGCTGTCACATACGGTAGGTAGTAGAAATCTGACAGAAGTGACAGGTTTTGGACTAGTCCATCTCTTCATAGGGGATTCTCAGCGAGGCTTTTATTCTTTATAAAGATATTCCCTAAAAAGGGGCGACAGCCATTCCCTACGTGCTTTTGAAAATAAATAAATCCCTCAGAATCCCCCATAAAGAGATGGACTAGTCCAAAACCTGTCACTTCTGTCAGATTTCTACTACCTACTGTAAGTGACAGCAACATAGGAGAACAGTAATTTATGGCTCCATTTTACTCTGGAAAAAAATGTACTTCTTATTTGTATGTGTTTACATGTATTTAAAATTTTACAATTTTTCACCATAGTGCCCCTTTAACATCCCTTCTCCCCTCCCCCCCAGCAAAGCCTATCCTTAACCCCCCCCCCCCTGTGATGTCTAACCTTAAACTCCTTCCCCATGGGCAAGAACCCCCTCTCCCTGTGCTTACCCTAAAGACAATCTCACACACATCCTGATCCATCAATATTTTATGATAATAGTCGAAATTCGCAGTCATTAGTGGTAATTTGGGTTTCTGTGGCTGCTATGCAAATTTCGGCTATAAATAGTGGCCATGAAGCATAGCGGGTGGCCCAGGTGCCAGCTATTTTAGCGGGCACCCACGGAACCTAAATTACTGCTAATAGCCAGTAAACGCAACTATTAGCATTATCAATAAAAATGACCATGCACCCTACATGGGGCGCCGCAGGAGCTGCTTATAACAATTTGCTGTAGGTGGCGTCCTTTTTACTAGTTGGCCACATGTGCCCTTTTTACTTTTTTTTAATAAAGATAGCAATAAGATCCTGAATAACAATGAGAATGTCTCAAACCTCCATCGCTTGTCGTCCATGTGGCAATTGCCACCAAGACGGAAAAAAAAATGAGGTGGCCACAATTTTATGGTTTCATTAGAAAAGGATTTAGATATACTTCTCACAATCAGACATTGTTCTGTTAACAACAATCACTGGTGGTATTTATCTTCCTCAAGGAGGCATTTATCCTGACATACTGTCCTCTTTCTAGGACTGGAGGTGAAAATAAATCTTTCCATTGGGAACACAGACAGCAGAATAATCCAGACAGGGGTTCTAATACTTCCTCGTGCTATTTAACATGAAAAAAAAAAAAAAAGTTTCAGCTAAAGTTTAACTTGAAAACTTTTTTTACCTCAGACATTTCTTGAATATGTTGAATTTAAGCATGTTTGAACATTTGTAATGATTAATGTTTGCCTAATTAATTTTCTGTTTGGTGAAGTGAGCGTATAAATACAACGACTCGCTATCGCCATCTCAGGCATCATAAGAGTCTTTTACAAACTGGAGAGAGCTGAGTGAAATTTTGAGTGCTTTTTAACATTAGTCTGTGCTGGGAAAGGTTTGATATGGAAAGGTTTTCATTACGTCTTCAAAGCAGTATGTCATGTTTATAGCCGGCTCCTGAATCCTGAGTCAGAGCTAGCAGATGAAGCTGGAGAGCTTTCACCAAATGATTTGCCTGCTCTGCACAAAAAGCCTGATTTAGAGATTTGACCTATTCCAACATGGACAGAATTTTACAGACTCATACCATTAAAGTACATTAAATTACCCAGAGGTGAACTATATATATATGTTAAATTCTTATAAGCATTGTTAAAAACATTAGTAAGTAGCAAAATGCAGTGGTGGCTGAGAAAAGTGACTGGTGATGTGCTAAATAGTAGTTATGAATTCATTTGACAAATGTTCTGTTGTAGTCAGTTACAAATTTCATCTAAAATTTGATTTGATCAACTTTCATGTATGCGTATTGAATTATTATTATATTATATAAATAGAATTGTTCTTGGGAATGGGCTAATTTACCAAAGAAAGCAAAATTACAGTGACTATAACCTTTTCAAATAGTAAAGCTACATACTCACCTCAAAGACCCAGGAAGGTGGAGCCAACGACGCCCCCCCCCAATCATGAGCGCTCCCAATGATGCGCCGTAATGGGCGTTATTGGCACGCAACGCCTTTGCGTGATCACGTGCCTGTACCCATGGGGTGAGATCGCTGACATTATCACTCATCGCTCATAAAATCAACTGCCATTGGAAAAATAGTGGGGGAAATCACATGGGGGGTACGGGCCTTAAAACATATGATTGTAACATGGAACAGAGATCATTTAAAAGATACCTGTAACCACCCATGTAAGAAAACCATACTCACCTAGGTAGACAAAAGATTTTGGTTACCTTTAGAATGTGAGCTAAGGGAGCCTCCCTTAGCTCACATTCTTACTTGGCTTGGCACTGCTATTGGCCTGAGGAAGCGCACTTAGACCCACAAAACGCGTTGATTGTGCTACCAATAAAATCTTTTGTCTATACAAAGATTTGTCATCATTGAGGTAAGCAACCTCAAACCTTTTTTGTTTTTAAACTGTTTTTAAATGATTTTATCTACAACCAGGGCGCCTCTTTCAACCATATAGTGCATCTTTAACCCCTACATGCTACCCGTGTGAGGGGTGGAGACAGAACACATGTAGTTTAATACCACGGTGGACATCTGTCCCCTTTTCTTTTCCCAAGGAGAGTGACCACACCAGGTCCCCAGCGACCACCCCGAGTGGAGTCGGGTTAATTGTCTCCACCTGCTTCTTGCGGTCGGTTGCCCCTCTGCAACCCACCTTTGTGAGTAGATACTTACCTTATACATATACCAACTTGTATAAGGTTGGTAGATGTATAAGGTACCAACTTGTCTTCACATACTACACCATCGGGCTCCCGATTTTGTTTCCTAGTTTTTCGAAGGTGTCCTAACACCCACTACCCACTACACCCCCTTCCCAAGTCCATGAAATACAAAAGCATGTAACCATTAGGGATGCTCAATAATATGCAAATGTATGTACATTTTTATGCATATATATGCAGCTTGAAATTGGACCAATGTATTTAAACCTGGGGAGGACTTGAGTGGTAAATTTTCAAGCTGCATACATTTGCATAAAAATGTACATACATTTGCATAAACTTGGAACTATTTGCATAGCATTGATTATCCCTAGTAACCATTATCTGCTGCCCACAAAACCTATAAATAAGTGCAGTAGATATTTCTTCAAGCACTTTTTTCCAAGTAAATAAAATGATAATGTGAGTTTGGTTTGTTTACTGAATTTTGGTCAACTTCTGTTGGGGGGGGGGGGGGGGAGGGTGGAGGAGGCGCTGTAATCCAGTTTCCTGGCAAAGCATGCACCTACCATCTTATATGTTCAAACAAAGTGGAGATTATTCTGGACTGACTGGACATAGCCTAACAATATGAGATTGGACCAGAGACCACCCTCCTATACATTTTGGGTAGTTGTGCCTGTGTCTGTTAGTAGATACTGAGTTTGGTCAGGAAGTGGTTCTGAGGTGCCCATAGTGCCCATAGGTGCAACATCCTGCCGCAGTTTCCCTGCAGTGTGGTTTGTAATTTTTTTGCATCATGAAACTGTCAGTTTCAGCGACATTCAGATCTTTTTCTCTTCCAGAGTCAGTGCCTGCTTACAGCTGGGGAACGGTTACAGCTGGGACACCACTAGAAGCCAGGAAAATACCTAGTGGAAGAGGAGGATTAATATCAAGAAATATTAGGTTGAGATGATGCTCCCTATGTATATGGGCTAATCCTAGTCCATCAGACAATTAATACATGAAGAGCATAGTAGTATTGTGGCTACAGTATACATTTTTTGAATGCTATAGAGGGCTATTCATTGCTAAAATGTAATACCATTTAAATGTGAGTTATTATTTTTGTGACTTTTCATGACAGATGTCCTTTCACCCCAGGAAAAGCTGCATCAGTCAACTTAATAAACCTTTCTGCTCCATCAGATGATGTTCCTCAGACCTTCATCATGAAGCAGTTTCTCTCTTATAAGCTTTAGCAGTCCTAATGTTTCTGCTACTGTTAGATTGTCCCCCGAGATAACCAGTCGCCTTTGGAAAACATCCTCCAGCAGACTAGTGAGGGACTGGTCAGGTGCTACAACTAGTTCCTGACTATCTCACGCTGGGGAATCTTCTGTATTAGATGCAATACTTCCAGTCTCTTCTTGTTCAAAAGAGTGCAACATAAAATTTATCAGCCGCAAAAGACTAAGGAATGAGTCCCTTGCGACAGCATAATGTCCATACTCCATAGAGATGCTATAGGCAATAGCGCCAGCTCCTCTCATTGCATGTTGCTCCAAGTACAATCCACCAGCGGTGTCACTAGGAGGGTGCGGTAGGTGCGGATCGTAGCAGGTGCTACAAGCAGAGGGGGTGACACCAAGCTCCAGGCTAAGGGAGAGTTGAGTATTAATATGCAAATACAGACCACGCTAGTGCCCAATGTACTTCTCTCTCCTGTTTTTCTACCTTCTGGCTGCTCCGTGCTGAGTTGATAACAGAATTCAGTGGCCATCCGTGCCAAGTCGTGATCACCACTCTGCTCGGTTCTTTATTACTTTCACTTCTTTGACCTTTGAGGTCACGACGCTGCAGACGCTGCTTTGTGCTCTCCCTCCTCCAAGAGCACAGAGCACTGATTGGCATGGAGGGGGTGAGGGAGAGGTGGGGAGCAAGTAGTGGAGAGCCAGTGAGAAGGATCTGATAGGCAGGGAAGGGACATTATGAAGGAGTTCCTCTCCTGCAAAAGATGCCCCTTCCCCATTAGTTTGCCGACAAGCTGCTTGTCAGCAGCGCAGGGGAGGGACTAGGAGCGGTGAGGAGAACACACAGAGGTATGTCCTTCAGATAACATGTACATGCCTTTAAGTCTGTTTTTTACATTTAAAACAGCCCCAGTACACTTTAAATGGCTCTAAAATAATTATTTTCTTTCAACAGAAAAGGGCAGAATTTCATTTTAACTGCCTAAATGAAACTACATGATTATTTTTAAATTTACATTAGCAATGTTATGTTTAAAAAATGTGACTTTATGGCATTTTAAAAATGGGTCTGGTTATAACTCAGCGGTCCGGTCATTACGCAGCTAAGACAGGAGCATCTAACATCCCCGGAGACGCCTGCTGCAGATGGCACTGCTCAGTGCTCCATCCACTATATAAAAGAGACCATCTCTTTTTATACCTCCCTGTGAAAGGCTGGATTGTTTTCTGATTAATGTTATAAATTATTGCAGCATATAAAGAAGAAAATGCTATTACTTGGTATTGTATAGATTTCATAATAGTTTCAAGTCACAAAGAAGGCTGAGAAAATGGAAATGACAGCAGTGAATCTCATTGTGTTGAAGTCTGTTATTTCTCTTACTGATGTGTCTTCATCAAACCCAAGGTTTAATTTTAGCCCTGTCAGCTAATTGGTTGATGTTATTTTGCTTACAGGCCGCAATGCACACGGTGAGCTGAATAGAAGTAGGAATGTGAAGTCATTTCTTCAACACTGGTGCATATCAGTCTATTCCAAGGAAAATTATAGTATTTAATATTGAATTTAGTCTGTTAACACTAAACATATACATTTCCTTTAATGTTTATTTTACTTTGTAATCCTATGCATATTATCAGATTAAATTGAATGCATGCAGGCAAATTATTATTATTATTAATATTGTTATTACAGATTGCATTAAACAATATCACTTATTATATTTCAAAGAAGCAAGCAGACTAATGTCCCTGTCACAGTCTAGCACAGTGATCTGAAAACTTGGCTCTCCAGCTGTTAAGGAACTACAAGTCCCACAATGCATTGCAGGAGTCTGACAGCTAGTCATGATTCATAAAGGCAAATGCATTGTGGGACTTGTAGTTCCATAACAGCTGGAGTGTCAAGTTTGCAGATCACTGGTCTAGGGCATGGCTGTGCAAACTTTTCATGGCCAGGACCGGGTGCTACAGACCACGGGTCGCATTCCTAACATTCCTCCCCTCCTCCCTCCCTGCAGAGTTGCAATCGATCGATAACAGTGGGGTAAAACTCGTCTGATCGCCAATTCCAATTTCGTGTCTGCATGGCACTACGGCATTGCATGACACACCCTGGCTACTGCTGGGATCGGAAATCAGGTGAGTTTTAACCCACTGTTATCGCCAATTGTAACTCTGCAGGGAGGGAGGGGGAGGAGAGGAATCCGGTCAGATTCACACCATGAGTGGGACAGATAAAGCCGTATTTGCCCAGCGCTGGTGGTCTAGTGCAAAGCTAGGGTAAGGGCCAGTTCACACTTGTTTTAAAAATGTATCCGTGTCTCCGTTTTTGGGCCCGGATGAAAAACGGAGAGATGGATACCAATCTTTAAAATAGGAGTCATCTTCACTTACCGTATTTTTCGGATTATAAGACGCACTTTTTCTCCCCCAAAAGAGGGGGGGAAAAGTTGGTGCGTCTTATAGTCCGAATAGTACATTGGGAGGGACCTGCGCCTAAGTTCCTGTGTCCTCTGCATCTTCTATCCCCCCCCCTAGAAGAATGTATTAAATACATACATACAGTATATACTGTTATCAGTGTGTTCTCTTGTGTCCTCTGTGTCTCCAATCCCCCATGTCCTTCGTTGTCAGCCCTGTCATCCCATCGAGTGTTTTAAATCAATCCTGTGTTAGCAGCCCACAGCTCGCATCATTGATGTCGCCGCAGAACTAGGAAGTGCTTGCCAGCCAGGAACCAATCAGGCACGGGGGCGCTGCCACAGACAGCCAATGACGCTGCTTACTGCTCTTGACTCATTTCCTGATAGCAGCCGGTAGTCCCGCGGGCGGGACCAATGGCTCCTATCAGGAAAAGAGTCAGGAGCAGTAAGCAGCGTCATTGGCTGTCTGTGGCAGCGCCCCCGTGCGCGATTAGTTCCTGGCTGGCAAGCACTTCCTAGTTCCGCGGCGACATCAATTATGCGAGCGGTGAGGCTGCTAACACAGTACGATGCGAGCTGTGTGGCCGTGCGTGATTGGATCCTGGCTGGCAAGTCTTTCCTGGCTCGGCAGTGATTTCTTAATGATGGGAGCCGAGCAGGTGCAACTACAACACTGCGATCATCTCACCCCGCAAGTATGTACAAGAGTCCCCATTATTATCCTCCCCTTCAGCCACAGGCCAAACTGATTACCGTACTCTTGCCTGGTAACTATTTTATTACGCTCCCGGGTCACTATTTATGCGTCATTAGCTGCATGGCTGCTAATACAGTACGTACCTGTATTTAACACACAGGAGGAAATCGGGTAAAGAACAAATGGCATGGGGGATTGGAGACACAGGGACAGGAGCTAGAAGACACAGGGGCAGATACAGGGAGATAGGGGACAGTGGGCATAGGAGGACAAGACACACAGGGATGGAGGTACCAGAGGACACGGTATGGACAGAGGATAGGACACTGGGACTGAGGACACAGGGTGACAGTGGGCATAGGAGGACAGAACAGAGGACACAGGGACAATGGGCACAGGAGGACAGGACAGAGGAAACAGGGGTATGGAAACTCCAGAGGACACAGGGTCAGTGGGCACAGAAAGACAGGGCAGAGGACACAGGGATGGAGATGCCAGAGGTCACTGGGACAGTGGACACAGGAGGACATGACACCGGGACAGAGGGCTCAGGGGGATCATGGAGATGCCAGAGAACACTGGGGACAGTGGACACAGGAGGACAGAGGATAAGACACTGGGACTGAGGACATGGGGACAGTGGACACAGGTAAACAGAGGGCACAAGGGTCATTGGCGTACAGAGGACATAGGGTAACAAGAGGTATAAGAAAGGTACAAGGAGGACATAATAATTGGGGGGAAAGGTCCATAAGACTCTTCTGCACCATAGACACTCCAGGTTTAGAATATTATTTTTTTCCTGAATTATGTCCTCTAAACCTGGGTGCGTCTTATAGTCCGGAGCGTCTTATAGTCCGAAAAATACGGTACTTCAAAAACGGATCCATGGGTGATCCGGATTCAAAAACTGAACAGAGGGTCCCAACTTGTCGGACTGCATGGACCCAGATCGATCCCTTATACAGTACATGGAGAGGTAGTGACAGGCAATGCAAAAACGCATCTCCTTCTACACAGAGAACTTTGCATACATAACGGAGGGAGATCTGCATTGCCTACTGCCTGCTCCTTCCCCTATAGGTGTCCCCCCAGGTAGCCTGAAGGGTAGCAGCCAGGATGGGGAGGGCTGCGGGCACAGCGGCAGGAAGGGGGGTCACCCCCCTCACCTGGGTACCTGTCCCCACTCCCCTTCCAGCTATGTACGGCAAAAATAAAATAAGCGAGCGGGGAAGCACCTTACTTCCTCTGCTCGCCGTGACTTCCTGCAATGCCGACCTCTACAGGGCGGCATTGCAGGAAGTCAAGCAGAGAGCAGAGGAAGTAAGGTAAATGCTTCCCACTCGCTCGCTTGTTTTACTTTTGCCGTACATAGCTGGAAGGGGGGCAACCCTCCTTCCTGCCGCTGTGTCCGCAGCCCCCAGTCTTGGCTGCTACCCCCTCAGCCATACATTTAAAAAGAAAAAACGCATGATGGAAAAGGGCAGCATGGATCCGTTTGCATTCCGGTTTCTGAAAACTGGAGCCAGGACCCCGGGTTGCGTTCTGCAACCAGGTCTACTGTGGACCGACCCTAAGCCATCTGACCTATTAGTGTGTAAAAGAGAACCTAATGCGATCCTAAAGCAAAAAAAAAAAAAAAATAGATGTGATGCTTACCTAAGAAGAGAGAAGCCTCTGGATCCTCCAGAAGCTTCTCTAGTCCTCTTACAATTGTACGGTTCTGATCCAGATCTGTAAAATGCCTGAAGAAGAAATTATATGTTTCAAATGCTTGCAGTAAAGTTGGTAATTAAAGGTATTACTGGAATATATGTTTGTTGGTCTGATGTCTGCATTTCTGCTCCTCGACTTACACCGGACCACACTTCACTTGCAAGTCTTTCTACAGACCACTGAGGCTGGCTGGGACCCTTTTGAAGATCGCAACCAACCACCTCACGCCTCTTCATGCACGAGTGTGGCCATGCTCATGTATGCAGCACTCATGTACTCAAAGTTCACAGGAAAAATCTTCAATAGTGATACACACACACACACACACGCACGCACACACGCACGCACGCACACATGCACGCACGCACGCACGCACGCACACACACACACACACACACACACATATCCAATAACAATAGTAGGCAAAAATTGATCCACCAAAATTGGAACAATATAAGGCTTATGGCTTATGTTGCCTTAAAAATAATACAAGCCTTACCTGACAAGCTCCTGCCAGATATGTTTCGGAACTCCGTGCGTGGCAACGATGGGGGGGGGGGGGGCAGGATGGAGTGGAAAGCCTCTGCAGTATCCAGAGGCTTCTCTCTTCTTAGGAAAGTATCTAAATTTTTTTAGATTTACCTTGGGTACATTTTTTGTGTCAAAGTATTTCATTTGTGACAAAGCACAAGAAGAAAAACAAAACAAGCAATCAGAAAATTGCGTAGTAAAACCCATGACAGGGTTATCAAAATTGCTTACAGTATTCAACAAACAGATACGCAATGTTAAGTTTTATACAAAGTATAGTGAGAGAATAGAAAAGGTAAAGAAAAACTTCATATAATAAAGCTCCAACAAGTGTTGTGAGATTAAAGCGGAATATAACCCTGCATTTCAACTTTACTCTAAAACATTATGTACAGCATATTATATGTAACCAGCATTTTTTTTTTTACTAGACCAGCATTGGAAGGGTTAAACACAGAGGTTTAAAGTTCCGTGGAGAGATATGCAGAAGTTCAGATAGATATATTTAACTAAATAGAATGTAACAAGTGATAAATGTTACACACTCTTTGGCTGTCCTCCAGCTCCTTCTTAGTCAGAGAGAGTGAGTAACATTCCACACTTAGATACATTTATGTAAACAAAATGTAACTATGTAAGCTTCGGATGCGTCTGCAGTTCTCTCCAGGAACTTTAAAACTCTGTGTAACCCTTCCAATGCTGGTCTAGTAAAAAAAAATGCTGGTTGCATATAATATACTGTAAATAATGTTTTAGAGCAAAGTTGAAATGCAGGGTTATATTCCGCTAAGGAGTAAAACAGAAAATGCTGGTCTCCATATTAATAATTATAATACTGCAAGGGTGCCATAATAGTATAAAAAATAGCATAAGGGGCTTAAGTCCTACATTTTCTAACCTAAGTACCCAATGTGACCAAATGTTATGGAAGCCATCCAAGCTGTTGTTTAGTTAAGCAAGAATATATTCAGATATCATAATGTTCATTGGGGAATCAAACACTTCTGTGTGAGATAGATGAGAAGATCTCCAATGCCTGGTGAAAAGACATCTAGCTAGAGCAGTAAAAAGCTGGAAAATTTTATAGAGGGGGTAAGTGACTCGTTTTGGCCTGTTACCTAACAGATACATTGTAGGGTCAAGGGCAAAAAAGATTATGTTCAGAAATTGAGAATAGACTGCTGCCCAGTAGCTCTGGGTCCTAGAGTAAGTCCATCGTGTGCCAGATATTGCCTACTTAGCCACAGCCTCTAAAACATATGGCTGAATTGCTTGAATTTATTTGGCATAATTTCAAAGGGTACTCTAGAATTAACTAATTGGGATGCATTTCAAGTGGGAATATGAATTGTCAACAAATCACATGGGCTGATGCAGTAAAATATAACTTTTATTGTTACTGATAAAACACGACTCAATTTAAAAATCCCTATGGGAATAGTGAGCAAGAGTCCTCACAGTACGCACTGAATATAGAACGGGGTGAATAATTCTCCCCTCCACTCTGTAGGCCTACAGGTTCAAAAAAAGAGAAAAAAGCAGCAAAAATTGTATATAAAGTGTCTAATCCAATCGGATTCCATCCTCCAAATGGCAAATGTTCATCAAGGAACGTGTGCATCAATAGTCAATGCGTGTGTAACTGATTGCATTTAATGCTGCATCTCCTTATAGTTCATAGCCATATAGTCATATAGTGTGGATATAAGTGCTATCTTGTGAATACAAGTCTGCAAAACTGCCCGGAAAGATTATATCCAGTGTGCCCAATATGTGCGTTTGTATAACGTGGAACGATCTCACCATGAGGTTGCTGCATCTCACTCGATCTGCCGGTATGTCGTTTCATCGACCGAGATGGCTGTCCTCAGAATTCTTGCAGGTGACGTCTCACCCTGCCGAGATCACTTGTATAACCCGCACTAAGGGCCCCACTGGTTGGCGAGCGATAAATGCCTCCACCGATCCATCCACCAATGGTCCCGATCAGGCAGTGAATAGCAGTATAGTTAGCGTGCACTTTTGAGGGCAACTGCACACCTCACGTCTACTGGTTTCATTGGACACGCCAGCTTTATGACTATGGCTATATGGCTATGAACTATAAGGAGATGCAGCATTAAATGCAATCAGTTACACAAGCATTGACTATTGACTCCTTGATGAACATTTGCCATTTGGAGGATGGAATCTGATTGGATTAGACACTTTATATACAATGTTTGCAGCTTTTTTCTCTTTTTTTGAACCTGTAGGCCTACAGAGTGGAGGGGAGAATTATTCACCCCGTTCTATATACAGTGCGCACTGTGAGGACTCTTGCTCACTATTCCCATAGGGATTTTTAAATTGAATAGTGTTTTATCAGTAACAATAAAAGTTATATTTTATTGTAGCAGCCCATGTGATTTGTTGACAATTCATATTCCCACTTGAAATGCATCCCAATTAGTTTAATTCTAGAGTAAGTGTTTAATGGGTTTTTCAAGTATTGGTCGGTTACCCACTTGTTGGTCTAAATAATTTCAATGGGGGCATGTAGGACCAGTGTAACAGGGAAAAAGAGTTCTCCATCATAAAGTCATACATACTCTCTTTCGAAAGAGTAGAATTACAGTGAGCCCGCCTCTCATCTGTTTTCCCAGTATCAGCTTCCCAGCTAAGGGAAAACCCCACCAAGCCACAGCACCATCACAATCACAGGAAGTCACAGGAGGTGATTGCATCCAGCCAGATGATCATGACCACATAAAGGTGAGGGATCCTAAGTTGCAATCCCTTGTTTTAGTATCTCTGGAAATCTGTATTCTTACACAAGAATAGGATTTTTTTAAAAAAAATCTACAGGCAACACCTAGTAGGCAGAACAGATATTATGGTGCACACAGCTGGGGGTACTGATATTTTAACAACACAGATCTCTATGTAGGTACACATGCAAAATAGCAGGTGTTACTTTGAAGCCTAAAACTAAGGCCTCAAAGATACATATAAAACAACTAAATTTAGATTAAATATGGGCATAAACGTATTTTCTGCCAAACTATTTTTCTTTCCATAATACAGAAATGCCAGAACCTGTCATAGCAGTTCACAGTTTTGCACGTAGAATTTGTGCGAGGCTAGGACTTTAGTGTTAATTTATAGACTTTATTGCAAATAGAGTTGGGCCGAACGTCCGATTTTAGGTTCGCGAACCGGGTTCGCGAACTTCCGCGGAACGTTCGGTTCGCGGAAAAGTTCGCGAACCGCAATAGACTTCAATGGGGAGGCGAACTTTGGAAAAAAAAAATTCTGCTGGCCACAAAAGTGATGGAAAAGATGTTTCAAGGGGTCTAACACCTGGAGGGGGGCATGGCGGAGTGGGATACACGCCAAAAGTGCCCGGGAAAAATCTGGATTTGACGCAAAGCAGTGTTTTAAGGGCAGAAATCACATTGAATGCTAAATGACAGGCCTAATGTGCTTTAAAACATCTTGCATGTGTATACGTCAATAACTGAACAGAACAGGTATACAGTGGCGGGTTCACTGAACACAACAGGTATGCAGTGGCGGGTTCACTGAACAGAACAGGTATACAGTGGCGGGTTCACTAAACACAACAGGTATGCAGTGGCGGGTTCACTGAACAGGTATACAGTGGCGGGTTCACTGAACAGAACAGGTATACAGTGGCGGGTTCACTGAACACAACAGGTATGCAGTGGCGGGTTCACTGAACAGGTATACAGTGGCAGGTTCACTGAACAGAACAGGTATACAGTGGCAGGTTCACTGAACAGAACAGGTATGCAGTGGCGGGTTCACTGAACAGTACAGGTATACAGTGGCGGGTTCACTGAACACAACAGGTATGCAGTGGCGGGTTCACTGAACAGAACAGGTATACAGTGGCGTGTTCACTGAACACAGCAGGTATGCAGTGACGGGTTCACTGAACAGGTATACAGTGGCGGGTTCACTGAACAGAACAGGTATACAGTGGCGGGTTCACTGAACACAACAGGTATGCAGTGGCGGGTTCACTGAACAGGTATACAGTGGCGGGTTCACTGAACAGAACAGGTATACAGTGGCGGGTCCACTGAACAGAACAGGTATGCAGTGGCGGCCGGGTTCACAGAACAGGTATGCAGTGGCAGGTTCACTGAACACAACAGGTATGCAGTGGCGGGTTCACTGAACAGGTATACAGTGGCGGGTCCACTGAACAGAACAGGTATGCAGTGGCGGGTTCACTGAACACAACAGGTATGCAGTGGTGGGTTCACTGAACAGGTATGCAGTGGTGGGTTCACAGTACAGGTATGCAGTGGTGGGTTCACAGAACAGGTATGCAGTGGCAGGTTCACTGAACAGGTATGCAGTGGGCTCACTGAACAGAACAGGTATGGTGGGCTCACTGAACAGAACAGGTATGCAGCCAGGAACAAGCTAAGCCTAACTAATCTTTCCCTATGAGAGACAGTCTGCAGCAGCTCGCCCTACTCTCACTAATGCAGGCACACGAGTGACCGTAATGGCCGCCGCTGCCTGCCTTATATAAGGGGGATGGAGCTCCAGGGGCTAGTGTAGCCTAATTGGCTACACTGGGCCTGCTGACTGTGATGTAGAGGGTCAAAGTTGACCCTCCATGGTGCATTATGGGGCGAACCGAACTTCCGGAAACGTTCGCCTGCGGGACGCGAACGCGAACCACGGAAGTTCGCATGGAACCGTTCGCAGGCGAACCGTTCGGCCCAACTCTAATTGCAAACTGCAAGTCACTAGTCAACAGCTTTTTGTGTTGTCAACATGGCTTATTGTAGTAAGAATGTGCAACTTTGCAAGTGCAACATAGTGCACCAAGCATTTAGAATCACTGTTGCTTGTCTACTCATTATGGCCCTAACTATTTGTACCTGTCCATTATCTTTATATTGTGCAGTCAGTGAGGCTTATTGCACTACATTTGCAATCAACTTTATTGTTAGGCTTACAAACCTCTTAACCACCCAGCGAAGCTTAAGTGTTTGGATATCTTTAATCACACAGTCCTGTTTGTAATTCTAGTTTACATTTCACATCATCATAATCATAGTTCGGGGTTAGTGTTACTGTTGTCCAAATATGATGATTATTTATAATGTAGTTATGAGTTACATAGTTCAAGGGTGGTCTGTTGCTTGTTTAACACTTACTGTTAAATTAGTGTTACCGATGTCCACAATGAAAAATTATAATAAAATTACTCCATATTGCATTCTTATATTTTATACTCTCACTTTCCCTTAATTTATAAAAGGTTTATTATTTATTTAAGTATTTATATAGCGCCAGCATATTACGAAGCGCTGTACAGAGTATATTGTCTTGTCACTAACTGTCCCTCAGAGGGCTCATAATCTAGTGCCTGCCATAGTCATATGTCTATATCATGTAGTGCATGTATCATAGTCTAGAGCCAATTTTAAGGGGAAGCAAATTAACTTTTCTGTATGTTTTTTGGATGTGGGAGGAAACCAGGGTGCCCAGAGGAAACCCATGCAGACACGGGGAGAACATACAAATTCGTTGCAGATGTTGACCTGGCTGGTTTTGAACCGGAGACCCTGCACTGCAAGGCAAAAGCGCTAACCACTATGCCCAGGCCTGGATTTACATCACAGGAGCCTATAGGCACAGATGTCCTGGCACCCTAGACTTCACCCTCCATGAACCTACAAACTGCACTGCAAGTGTGCTAGATGGCCTAGTTGTCACTTCTCTCTTATCTCACTTGCCTGTCATAGGTAGCTACAGGTGCCCCATAGTATTAGGTCGTATTAAGTAGCCACTAGCCAGAACTGTGCTCAGTATTAGGTAGCTAGAAGTGCCCTAGAGTGAAGGGACTCTGCAGAAGTAAGGCAGTAGGGAGGCAATTGGGGAGGGGAGTGAGCCGCCCTTTCACCATCAGGCGCCTGTAGGCACGTGCCTACAGTGCCTTAAGGTAAATCTGGCCCTGACTACGCCACTGTGCTGCCCATATTATCTCATTGGTATTTGACCATCATAAAAATGTAGTGTCACCAGTGTACCAGTGTGACTGTGAACAACAGAAATGTAACCACTTTACCCCCAGCCGTACGGATTTCTCTGTTCCCTTTTCCACCCTGTTACCACCAAGGGACGGAGAAATCCGTACCTGACGCCGCTGTCCGCGCTCCCGCTCACTTGTCCACGCGCCCCCGCGCTCGTGCACGCCGCCGCCCGCTCGCCCGGAGATCAATGAAAGGGAAAAACCTTTCCCGTTCATTGATCTAAGCCCCCCGCAATGATCAGCTGCTTCTACGAGAAGCAGCGCGATCATTGTGATAAAAAAAGTTGCCCAACCTCCTTGAACTTCCTGCAAGCGTACTTCCTGTACACTTGCAGGTCGCATAAACAAAAACTCACTGTGGCCATATTGTGGCCAAATAGTAAAACTACACCCTAAAGCATTTTTCATATACAAATACATTAGCTATACATTAAAAATTAACTCATTACCTCCCACACTACCCAATTATTTTGTTTTGTAATTAAAAAAAAAATACAATTATAAAAACATACATAAATAGTTACGTTAGGGACTAAACTTTTTAAATATTTATGTCAAGAGGGTATAACACTGTTACTTTATAAACTATGGGCTTGTAATTAGGGATGGACGCAAAACTGAAAAAAATACACCTTTATTTCCAAATAAAATATTGGCGTCAAACATTGTGATAGGGACATAATTTATACGGTTTTATAACCGGGACAAATGGGCAAATACATTTCATGGGATTTAGTTACAGTAGCATGCATTATTTAAAAACTATAAAGGCCAAAAACTGAAAAATGATAAATTCTTTCCCACATTTTTTCCTATTTTCCCATTAAAACACATTTAGAATAAAATAATTATTGGCATAATGTCCCACCTAAAGAAAGCCTAATTGGTGGCGAAAAAAACAAGATTTTAGTTCGTTTCATTGTGAAAAGTAATGATAAAGTTATATACGAATGAATGGAAAGAGTGCTGAAAGGTGAAAATTGCTATACTATTTGAAATCACAAAAAGAAAAAGTAAAACCTTCAATTGATACGCCACTTATTTTTGGCATTTTTAAAGGATTGTGTTTGCTACTTAATTGCTATGGTACAGTGCATTAGTTAGGACAAGTGGGGGTGGGCCAGCTTTTAGTAAAGATTCTGTATTGTTATCACCATCAGAAACTTCCTTAAAGCAGACAAAATCATGGTGTTGTGATTTCCAACTCAGCTTCAGACAAGGTAAAAAAAAGCTGATAGCATTTAGGATAATACTAGGGCATGTTCCTTTCAAGCTTTTTATCCCCCTTGGCGATAACTCAAATAAAAAATAAATTACCATCTCCTTCCACATAACCGGCATTCATTCTGAAATGGTCCCCTAATCTTTATGTGATTGCTTCCTCTGTGATGGAAATACTGCCTTTTGTGCCGTATTTATGGCTGCTTCTTGCAGAAGTATTGACTTTATGTAACAGTTTGACATACATCAAATTATTTGCAGCCTTAATAAACCATTTTCCTGTATTTCAGTCAGCTTTCAGTTGTAAACACAACTGATTTATGTGGGACTGAGTAGGAAGACCATTTGTCCACGGAAAAGGTCATTGTTACATTACCACACAAAACATATATTTGTTACTTGTGGAGTCATGTCAATCTATGGCAGCATAGAACACTCACTGCTTTTCTATGAAGGGTCTCATGCTGAGAACATATACGTCAATGTTTCCTCATCCGTACTGGGTTTGATTTAGAACCTTTAAATAATACTATGGGGGGGGGGGGGGGTAATGAACAAAAAAACTATCAAAAACTACCCTAATATTTTCATTGTTTTCATGGATTTTGTTGAAATATCAGAACAACCAGACAATCAACCAGTTGGACCAAAATGTGTATGGATGGTTTTAAAGCAAAAACTGAAACAAAATAAAACATTTAAAAAGGAAACATCCAGGATTGAACTGCATGCCAATCCAAAGCTGATACCCCCATTCCCACAATAAATCTTTACCTTTTCTTGAATAGATCTTCAGTGATGTCTGTGTGGCCAATATTGAGGTGAAACCCCTTCCACAGTGTGATGTAATTGCCATGGCCATACCAGTTTCCTGTCTATGAACTTTGTTGCATTGTGAGAACTGCTGTTGCCAACTGCCAGTCAAGCAGCATCTCTATGTGTGTATATTTTCTTTAAGTTACCCTTCAAGAAGATAACTTTTAGATATTTTAAATGAACTTTTTTGAAACCATGTTGTTTTATTTTGAAGGGCAGAGTTGTATGAACTTTGTCAGGAAATTAGGTCATTGCTCTGCCTCCCATTGCTCTGTGTGTACTGCTAACCCTTGCTGTCCATTGATCTGTCCTAATGTTGTACAGAAAGGGCTTTTCACACTATGGCTTGATCCTATTGACTTTATCACCAAGTTTTCTCCTAGGTAAAATTTTATATTTTATCTATAAAATGCCTTTTAAACAAATAGCAAGTAAGAAAATACTCAGAATAATTTTGACAGTACTTTTTTATCTACGTTGTAGTTCTTTTTCAACTGCAGAGTGCTGAAAATCTGTTTTAAACAAATTATAACAATTATCTCCTAAGAGAAAACTTAGGAGAAAAAGTGAATCAGGCACTATTTGCAATAGCATGCATTTTTGTAAGGACATGTGATTTCTAAAATGCACTGTTTATTTCAAGAGATACTCAAGTGAAAAAAAGTATGATATAATGAATTGGTTGTGTAGTACGGATAATTACTGAAACATTAGTTGCAAAGAAAATATTCTCATATTTTTATTTTCAGTTAGTTTTTTTTTTAAAACTACTCAGCATTCTAAATGATTTTACAGAGCAGGCTAGTGAATTTTTGAACTGTTCTCTGCAGGAAAAAAAAACAACACAGTGCCAGACACTTGAGATAATAAGCTTCAGAAGACAGAGCTCTCTGTCACTTTGAAAGTCGTGCAGCTCAATGGCTCTTTTGCATAGATAACAGCTGGAGTTTTTTAACTCTTCCTGTACTGGAAACAATATTAGACTTATTCCTCTGCTCCTAATGTTTTATTTCTTAGCTGTACTACACATACAAATCCTTATATCATATTTTTTTCTACTTCAGTGTCTCGTTAAAGCAATATATAACTCTGTTTTTCATTAAACAATTATTACACAGTCAGGAGAATGTACCCGTTAGTGTCTGCAGTCCGTTATTTCTAAGCCAAGAAAGGGGAAGTGTTTTTTTTTTTCAGAGACTGTGATGGGAGCGAATTTGCATTTTTTTTAGCACATTTGGAATGATTGTGATTTTTGGAGCAGTTGAGATTTTTAGAGTGATTAATGGTTTAATTTGGGAGCAATTTTTTTTTTTGTTGCAATTTTAGGGCGATTTTGGATTCGTTGCCTTTTTTATGCAAAAGTGAGCTTAGGAGTGTTTAGAGAGTGTGCCAAAATGTACTTATTTCAGTAGTGGAAAAATATGGCATATAATGTAAACTTATAGGTCATTTTAGTCATTCATAGATAGTTGTAAACTGAAATCAAAAGATACAATTTAATAACAGTAAATTACAAAATTAGGTACGTAGCACTGATATACCTGATATAGCTATTTTGTTAAATAAAGGTGAGGGGAGGAAAAAGCAAACAGCATGGCTAGCTCAAACTAGTGCAGCATTGCCAGGGATATACTACCCCCACCATCCCTTGTAAGAGGCCTTCCTCTTTCTGCCAGGCTTGTTCTGACCTCATAGACTGACACTAAATGGTGCATATGCATCACCTTGTCTCACGGAATGGAAGTTAGGACCACAGAACGAAAAAGCAGAGATGTGGCTCTAGTTTACATAAGTAAGGGCAGAAAAAGTGTGATGTAGGCCTACAGTAGGGTACAGTAGTGAGGCACATGAGGTAGTGTAGTACTAGCTAGCACTAGCTCCGCTGTGCTTTTTGTTTTTTGCTTTACACACACAAGTTCACGCTGCATAAAGTCCCCAAGAGTAGAAACGCTTCTATCTTTTTTATAACAGCAGATAATAATAATAAAAATACAAATTGATTGGTTGCTTGGAGATGAAAAGTCATCAGCTCTGTAGCTACACACATGAGGTAGAATATATATATATATATATATATATATATATATATATATATATATATATATATATATATATATATATATATATATATATATATATAGCTATGACTGGTGACCACACCATCAGCAGAAAAAAATGATTATTTACATAAAAATTTAATTGATATACTGTTGATAACTTTGTATTTGTATAATTGTAAAATTCTGCCAGGGACTGGCTGTATAGCATTGAAATGTAATTTAAAAGATCTTAAAGGCACTGGGAAATCCATTAGAGAAACGTGCTCCTGGATGCATCTATGATCTTCAGTAAAGTTCACTTATTCAAATAAAACTAAAACATATGGAGGAACAAAGAGATGAGGTTCTTGATCTACTGGCCTGTGAAATGGCAACTCACTCAAGAGAAACTTCATGTTACAATGACCCCGAGCAAACACCTTTAAATGAATGTAGCTAAATCATTATAGTAAACCTGTAATACAAAGGTTTATGAATGAGTAAAATATGCCTATCCAGTGAATTGTGACTGGTTCACTTTAAACAGTATAAAGCGTGGAACAGATATTACATTACACTACAGCCATTCATGCAAAGCACAATACAGCTATTATCTACTTCAGTTACTCTAACCAACTCTTCCTGTACAGGTTACATAGGAATAAAGACAGTTACATTATTATCAGACTTATCATCATCAATAATTATTTTATATACTAGTCTCCCTAAGCCCGTTTAAAAACAGGCTCTAGGTAGTGATATTACCCGCCCGCTGCGCGTGTGCACCTGCCCACCCACCCTACTCCCTGTCCCGACGTCTCGTCCCAACGGCTGTCTGTACTGCGCACATGCCCAGTACAAAAAAGCCACGGATGGAAAGACAGGGAAAGTGGATGATGCAGGGACAGTTAGGTTTTATTGTATAGGATACACTATAGCTTTATAACTATTATATAGTAATGTTAAATTTGTTGTTGTAATTATAGAACATTGTTTGTTTGAATCACCTACCCATTAATTTTAAAATTATATTCATGACATGACTACATTTTTAGTACATTATGCATTTTTCCTTAAAGGGACGTTGAAGCAAGAAGTATTGTATTTTATTGGTCTATGAGGATCACTTTTTCTCCTCCAAAAGTGGGAAAAAAGTCACTGCGTCTTGTAGTCCAAATGCAGGAAGTTTAAGATTTGTGAACGCCTGCCAATATAAAGCTCCAACCCGCCGCAATGTTGGGGACTCCCTGTACTGTGTCCATGCAGAGGAAGACACAGGGGGACAAACGGAGGACATGGAGACTCAAAGGAGCATAGAGGAGGACACAAGGAGGACACAGGAGAACATAAGGAGGACAGAGGAAGACATAGGGAGACACAAGAGATACAAGGGGGCATGAGGTATAAAGGGTGTAGAATCCACAAGATGCCCCTTCACCATGGATGCACCAGGTTTAGTATTTTTCCCCTGGTTTTTGTCCTCTAAATCTAGGTGCCCCTTATGGTTAGGAGCATCTTATAGTCCAAAAAATATGGTAAATGGAGGCTAATATATTTATTTCCTTTTAAACAATACTAGTTGCATGGTAGTTCTGCTGATCATTTCGGCATCAGTAGTGTCTGAATCACACACTTGAAACAATCATATGGCTAATCTTGTCAGATTTGTGTCAGAAATATCTGCTTGTTCAGGATCTATGGCATGAAGTATTAATGCAGAGGATCAGCAGGGAACCCAGGTAATGTGCATTGATTTAAAAATAAATACATATGTAAGCCTCCATATCTCTCTTATTTCAGGTTGCCTCTAACTTGTCCCAGCAGGTAAATTCACATATTATTATTAATATTGATTTATATAGCGCCAGCATTATCCATGGTGCTGTACAACAGCATACAGGGGATAGCAATACAAAGTAAACAATACAACAGTTAATACAAGACAAGAGTGGATAACAGCTAATGCAGTGAACACATTAACTACATATTTTTACACCGGGGTTGGAGATATGTACACCCATTACACAGCATTGTGAGACAAAAGGGGAAGAGAGCCCCGGGAAAAAGGCCTCATAGTGTAAACGTTTAAGGAATATAAGACAGTAGGTTGAGGAAAGTCATGTATGGAGTGGTAGAAATGGTGGTAAGTGGGCAGTGTCCTAGGTAGGAGAGTATGCTTGCCGGAAGAGGTGAGTTTTCAGATTGCATCTAAAAAGAGTAAGTGTGGGTGAGTGGTGGATGTGTTGAGGGAGAGCATTCCATGAGGAGGGGACAGGATCAAGAGAAGTCTTGTAAGCGGGAGTGAGAAGAGGTGACCAAAGAAGAAGACAGAGGGATATTGTTAGTAGAGCAGAGATAGCATGTAGAATAGTATCTGGAGATAAATTGATTTAGACAGGAAGGAGCTAGGTTGTGGAGAGCTGTGTAGGCAAGAGTTAAGGTGACCATACATCAGGCGACTTGGCGGCTGATCGACCATCAAATTTGATTATTTTAATCAAATTGGATGAAAATTGGTGCTGCCAAGTGCATGCCCAACTGATAAAGCGACCAATTTTGGGACGAAAATCGGTCGCATAGTCGATCGTGCATGCTGCAAGATGTCGGGCCAAAATTTAGAGACGTTCAAACCATCACATATAAAAATAAAATTAATTATAACACCACAGCAGCATATGAGCATAATAAACTAAGTTCCTCAAACTGAGAACAGGAATACAAACCAAATACAGAATAGTTTATGCATTACAGAATGGCCAAAATAAAAGTGTTGCTGTAAGCTGATCGCTGTTTATTTTGGCATAAGTGAGACTGGGCCATATTCAGTAAACATCAGCAAAGTTGACATGTGCAGGGAACGCATGGCGATTTAACTCTTACTTATGCTGACTACACATGTTGCACAGTTAGCACAACCTACATTACTTAGGCTGAGCCCGCATTATAAGGATAACACATGCTTTGCATGTAGAGTGATGTGTGTTACTATAGCAACATTGGTGTTAAGTGGTTGACATGGGTTACACTAATTGTGCAATGTGAGCTATCTAATCGGCAATTCGGCATAAGTAATGATAAAATTGCCATGCATTCCTTGCGCACCACAACTTAACCTATATTTATTGAGTAAGGCCCATTGTGAAAGTTAGAGAGCAGAGAAAAAAAGGAAGTATATGAAAAAGAAGGAGGGTGAAAAGGAGAAAGGAAGCAACAGTGTGGGAAGAAGCAGGAAAAAGAAAACATAAGGAAGAGGGAAGTTGGGAAAGACCTTGACGAGACTGGCCCAATAAGAGTATGTGATTCATGATGTAAAGGAAACCTGTATGCCAGCTGAAGGATGGTTGGTACAAGCTTGTTAGCGTCAGTTTCCCTTGATGAGAGTAACTAAAAGTTAAAGGGGCCACAATTTTTGAAAAGCCATGGACTGTTGCTCCTACCTGCCCTGTATTGTTTGGGTGAGAGCCTCCATTTTCTATGTAGTACCGAATTCCCCCTAAAAATGCAGATAATATGGAATATATGGAGTATAGTTTTCCTTTTTATGGCCATCATTCAATGCTCTGTAGTTTAGTTAGCATGTATCTAAATGGTTATTTCTCATGATTTGTATAGTAGAAAAAATTGAAGAGGCATGAATTTGGCAGAGAGTAATTAGTAATTTTGTAAGAAAAAAAAAAGTGGATGACACTTTTATCGGAATTGTTGAAGCCTACTGCATGCCAACATTTTTTGCAGAAATGACCCCAGAAACTGGTGGCATCTAGAGTCAGTCCAAGGAAGAGCCTAATGAATTCTTTTTGATGTGAAGTATAATTGAGTACAAATTTTGTAACCAGATTTTTACTGCCTAGTTAAACTAGAAATTTTGTGGGGAAAAAGTAATCCAGTTTTTCTGGATGTCAGCAAAATATCTCTGGAAATCTTTTTTCCACTTATTGTGAATGAGGAAGGTAAACGCTATATCAGAATTAAAAGGTGATAGATTCGTGAGATGAAAGCATGAGTTGGGCCCGTGTAATCACAGAGAGCCTCAAATGAAGTAAGTGGGCGAGATAGGTCCTGTGTCTTCCTAACCAGAAGTAGAAAAAGTCAGAACTGCATATAGCTCCAGTCATCTTATTGGTCACTTTGCAGTGAGCAGCATAGGTCCTGCATGAATATACTATTGTCCTCCATCAGGACACTCTTAGCTCTGAAAGGGGTGCAAGACCACCAGTGCTCATCCAGGTATCAGTGCCTGGTCAAAAATATGGGTTGTCCAGCAGGAAGGGGCGGGGGCAGGAGTGTGCGCCAGTGAGAAATATATTTATGCTGATGAAGAGTTCTAAATATCCTCAGGATGTTAGAAAGTTGACTTTTACAATGCTTGCTAGTCCATGCGGTATTATTTATACAACAAGGATTTCTCACTGAAAAAAAAATTCAAGAAACCATAGAATATTGCAGTGAACTTTTCTTTCGTTATTCATGTAATTTTTTTACAAGACATATAACTATTTATTCTTCAAGAGTAAAAATTATAATCTCTATGAAAGCACAGAATGAATTGATCCAGACAATGCTTTAAAAATTACATGTACATTCCTCTTTATGAAGCAAAAAATCAGTTATTACAAAAATGGCAAGCTTTATTGCAAACTAATATGGTATCATGTTTTATGGAGTCTATACTGATTCTTCCTCGGGCCTTAAATAACAGTAGAAATGTGATAACAAAGTCAGACTCATCAATTAAATCAGCTCCACTAAATTTAAAACGTATTGGGATCATACATTAAGCCCATTATATAATACAACCATCTGGACAGTCCTGCAACTTTGTTTTTTTCTTTAGCCCTGGAAGTGTGTTTTAATTACCAGTGAATCATTCTCACTGGGCCTGATCTACTAAAACTTTCCAGAGATCTCCAAACATCCTATAGAGAAAATGTGACCAAGAATTGAACTTCATCCCAATCAGTAGCCAATACCCCCTTTCCCATTAGAAATATTTTCCTTTTCATAAACAGATCATCAGGGGGGCTTTGTATGGCTGATATTGTGGTGAAACCACTCCCACAATGTGATGTCAGGACCATGGTCCTGACAGTTTCCTGTCTGTGAACCTCATTATGCTTAAAGCTGGGTTCAACTGCTAAAAAAACAAGCAGCATCTCCTTCCATGTGGTAAATGTCAGAATGTAAATCAGGGAGATGAAAGATTTTACAAAAAACACTGACTAAATAATTTATACATAATTATTGTAAAAATTAAGCACATTTTTGTTAATTACATTATTTTCACTGGGGTTCCTCTTTAAGTGCAGAATAGAATAAGCAATCCTGAACACGTGGACTGTATTTTTTTAATTGTCTAGTAGGTGGCAAAAGATTGCAGCTGGATAGTTTGTAATGTAACAGTTGTGCAATTTCATGCTCCATTGCAATGAGGGCCTTTCATTTTTTAAGTAAACCTAGTCGGTCCTGGATATATATTATTTTTAATATAAAACGCTTGTTGTTGATGCTGTACAGAACTCAGCCACAAGTTACAAACATTTCAACAATTCTGACTATGATCTAATAAGATCCTGGTGAGGGTGGCAGATCTAAATCACTTATAAAAAATACATTTTTACGTAATGCTCTGCATGGTTGCTGGCTCAGTTATTATACTAGGTTAAATACTTTTAGTTCATCAAGCCCAGTAGCTTAAAGTTGAATACTTAGTGTGGGTTTCTTTAGATATATTATTGTTGTCTGCTAAATATATATATATATATATATATATATATATATATAACATATTTTAGAACTCCGTGCGTTTTACTTTCAAAATTAACATGCCTAACATTATATATGCATAAGTCTCGAGACTTGGTGAACAATAAAGAGGATCCTTTATTCACTATGGTCTTATGCTTAACAGTTAATACGAAGCACTAGTGTTTACATGGAAATTGTTGATAGTACTATAGCACCAATAAAATTGGATAGTTCTGTAACTGTTCCACCCCTAGGAACTACAATGTGCAGTTTCCAAACAAACAAGAAAAAATGGGGTTTTATCTGAACAAATTCTCTATTTATTCTTCAATCAAACAAGTCTTCAAAGTTGTGGACAAGGCGTATGGATACAATCTCAAGGTTCCAGTTCACATTAAAAATGCCTGACATGTTTCACGGCCTAAAAGCCACTTCCTCAGAGGCACACCTTATACAAACATCAATTGTAGGTCAACCGATAAAGGTATTGCCGCAATCTGTGTATTCCAAACTGTTATGATCGCTTCTGCAGCGTTTACTGCTGACTGCAGTGGTATTGCAAACCAAGCAGTTCTAATGTCATTACATGCATTTGCTTGCATAGTTTGGTTTGCACTTAAACTAGTTGCTGATTCCATCTGCAGTCGCTCTGAAGTTAATGACAGTTTAATATGCTTTTGTGTAAACAAACATTGTCTGCTGCAATGGAGGGGCAATCCCTTTCCTGCAGGCTGCATATCATTGTCTGCCTTTTCCTGCTATCAGCCTGTGATTAATTACCATTCACTTGTGTGGGAATCTGCAGGTCTGCTCCCATTGGATGACCTCAGTATAAAGAACTGCTTCCTGCAATGCCTCATGGGCTACCATAGTCTCAGATTCTGTCTGTTACTCTGCTCGTGCCCCACCTCGTTCCTAGTCCGTGTGGACTGCGCTGACTCCTGCGAAGGGGTCAGCGAGTCCTCCTAGTTCTGCTCTTGTTTCTAGAAGTTGTTACTTTGCTTGTCTTGTGTCATATATTGGTTCATCGCCAATATATACGCATACTTGCACGTTTATTATTTTCCTTGTATTCGTGTTACGTTGATACATCAGTGTCGCTGATATATACGTACACGAACTGTTTATTTCCTGTGTTCAGTTAGTCAGCCTTCCAGCACGTTTTGGTAGTTTGCGCGTATCGTGAGCACCCGTGCTGAGCTAGTATCCTGCTCCTGGTCCTGTTTGTGGATTGCGTTCATCTCCGCGAGGAGATAACGAATCCTTCTGAATCCTGTCCTGTTGCCGTTTGTGGATTGCGTTCATCTCTGCGAAGAGATAGCGAATCCTTCTGAGTCCTGTTCTCTGTATCGTTCCAGTCCTAAGTCAGTGTTCCTGCTTATGTCATATATCGGTTCATTGCCGATATATACATATGTTAGTCAGACGTTACAAATAGTTTCATTGATAGCTGTAATTGTAATAAGCTAGGAAATCATACTTATTGTATATTTATCTGTGTTACGTTCATCTATCTTGATCCTGCTATTTCCTGACTATCCTGTCCTGTCTTTGTGAGGCACGCCATCGCTGCATACGCATTGGCTGCCTCATTCCAGTCTGTTTTATTGTGGACGCTTGCTGTCACTAAGTAGTGGCTAGTTAAGCAAGCGTTCATTCTGTCTACCTGTCCTGATCTCCTCAGTCCTGGTTTATGCGCTCAGCGCTACTTTGCGCTGAGACGTTATTACGAAAGTGTTGTTTGTGGCTCTGTGCACCACAATCTCCTATTGGAGTCAGTCCTCTCCTCCACTAAACTGGGGATACCCTGATTCCTTGTGCTGGTGTGTGTACCTCCTTCACGTCAGCTTATGTGTTGCATGCTGACTGTGGAGATTACACCTCCAAGCTTAACACAAACAGCTTGTATTGTGTAACGATCGGTGTAACACAGAGAGGATCTGATTACCGGTGATCTGCAGTATCACCAAGAATGCAGATCTATACCAGATTATTGATGATCTGCAGTATCACCGATAATCAGATATATCTCTAACCTCTGGACACCTGAGAGATAAGAGTGTTTTGGTGCAACAGTAATACTTTGAGGACCGCACCTGGAAGACAGGTGCAAGAGCAGATAGGAATACTGCTCGGCAACTGGTTCCTTCCGTAGTCTGGACTCTCCAAGGGGAGGAGTCAGACAGAGAATGGGAAGGACAGAACGTGAGTGACACCAATGGAGAAGTGTCACTGACAGATCTGTGAACTATCTCCTAACAGGAGAGATAGTTCTCGAGGTCGGACAAGCCAGGTCGTTAACACACGGACAGATAAAGTACAGAGACAGGAGGCAGATGCAGAATCCTAGGACTAGCCGAGTTTTGGCAATAGAGTATCAGAATGACAAAGGTACAAAATCAGAGATCAGAAGAATTGTCAGGAAAGCAGAAGGTCATAACAAATAATCAACAATGCCTAAGCTAAGGTGTGAGATCCTTGGCCATCAACACCTTGGAAACTGATCTAGCGTATAATACAGATAATAACAGACTTCCTAGACTAAGGTGTGAGATCTTTGGCCATCAACACCTTGGAAACTGGTCTAATAAACACAGATACTGACAAGGTCTGAGTGCTACCACGTAGTGATCACAACACCAGACACCAGAGGAATGACCAGCACCCAGTATATATACACCAGCGCTTCCCAGCGCCTCCCTAAGTGATGGACCAATGAGAACAGATGGATTTGTTAGCTGACCGGCCTGGTCAGCTGACTCTCCTCTGAGTGTCATATAAGCTCTGCCTTTCAGCGAGCGCGCACGTCCTTCTGAACCTGTGTGGACTATCAGTCCCAGCCACACCAGACATGCTTTGCAATGCGTCAGCCTGTTCGAGCGCGGGGCCAGCCGCACCGCCAACCGAGCATGCGGCGGTTTCCCCGCGCTCAGCCACTGTGTCAATAATAGGCCTATGCGTACCGACTGCCACGTCGGACGCGGATTCCGCCGCTGGGCATGCAGCGGTTTCTCCGCGTTCCCCCCCGCTAGTGGACGCGTGCCTAAACACTCCAGATGCCATGCTAAACGCGGAATCAGCCGCCTCACTCTGAATACTTCCGCGTTTTCTCACATATTGAGAGTCCCATCCTTGTTGATAGTCCCATCCTTGAATGACTAGAAAAATTTGATCAACCTTGCATTACCACTCTATAAATTAACCATTTCAGCCGCCCAGACGTGAAGCTCACGTCCGGGCGGCTGCTCATCTGTGCTCTCCCGTGCGCTCCTGCGCGCGATCGCGGGCGCGCCCCCGTTTCCCTGCGGTGTCCCCCGGTAGCCCTGGGATCAGTGAAAGGTAACATGGTTCCCGATCACGTAGCCCTGGGATCAGTGAAAGGGAACATGGTTCCCGATCACAGATCCCTGTCCCCCGCAGAAAAACCGAAGCGCTCACCCGTGAGGCTTCGGCTCTTCTGCCCGGCAAAATTTCTGCATCCCCCTTGTACTTCCGCATAGCGACAAGTACAAGGAGGGAAACCAAAAATGAAGGTGGACATCTTGTGGCCAAATAGTAAAACTACATCAACACATTTTTTACATTACAATTTACACATCTAACAACATTAAAAAATAACTGTTTATGTCCCACACCAAAATATTCCCCAAATAAAATTTTTAATGAAAAAAAAATTTACAATTAAAAAAAAAAAAAAGACATAAATAGTTACCTAAAGATCTGAACTTTTTAAATATGCATTTGAAGGGGGCATACTACAAACATTTTTTTAAATTATAAGCTTGTAAATAGTGATGGGCGCAAAATGGAAACAATGCACCTTTATTTCCAAATAAAATATTGGCACCATACATTGTGATAGGGACAAAATTTAAATGGTATAATAACATACGGGCAAATAAAATACATAGGTTTTAATCATGGTAGCATGGATTATTTTAAAGCTATAATGGCAGAAAACTGAGAAACAATGATTTTTTTCCATTTTTTTCTTATTAACCCTGTTAAAATGCATTTACAGTAAAGTGGCTCTTAGCAAAATGTACCACCCACAGAAAGCCCAATTAGTGGCGGAAAAAACAGGATATAGATCAATAAATTGTGATTTAGTGATAAAGTTATTAGCGAATGAATGGGAGGTGAAAATTGCTCCGATGCATAAGGTGAAAAATCCCTGCGGGCTGAAATGGTTAATTTATCAGTCTTGTAAAATGTTTAACAAAATTTACGTTTGGGCATTCAACAAGATTATGGCTAACTTGGATATCAACATTGCTGTTAAAGATTTACAAATGTAATTTAATTTGTGTGTGTGTATTTTTCTCCCTCGCTATCATTTTCACTTTTACGGCCTTTGATGATTGACTCAGGTTGGTCTTCCATTTACCAATATTGTGTGTATTGTTATTTCAATGCTCCCTTATCCTTTGATGTGCTAATGTATTAATGTTCCACCACGCTTGTCCCTTTGCTTGTATCTGGATTGTTTTTTTTTGTGTGTGTGTTTTCTGTTTGGCCTCATATTTCTCAAATATCAATTAAAATCCTCTTATTAAAAAAAAACAGACAGTTAATAGGAAAGTTGTTTGAGTATAAATATCAGTCAAACTAGTAGTTGCTCCAAATATACATGTATAATCATGTTTTATTAATAATAATTGTAATAACTTTTAATTATTTTTTAATTAATATAAATACAATTTTATAGTGTTAAACTTACAACATTTTTTTCCATCATCAGTTTAAATGAGAAAAACAATATTTGGCTTATTCTTACTTAACTACTTCAGGATCCCTGAAACACATATCTACGCCCCTGTATACTACACGTGCGGATAAGGGGCGTAGATATGCGTACTGTTAACTTGCGGCTGCGTTCATGATCCCCATGCCATTCTCTTTTGCCTCACTGCCGCAATCCCCTCCATCTGTGATGGGGGTATGAGAATCAGCTGTTCTCAATTCCGATCACCGTGCCTGCGTCTTCTGAGAGCTTTCAGCAATGAGACACAAGCTCTCATTCAAAACAAACCTTTCCGTGTTTCTATTAATAGGACAAAGTCTCAGCAGTACCATCTTGTGTTTAAAAAATAAAAATACACCCAATTACACCATATACTATTTTTACATAGAAAAATTATTATTAGTTTTTTATTTCATTATTTTTTAACCCCTTCCAACACTGCCCCATAGTTACCAAAATAAAACACTTGTTAAAAAAAATTACATCATTTAAAAAAAAATTACATATTAGAAAAGAACCTTAGGTACTTTTCTAATATGTATGTCAAAAATCCCTACACGGAAAAAATACACCTTTATTTCCAGATAAAATATTATCGCCATTCATTGTACTAGGGTGAATCAGCTAAAAATAGCGCTAATAGATTTGGGCGCGGCTATATTTCTAATGTTAATTATCGTTTTTGTAAATTTACACTCAATTTTGCATATGTTTGGGCGCAAGTGTCTAAAATCGATATTTTACGTAAATCGATAAAGTAAATCGATAAAGTAAACTGTAATATTCCTAATTTTGTTGTGGAATCGGTAATATCGGTAATTTAAAGTTTATGATAATATATCAGAATGAATATCATAACGCTAAATAAAGAAAAACGATGTGAGTCATAGCGATAACTAAAAGTTTATTGGTGTAATAACGGTAAATGAACATGTTTAACTATGGAATGTCAGCAAATTCTGTCCAAAAACAGATCATTTTGTAATTACGAAAATATAACATTCACTGTACGGATGTAAAACCGATATTTGAGATTTCTATTTTACGATAATATATGAAGTATTTACAATAATTTAGGGTTAGACTCCACCAGGGGGGTGGTTAGGGTTAGGCACCACCAGGGGAGTTTTAGGCTTAGGCACCATCAGGGGGGTAGTTAGGGTTAGGCACCACCAGGGGAGTTTTAGGGTTAGGCACTACCAGGGGAGTTTTAGGGTTAGGCATCACCAGGGGGCTGGTTAGGGTTAGGCACCACCAGGGGAGTTTTTGGGGTTAGGCAACACCAGGGGAGTTTTAGGGTTAGGCACCACCAGGGCTGTGGTTAGGGTTAGGCACCACCAGGGGGGTGGTTAGGGTTAGGCACAACCTTAGGGTTAGACACCGCCAGGGGAGTTTTAGGGTTAGGCACCACCAGGGGGGTGGTTAGGTTTAGGCACCACCAGGGGGGGGGTGGTTAGAGTTAGGCACCACCAGGGGAGTTTTAAGGTTAGGCACCACCAGGGGGGGTGGTTAGGGTTAGGCACCTCTTGGGGGTCTAGGGGTTAGGGATAGGTACAGGGAGGGTTCTGTGTCAGAGTAGGGTTAGGTATACTTAGGGTTAGCCACCACCATGGGGGTTAGGGTTAGGCACCACCATTGGGGTGGTTAGGGTTAGGCACCACCAAGGGAGGGTTCTGTGTGAGAGTATGGTTGGGTTAAGCTGTGTTGTTGAATTTTATTACAATATTTAACGTTATAATATTTTCGTTTTCAACTCACATCTGTTTTAAAACTGTAATTATGATAATTGGAATTATCGATTTTACATTACAAATATCATTAAATTATTGATATTTCTAAATTACCACAATTTTTTTAAATGTACGCTACTAGGGAGTCTGGACACAATTTAAACATTGTAATAACCGGGACAAATGGGTAAATACAATGTGTGGGTTTTATGTATCAAAGCACATTTTATTTTAAACTATAATGGCTGAAAACTGAGAAATAATGATTTTTTTTTCTCTCTTATTTTTTCCTTTGCAATGCATATAAAATAAAATAATTCTTAGCAAAAAGTACCACTCAAAGAAAGCCTAATTTGTGGCAAAAAAAATATTATATAGATCATTTCAGTGTAATAAGTAACAATAAAGTTATTGCTGAATGAATGGGAGGAGCGCTGAAATGTGAAAATTGTATTGGTTTTTAAGGAGGAAAAAAACTGTGATCCTGAAGTGGTTAATGTATTACATAGTATTGTGAGGCTCCATCAAACTGTCAGTCAATAGTCTCCAGGCAGCTTTAATAATTATTCAGTGGATAGATACCAGCTGAATTTTCTAATGTACCTGCAGCAGGATTTTCCAACCTAAGTCTGTATGAACATATGCTGGGTTCACAGATCCTTGTGCTAAATAGATATTAATATAGTGGGAGAAGGAGGCCTCGGGCTGCGCACAGCTCATCTGTCCAGAAGCACGTCACCAAGTCATGCAGGAGAGCCTCATTCAGTTCATTGCAGCCAGCAGGGACTGGAGATAATGCCTGGAAAGAAGGATGAGAGGTTACTGGAGCAGATAATCCGACATCCATCCATTAATACATTTTTTTTATTTTATCACTTCCCTGCCAATATTCTGTGAGAGGAATTAGAGCTATTTTTACTCTGTTAATTGCCTGAACTGAGTGCTGTCTGTTACATCAGCAATCTGCATGCCTTGCGCTGTGTACTTTACAAGGAAATGTGCCTATCTATCTATGTTAATGGCATATACACAGTACAATGACATGCAAAGATCAAAGGGAATTATTTATTTTATAAAACTTTTTTTTTTTGCATTTATTTCACAACACAGTTTAAATGTGCAGCGATGGGCAGAAACTAATGGCAAATAATCAGAAATTCATTTTCAACAGACCTGAGCAGAACGCAAAAAATAAAACTTGAGAACTAATAGGTTGTTTTCGGTAATTGTATGAAACAGTTGTTTTCTTTTGTAAATTTCTCAGAAAATGAGGTTAATTCTTTTCATTAATATGACCTATTCAGAGATTGAGGTACAATTAGAATAACATTTTATTAATTTTGGAAAGTGGAGAAGAGTTAAAAGGATTCCGAGCACCTCTCATGGGCAGGCCTTTAACCTCCCTGGCGGTTTATTTATTTTGCCAGGGAGGCTGCAATGTGTTTTTTTTTTATAAAAAAAAAAAATATTTCATGCAGCCAACTGAAAGTTGGCTGCATGAAAGCCCACTAGAGGGCGCTCCTGATGCGTACTTTCGATCGCCTCCGGCAATCGAAAGTAACAAGATAGGCCGCAATGAGCGGCCTATCTTGTTTCGCTTTCCTCGTCGCCATGGCGACGAGCGGAGTGACGTCATGGACGTCAGTCGACGTCCTGACGTCAGAGCCGCCCGATCCAGCCCCTAGCGCCGGCCGGAACTGTTTGTTCCGGCTGCGCTGGGCTCGGGCGGCTGGGGGGACCCTCTTTCGCCGCTGCACGCGGCGGATCGCCGCGGAGCGGCGGCGATCGGGCAGCACACGCGGCTGGCAAAGTGCCAGCTGCGTGTGCTGCTTTTTTCAGAACCGAAATCGGCCCAGCAGGGCCTGAGCGGCGACCTCCGGCGGCATACCCCGAGCTCAGCTCGGGATTACCGCCAAGGAGGTTAAGACAGATGACTTCTAACAAAGTCGTGCTGTGACCCATCTGGAGTAGCCTCTTGCAATGGCCATGCATGTCACTTCCTCTTCCTGGTTCATTTAGTGATGCACTTCTCTAACAGAGAAAACAGGGGTGACCCGGAAGTTATAACATAGCCAAGATGGCATCCACGATTTTTAAATTGAAATCAAACAAAAACTATTTCGTGGTGATTCAGGCATCAAATGAAAGAGGAGAGCACACGCTACAGAAAGGTATGCATCTTTAAAGAACAGGCAAAGGTTTGTGATTTCATAAGGGCAGCCATCTTTTTGGTTGAAAGAAGGTGACAGGGAGCATAAGACAGTTCCAACTGTCCTGTGTGTTGATCACCCCTCCCAGTTGCTAGGCAACGTGAATAACAACATAGGAAATACCATCATGCTTTGCACAGCATCAGGGGAAGAAAGCCCGGGCAGTTTCTTTGATGTGGTGGAGCTAAGCTAAAAATGCAGCTAAGTGAGACTTCTATAAGAAAAACAAAGTCCTGATGCTGTGAAACTGTTAAAGAAACACCAAGCCTTTTCAGTTCTGCTGAGTAGATTTTTAGTCTGGAGGTTCACTTTAAGTATTTGCAGTACTGGTCAGAGTCTTAAAGGCATGTCCATGAGAGGTGACCCTTTAAAGGACAACTGTAACAAGAGGCATATGGAGGCTACCATATTTATTTCCTTTTAAGCAATACTTGTTGCCTGGCTGTCCTGCTGATCCTTTGCTTTTAATACTTTTAAACATAGACCCTTGAACAAGCATGCAGCAGATCAGGTGTTTCAGACATTATTGTTAGATCGGACAAGATTAGCTGCATGCTTCATTCTGGTGTTATTCAGAAACTACTGCAACCAAATAGATCAGCAGGACAGCCAGGCAACTGGTATTGTTGAAAAGGAAATAAATATGGCAGCCTCCATATTCCTCTCAATACAGTTGTCCTTTATAGCCACTGTTAGGCCTTGTTCACACTATAAATCACCAGCGCTATCACAAGTGCTGAGTGATTTAAAGGGTTTTTTTTGAAGCACTTTTACAAGAGCTTTCTGATCGATTTTCGCTGAGAAAAATGCTTTTCTAAGCGCTTTTGTGGAGCAGGAAGTGAACTCTTTAACCCGGAAATCAATAAATACATTGTATTTATTCATAAAGCGTTCAGGAAATCGCAATTCAAAGCGCTTTTTCAAGTGCTTTGCGATTTCCCTGTACTTTCTATTGAATCGCAAACGCTCAGAAAATGTAGGAGAATGTGCAGGAGCCACGTTTGCGATTGGATAGAAAGCTCATCGCTTATGTGAGAACACTCTTATGAGCTAACATTGCACTAATACTTTTAAGGCAATTTTGCCAGCGTTAAAGAAAGAGCGAAATCGCTCTTAGAGTGAACAAGCCCTCAGTGTGTTATTTCTATCTTTACACCATTTTTAGTTCTCTTTTTCTTTTGTGAAACCTGTAAGTAGAATAGTGTGAAAAGATACGCTGCAGTAAAGGTAGTACTAATAATTGGGTCTTTATAATAAAAGGGAGCATTGTGCAGGCAACTTAAAAATGGGAGCACCGTGGGGACACTATACTAAAAGAGATACTGGGGGGGGGGGGGGGGGGAGCTATAATAATGGTGGCACAATGAGGGATTTTCTTAGGGATTTTCTTAAATGGAGCACTAAAGTATAAAATATAATAAAGGAAGTGCAGGAGCACTATTGGGGGGAACAAAAATAGCAGAAAACTATAATTAAGGGAGTACTATAATAAAGAGAGCACCATGGAGGGGGAGGCATTGTGATAAATGGAGCAATAGCAGGGTCAATATAATAAAGGGGGGCACTATAATGGGGGCACTATAATGAACAGTGTACAATATAGGCACACAGGGTTGGATTAATATCTCAGTAGCCTATAGACACAGAAGAGATGATGGCTTAAATGTTGTCCTTCTGCAAATCCCACCCCTAGGTCACACTCCTTTATGTTACTGAACAAAACTGAAAAAACAGCCAGTAACAGTGTTATAGAAAAACCTTTACATGTGTTCTATTATTATTATTATTATTATTTTTAGTATTTATATAGCGCCAACATATTACGCAGCGCTGTACAGTGTATATATCTATATCTATATATATATATATCTATATATATATCTTGTCACTAACTGTCCCTCAAAGGAGCTCACAATCTAATCCCTACCGTCACCATATGTCTATATTATGTAGTGTAAGTACTGTAGTCTAGGGCCAATTTTTTTTTCTTTTTTTAGGGGGAGCCAATTAACTTATCCGTATGTTTTTGGAATGTGGGAGAAAACCGGAGTGCCTGGAGGAAACCCACGCAGACACGGAGAGAACATACAAACTCTTTGCAGATAGTGCCCTGGCTGGGATTCGAACCAGGGACCCATCGCTGCAAGGCGAGAGAGCTAACAACTACGCCACCGTGCTGGTATATCATTCAGCTGTAACCGTAAGTAAATGTGCTTTGTTGTAAAAACTCGAATTGAAAGGCATGTGTGCATGTAAACAGCTGGGTTGGAGATAGCCATATTTGGCCACCTTTTCAGCACCAGCCGTCTGTATGTAAATGACCACTGTGCTCATTGGTAATTCCAGCCCTGGGCACACTGTATTACACACAGCACTACAACAAAGGGAGCTCAGAAAATGTGCATTACCAAAGAATCATAACAAAGAGCACTGTAACAAAGGGAGCTGTATGTGTAGGCACTACATGGAGGGGGAATGGAACCGAAAAATCTAGGTGTAGGTACCAGGTGGTATTGCCGCCTAATGATCAACTAAAGCTGTTCCTTCAGCAGTAATGGTAAGGATGCAACTGTTAACCAGTATACTATACTGTTATACACGTAAAATAATGCTTTACATACTTTTAACCATTTTCTGCTGTCATTTTGCCATATTCCTGTGTACATTATACAACTGCTTAGTCAAAGCCCCTAACTGTCCCTCTGAGGAGCTCACAATCTAATCCCTACCCTAGTAATATGGCCTTTATAGTCTATGGGCAATTTAGGGGGGAAGCCCATTAAAGTACCTGGATGTTTTTGAGATGTGGGAGAAAACCGGAGTGCCCAGAGGAACCCATGCAGACACAAAAAGGGAATACAAACTCCATGCAGATAGTGCCCTGGCTGAGATTCAAACTGGTGACCCAACGCTGCAAGGAGAGAGTGCTATCAACTACGCCACCATGCTACCCAATGCATGCATTTTTTTTTGTTTGTTCAGCAAAAAGAGCCCAAAGCACACCACATTGCAGTACGATCCACAATCTTTTATTCATATAGCCCATCCACAAGATTAAAATAGGCAGATGACACATTTTGAACCAGCAGGTTCTTTGTAGTAGCTATGACTAAGGACCTGCATGTCCAAAATCTGTCAACTGCCTATCTTAATCTTGTGGATGTGCTATAAATAAAAGTTTGTGGTTTTTACTACAATAAGATGTGCTGCTGGCTCCTTTTGCTGAACATGTGATTGTTGTGTTGTGTTATTGATTGTCCTGTGGAGGAATTGCCAGGCACCAGCAGGTAGGAGGGTTGAAGTGGTCTACTCCAGCTCATATTTTTTGTTTATGCCAATAATACTATTAGAACACAGACTGAGATGTCTGATGATTAACTAAGTCAAGTATCTACATTTTGGAACAATTACACTTTAATCTCTTTCAGGCTTAGGTGATTGAAATCTATGCCCTGTTTACTTCCTGTTATCTTTGCCAGGGCGTAGATTTCAATCACTCACTGTCCTCGTAGCTCCCATTGCTCTGGCACTGTTGCAGCCCGCTTGCTGTCCAAACGACAGCTGAGCTCTCTACACCGGTCAGAACCAATTTCATTGGCTCCTGATCCTGTCATAACTGTGAGCCAATCACGTTGATCACAGTGTAAAAAAATAGGAAAATAATGGCTCTGTTTCTTAACCTCCCTGGCGTTTGTTATAAACTGTTCTATATCACCTTGCTTCGACACCACCGTCTCACAGACTGTGAGATCACTTGACTCTCAACACAGCAAGTAGGAGATAGACTTCCTCAGGCTTCTTCAATGTTTACGTTATTTATTCAAGTAACAGAAATACAGATAGATACAGTTTATCATCTCCTGGCAAAGCAGACTTCCATGTTGCGTTACAGCTGCGTGAGTACCTTCCTGCTGAAGGTACCCAGGTCTTATTGTATCTACTCTATGTTACATCTAGACTACCTATGTACAGCATACATTATATCAGATTACAGAAAGGAAAAACATATTTAGAGGTCCCAGTCAGCCTTGCTAGCTAGTGCGAAAGTAAGGAGCAGAATGCCCTCTCCATCGCTCACTCCGGGTTTAATACCGACTAGGAAAGAGTTAAATATGACATCATCTTCGCCATACCCTATATCCGTCTATTGGTGGACCCACTTGTGGTGTCATCATACACACCTACTCGATTAATAATCAATGAGACATTTGACATACATGCAGGAATGTGGATATTTACAAAACATGGCTTATGTTTATTGTTCCATGCCCAGGTCAGGGAGACCTGCGGCCTTGTTCAGAGAACAGCTTCTTGGTATGTTCTAGTTCTGCTGACAGAACTGCAGATTTTCTATCTAAAAGAAAATCCCCTTAAAGGGCAGGTCTGCTCATCAAGCCTTTTTGACTAACTCAGTCCAAATAACTGAGGCCTACTTAAATTATAACAATCCCCCCTAAAAAGGCTTGACCCGCAGATCCCAGCTTCTGAACCTAACCGTACCTGGTTTCTTTTCTTTCATGTTTCACTTTTCGATGTTCGTGCTCACACAACTTCTCTGCTCTAGACAGTTACCCCTTGAAGAGAGAGAGAGCACGACCTCTTGGTCTTCCTGTAACCAGGCTCTCTGGAGAGGCCCTACTTCTAAGTCCCTCTATACCACATGCTCAGCATTTGCGTCACTTGCGTATCACTCACAAACTTGCATGACCACAGAAAAGTGAAACTTGTGTGTTTGTTACTCAATGGAGCAGTGCTAGGTGCCTTCTAAAAGAGCGCCTTTATACAATCAGCTCCATCACCGGTACTACTAAACCTATACCTGTAACCCTGTATATCCCTTAATTTAAAAATATTGGTTCATGAGATTGTTTATGAGGCACCAATCTCTGAACCAGGTTAATTTGTTTTACGTAATTTTAACACGCAACCTCACCTGGATAATGATGCCTAAAGTTGTCATCCCCATCCAGACGACCAGTGGGTGTAGAAAGAACTTTGGAACTGCAGAGGCCCAGTCCGAGTGTCCCTGGAACATCACCGGAAACCTTTTCCACCAGGTCAGACTGGAACTCACCTGCCTATTTTTGTGTTCTACCTCGTTAAGATCACCTGGATCATGGTGAAATCTTACCTCTAACTTAGTGTACTGTTTGTTTAACCTTTGTAACAAAGTGTGGTCGTCTTGGGTCAAAGCCTGTTCCCCTTTGTCCCATGTCGTGTTCTCTTTCAGGATGGGAACTTCCCGTGAAACTTTGAACTTTAGAGTTCTCTTAACAATTTGAGAAATAACGTCATCCAACCTGGATGACTGGATCCATATGGGATCTCCACTCACCCAATATGTTCCCCTTGACAGATCCCCCTTATTGGAACAATTATGAACATGTACCTTGAATGTGTCCTTAGACAGGATGCTAAAAAAACAAACCTTTCCTTCAGCCACCGGAACTATCGGTTGGGCTTCAGGGTGGATCTTTTGAATGGTAGCCTCGCATTCTGCGTTATTGAGCCCGCAGGCTTCTTCACTAAATTTGACTTGCCCCGGCCAACGCAGGTACTCTCGCAAGAATTGCCCGCATGAGGACAACTCTACTTGTTTCACCTCCCCGTCTAGCACCAAAAAAGGTTGACCTCTCAGGTCCTGGTGGAAGACACGGGTTGAGGTGGGAACTAAGGAAGTGGCGGTGCCTTAAGGAATGTTGCACCATTTCCATTTGTTCACCCAAACATCTCGAAGCTGCCATGCAAAAGATCCTTCTCCAGAAAAATCGATATACCTCCCCTTGTCCAATCTCAGTTGCACAGGATCTTTAAGCATCTCCCTGACAAAATATGCCCCCAACTGTCCTGATTGGACCTCTTCCCCCCTTATGTCCTGAGGCACAATATGTACCTGAGGTCAGGAAGACTGTACTCTCTGCAATCTTTCAATTAAGAGTACCTCTTCACTTACCCAACTAGCATGAGGATAAGTGGCTGCATATGGACTGTGTAATATCGTCCCTTGTGGTGACCCGGGTGGTGTGAATGGGGTTCCCTGTGTTGGCTTTCCCTCCCCCGGGACCGCTCTCCCCACCCTCTTTGTCACCTGGAAATGTGGCTTGATCTCGATTTTTACTTTTTGTTTCGAGAACCACAAACCCTCGGCTTTCCAGCCTTTACGTGTGTATAGTTGTTTCAGAGGCACTCTCTGTTGGTAGCTCCAGAGTGTGATGTTGTCCCCTGCGTCTCTCCGGTAGGAGAATTGATGCCTCCTGCTCGTTCCTCTCCAATCTGGAACCATCTCACTCTGCATAACCAAGACAAGGTACCCCTGAATCACACACTCCACCTTTTGCATGTACCCATTGTACTGCAATGTACCTTTTAACAACTCTTTGGATCGGTGCATCGATTCTGGGAGTGTGGCATTCAATAGCAGATTTACACTGCCATTCAATTCCCACTGCCCGCACACCTGACCCTTCAGACCTTTCACCCACATTGTGCCCTGAAATTTGTTTTCTCCTGGCACAAGTGCTCTTTTCCTCTGTCCCTGCATGGTCCATCTGTGCCAAGCGAAAGGAGGTGTGAAAGGATTAGTACCTTTGTCACCCAACATTAACATGCTTGGGCCTTGCATTCTCATTAACTCCTTATTATACATGAGAATGTCCTCTCTTCGTTCTCCTAGGACGAAACGGCAACCTAGGATCACCATCAGCACGGTACTCTTCATTATAAAAGCACCACCTTGGGAAAGAAAAACATTAGCAATTTGCACTATGCTTTGCTCAGTCAGTTTTTTTAGACGTTTTCCGATCTCAAGAATCTCGTGTTTTAGTCTCTTTCCAATTTCAGGAATCTCATGTTTTAGTCTCTTTCCAATTTCAGGAATCTTGTGTTTCTACAAACTTAGATTGGCATCTGGAACCTTTCGCTTATCCGACTGACATCTCCATCTTTGCTGCCAGCACTGCAGCTGTCTCGATTCCATATTGCCCAACTCCTGAAATCAAAATACAAACAAATCAATTCTTATTAATGATTTGGGATTCGCCCTGCGGCTTGTACTCTGTACACTTTAAATTGATCAATATATATATCGTAATTGATCTCGTTGCTTTATGGTTCTCATGTCAAGAACTCTGTTTACTCTTTTTGGTAGATTGTAGTTAAACTTCACCTCCCTACCTCCGTACTATCCTCAGTACTTACCTGTTTAAAATATGCTCCCGCGGACTTCACCTCTGGAAGCTCTCACCTCATTGCAGCTCCTTCCACATCCCCCCCCCCCTATCTATCCATGCGCGGTCGTCGCATGCACAGATTACGGATGCCACACCTGTTGCTGCTTTGCAGGTGAGCCTGCAATGCTCTTACTCATTTTCGCATTAACTTATCTAGAACTTCATCGCGATACCAGCTCTGCTAGAAGTTCTGTGTGTTGTACCCTCTGATCAATGTTTGCCGTGCCACTACCTAAACTACAAAAAAATGGCTGCCTCCCTGTAGGAAGGAGCACTTTGCACTTAACCTACACAGGGTGCAGGGCTAAGCATACCAGCGTCACATGCCTGTATGCAGATCCATGAATGCCCACGTGGCAGGTAGTCATATGGCAAACACCGTACTGATACACTGTCACTCTGTCCATGGCAATTCTTTCGTTTGTATAATTGCCCCATGAACTGCTGTCAGTTCTTGTTCTTTGTGCTACCATTGATAGGAGCTGGAAAAAACATATTTGACCAATCAGTGGACGAGAAAAAAACAGCCCCAGCCCAGCATAGACCTCTTAGTCAAGCTCTGGCCCTGTCCACAACAAAAACCGGAAAAAAATGTTACCGCTCTGCAGCAGCGGCGACGGAAACCCGGATTGGTCAACTCCCTTTTTTCCAACTCCGGCACCCCCTTGCTGCACTGTTGGGAACTCATGCTGCAACACCCATTAAGGTGCCCCACTTACAGGAATAATCCCATAAGCAACTCAGTACAGACCCATTCCTGATCTGCCCTGTTCATTGTCTCCCTGCACCCAGCTGGGAAACATTTCCTATCCGTGACCATGCTAGTCTTACAGTAATAGCTTGGTGCACATATTCTGGCACTCCTTTCCATGGACCCAGGGGAAACTTCTGGGGAAATACTTTGAGAACCGAGACACTTAGTAGAATGTCTCTGTATTTCTACCCCCCTCCCTTTCAGCTGCTCTACCCGGAGCCGCGAGCACAGCCTGACGTGACGTGGATCCAGCAGCCCCTCCTCCCCCCTGCCATGACGTGTGGGGGCCATGACTCTTGGGGGCGGGCCCTCTCCACTGCCGCCATTTTGAGTCCTGGACTGCCAGCTAAGATGGCTGCTATCAATCTCCCGTAGCAACCCCTTAATCCTATACACATTAGGAGAGAAACAAAAGCAACCGAACAAACATGTTATGCATAGTTACACAGCATCTATAAACAGTGCAGAGAAACAGACACAAAACAAAAAAAAATCAGCATTTCGCCACATACATTCCTGGATGTCCGTAAAAACCTGAGGAGAAATCCTTTTTCCCAGCTGTTTCCCAGCTATCACCCCGGGACATGGAAACCTCCCTCTCTACACTAATCATCTGCAGCTTATCTCAGCCATAACTCAAAAGTACGAAAGCGCGCAGCATAACTCCAAACCACATTAACAGCTAGTACTTCTGAGGCGAACAACAGACGAGCTGGCTACACAACATAACAGATGCAGACATTTACAAACATGTTAGCAGCTCTGACTGGAAACGCACGGAGGAAAGACAAACAAAAACCTCACCCATTATCTCAGCTGTAGCTATAAACTTACTTACACAGCCACCCAGAGACAAGGGCTGTGTATCCCTGTCCCCCCAGCTCCCCGAAAAAAAAGAGAAAAGAAAAAAAAACAGCTCACCGAGAAAAAAACTTACTTCTAAGTTTTACAACTGTTCTCTCCTTCCCTCTCCTGTCTACTCGGCTACCTCTCTCCCCCTGTCCACCACTAACACTGTTGGTTTCCCTCTGCCGCGGGGGACCCCCCCCCCCCCCCCGCCCTTATCTGTCATCCTGCCCAGTCTCTGGACAGGGAGAGAAAAACAAAACAACCCAGAGAGAGAGAAAAAAAACCATCTGCAACACAGGAACATTGAATCCTAAGAAACAATCAAAGCGCATAAACTCTGAAAACAGCGCTATGTATTTACACCCCTCCCACCACGCACGGGAGAGATGAGAAGCCCGCAGCCTCCACACTGCAATTAACACATTATCCTCTCCTTGTTATAACACCAAATACAACACAGATAACACCATATAACAACGTAAATCATACGTGCCTGATCTGCAGACTCTTCGCAATTCATCAGCATTCCGCAACGGTTCTACCACGAAACTGAATGGACACCGGAATTTTCTGTGGGGGCTCTCTCTCCCCCCACAGCGGATCGACCTCTCGCAGCACGCTGCCAGCTGGCCACAGAAGATTCCGTCCGATCCATCTTTAGGCTGGTAACTGCAGTGCACAATGCAGTCACAGTGTAACGTCCAAGAGTTTCGCCGCTGATTTTCTCGAATTGCTGCCGTGTGCTTGGCTCCCGCACACTCTCCACACCACTTAGTATCTGCTTGATAAGCTTTACAGTCTGCGTCCGTCTATTCCGCTTGTTTTCCTGTGGAATCTCTTGAAAACACCTTCGGCCCCCGGCCCCTGTCTGCTGGTACCGCTAGACAGTGTTCAATCAGGGTTTAAATCGGCACCATTGTTATAAACTGTTCTATATCACCTTGCTTCGACACCACCGTCTCACAGACTGTGAGATCACTTGACTCTCAAAACAGCAAGTAGGAGATAGACTTCCTCAGGCTTCTTCAATGTTTACGTTATTTATTCAAGTAACAGAAATACAGATAGATACAGTTTATCATCTCCTGGCAAAGCAGACTTCCATGTTGCGACACAGCTGCGTGAGTACCTTCCTGCTGAAGGTACCCAGGTCTTCTTGTATCTACTCTATGTTACATCTAGACTACCTATGTACAGCATACATTATATCAGATTACAGAAAGGAAAAACATACTTAGAGGTCCCAGTCAGCCTTGCTAGCTAGTGCGAAAGTAAGGAGCAGAATGCCCTCTCCATCGCTCACTCCGGGTTTAATACCGACTAGGAAAGAGTTAAATATGACATCATCTTCGCCATACCCTATATCCGTCTATTGGTGGACCCACTTGTGGTGTCATCATACACACCTACTCGATTAATAATCAATGAGACATTTGACATACATGCAGGAATGTGGATATTTACAAAACATGGCTGATGTTTATTGTTCCATGCCCAGGTCAGGGAGACCTGCGGCCTTGTTCAGAGAACAGCTTCTTGGTATGTTCTAGTTCTGCTGACAGAACTGCAGATTTTCTATCTAAAAGAAAATCCCCTTAAAGGGCAGGTCTGCTCATCAAGCCTTTTTGACTAACTCAGTCCAAATAACTGAGGCCTACTTAAATTATAACAGCGTTCTGGACTTTGCTTGCTGAGTGTTGTGCCTGATCGCTGCCGCTCGCCGCCGATCCGCCGCCGATACAGCCCCCCCCCCAGACCCTGTGCGCTGCCTGGCCAATCAGTGCCAGGCAGCGCTGAGGGGTGGATCGGGACTCCCTGTGACGTCATGATGTCCATGACGTCGATGATGTCATGACGTGCGTCATCATGGCGACGGGGGAAGCCCTCCTGGAAATCCCGTTCAGAACGGGATTTCCGGACGGGTGATTGCGCCGGCGGGGATCGGAGGGGTGGGAGGGACGCCGCAGGGAGGGGGGAATCATGTAGCTAGTGCTAGGCTAGCTACATGATACATTTAAAAAAAAAAGGTGCAAAAAACGTTCCCGCGGCCGCAGGGGAATTAGAACGCCAGGCAGGTTAAGGGGCCAAAACCATCCAGTATTGAAGGGGTTAAGAAGCAAAGAAATAAAATTCTGGAAAGAGAGAAATGCTTTCTTCCCCATTAATGTACAAAAACAATTATGCTTCCAGCAATGTTAAACTCAAGCAGGCCTTCACAGAAACATAGAATGTCTGTAAATAAATATAGTGTTCAATGTAATACTGTATTGTTTATATCAGCTAAATTCAATGGTGATATAAGAAAATAGGAAATTAGTTCCCCTTCGGCAATCTCTCAGTGTTATAGGTTTCAGCGTAAAATGTTTTCTGTGAGATTTTTTTCTCTTTTTTTGATGGCTTTAGCTTTGGGGACCTTTTCACATAAGAACAGTATGTGATGAGAAAACCTATTGATATTTCCACTATGCAGTGCATGCTCCCAAGGTTTCTATAAAATGACAATCATTTCTTCCTCTCTTACAGATCGTTTTACAGCTTTTTTGTGTTCTGCAGGAATTGTCCCTTTTTGTCTGCTATCTTTTTAATAGGCTAAATCCATCACCTGTTCAAATCCTCATGTGAACACAATATGACAGTCTTCCTGTCAAGCATTGAGATTACAGATTGTGTAGTCTGCCTGCTTGGGGGCCAGGAGATTTCATTGCTGATTTTAACGTCTGTGCATTGTGATTAGATATTGTTGGTAAATGCCTTAACCCTTCCACCTTATCCTCAGTCTTTTCTTCTTTTTCTACAATGGTCTGTTGTGATGTATCAAAATACTTGCTTTTAAAATGGTTATGTGAAAAAATATCTTATGATGTTGTAAGACTTACAGAGGAACTGTAGTGAAAATAACATAATGAGTCAATTGCTTATTTTTTGTACAATATTCATTTATATTCAGTCAGTGTTTTCCTACTGTAAAATATTTCCTCACCTTGGTTTGCAATCTGAAATTTACCACAGGTGGTGACATTTTCCGTGCTAGCAAGGTGCATCACTGAGGAGTGGTTGTGTGTGAGCTGAATAGAAAAAAAATCTGGTTTCCCAGAGTGCGCTTGGAGAAGAAGAGTCTAAGCTTTACATCACTGAGAGGGTGGGGCTACATACCTATATACAGCAATATATAGATGTAGGACGTTTTTCATTTTTCTGGTGCTTTCTGGGGGGGGGGGGGGGCTTAAAGTGGACCTGACATCTTGCACAGGACAGAAGAAGAACATAGAGAAATGCACCCTGTATGTATTTAGTGAGTTTAACCTGTTCAATTCTCCCTCATTTGTGTCTAATGACAAGTTATCTGATCTCTCCCCTGTGTCACGGCAGAGATAGCAGATACGCCCATCTGAATGTACAGGATGTTAACAATATGTCTGCTTCCATGAATCAGGAAGTAGGAACAGTGCAGATTTATTTTAGGATTTGTATGAGCTGTAACAAAGAAATGTTTTTTGTTTGAAGGTTATTATGCTGTTCTGTATCTTTTAGAGCAGCAGAGAGGACATTCTGAGTTCAGGTCTTCTTTAATGCTACTGAATAAACAGTTACTGGGATTCTGTAGCTGCATGTCCAGTGATGCACAGGGAAAGGAGATTAACCTGAATGATGCAAGTTAAATCACCTAGTATATATATATATATATATATATATATATATATATATATATATATATATATATACAGTATATATACATATACAGTATATATACATATATATACATTTTAGTACACTGGAACTTGATGACTTTCCAAGAAGACTCTGTTGGGATTGCCTTTCCCTTTATTTCCAAGCGTATATGCACAAATTATCTATAGATCTTTATTAGCTGTATGGGTTTACTATGACTCACATCAGGCTGAGAAATATCTATATAATTCCATTAAGATGCCAAATTATGTTTTTACAGGTCAGCAGAGGTTTTTAAACATGGTGATTTGTGTCACATTCATACAATAACTACTATTATAGAAAATCTAGTGTGTGTGTTTTTGTGTTGAAATTCTCCTATGTATATAACATTTAATAAGTCCTTCACATCAAAGCATTGGAAGGAGGATTGTTAATGTGATTTATAGCACATAATGGAAGACGTCCTTTTAATGATAAATAAATACACTCATGTGCTGGTTTTCATTTTAATATACAACATAAAGATACTTAAGTTGCAGATTTTCCTGAGACAAAATATGAGCTTTCTAAATTAATACATTCATTTATCAGAATCTTAAATATGTTTAAGATAAAGAGAAAATTTGTTTGGAGGAAACATAAGCAAAAATGGCATTGAAAAAAGATTATATATTTTCAAAATAGAAATAAAGATGCCACAAGTAATACAAAGTTGTCATATATTATAATGCATTGCAGGAGAAACGAAAAAAATACAAAAAAATTGTTTTGAAATGGCAGTCTGGCATTGGTCAAAGGATTAAACAAACTATAGATGCTTATTGAAGCTAAATACATTTATTTAAAGAGTACCTAAATTATAGTTTGGTTTAAACCTAATAAGTTGCTAAAATATATACAATCATACATGATAATGTGTTATTTTCTCACCCCAGGGTCCATGTTCCATATATGGTCTTGAAATTGGGCCTTGGCAATTTTTTTTCTTTCTAAACCATAGGTGCAAAGGATGCTGGGGATTGATGTTGTAATTCCACCCCTCATGCCCATGTGATCTAATCAAGACAGGCAGTCAGACATCTGAAGGATTATAGCAAACATACATTATAAGACAGGCTGCAGCAGTTTTCCTGTCTCCTCTCTCCTACACACTGTGAAAAGAGAAGTAATTTGATTCAGGCAGGCAGAGAGCAAGAAAGGGAGGGGCAGGGGAGGGAACCAGACTGGAGGGGAGGACACCTGCTGAGTGTGTACTTTAGCATGAGGATAAAGAAGGAAGTGCTGCTACAGATATAAATGTGAGTTTGTTTTATCCACTACAATGTGCCATATGTTAACTTTATATGTTCATCTAACTGTACACAGTGCATAGACTACATATATGTATTGCCATTCAAACCTTTTTTTGGCTGGAGTTGTTTTGTAATATAAAGGCTGGTAAAGACTAGCAAGTGTGTCAGTCACTCTACAAGCATAAATTAGACAAGTGGGAGGAACCTCCCCCCCAAAAAATAAAATAATTAAAAATAGTTTAAAAGGTAAGAATGTATTTACCTCAATAAGAGTCTGAAATGAGAAGATGAAAATTAAATACATTTTTTAACACATGTATATTAATGTGTGTTAATAAATTGGTTGAATTTTCTTCTTTTTGTTTCAGTGCCTTATTAAGGTAAGCACATTTTTATTTTATATTTTTGGGGTGCCTCTTCCCACAAATCTAATTTTTTAGCCATCTTTCCCCTCTGGGAGGTGATATGTTGAGATCACCTGTTTTTGTGATCTTATGATCTTTTATTGGAGTGCAACCTGGCTATTTTGAAGATTCCTTCAGTACCCAAACTATAGTGAAGAGGTTTTTTTCTTCACTAACACTATCTCCTGTGTAGAGATGGCTCGAACCTCCGATTTTAGGTTCGCAAACCTCGAACGCAAACTTCCGCAAAAGTTTGGGTTCGCACAAACTTCGCGAACCACAATAGACTTCAATGGGCAAACTTTGACATTTTTGCTGGCCACAAAAGTGATGGAAAAGATGTTTCAAGGTGTCTAACACCTGGAGTTTTGCATGGCAGAATGGGATACATGCCAAAAGTCCTGGGAAAAAATCTGGATTTGATGCACAGCAGCGTTTTAAGGGCAGAAATCCCATTGCAATGCTAAATTGGAGGCATAAAGTGCTTTAAAAAATCTTGCATGTGTATACATCATATAATATACCCTATTAGAAAAGTAGTTAAAAATTAACTTTTATTATAAATTCATTAAAAAGTAATCAAATTTCTGATCATGTATTAATTGCGATTAAATTGACTGGAGGAAAGGTAGGGGGTCAATAGGACCATCCTCCTAGTTCACTGTAGTATTACTAAAACCCTACACCAAATTCAACATGTTTCATTTCCTTAATTGGAAACTTCGTCAGGAAAAGTGCGTACCCTAGTGATAGAGTGGTAAAGTGCTCAACATAGTAAATACATAGTATAAATCACATATTAAGAACTGATTAGCAACTAACAGAGTACTGGCCGCAACAGCAGCCTGCTAAGAAATGAGCGCTAGGTCTCTCCTTTTATACCAGTAGTAGGACCTCAAGGGATGCTGGGGGGGGTGGAAACGACCACAAACCTCCTCCCAGTGCTTAAGTAGATTCCCATTGGATCCTGCCAGTGTCCATTAAATGTTTAGACCAATAGTAAGGATAGACTATCAATTGCCATGAAACTAAAAACGTTATTACCCAGTACTTGTATAAGGTTAAAAAACCGATACTGTGTACCCAGAAAGCCCCCAATCATCACCTGAGAAGCGCATTCTCTTCACTGCCCGGAAAGCAGTAAAAAACTTTATCTCCGTATTTTACACAATTTGATTGGTGGATGCGCGGCTAAAGGGGGCGGGAATACGCGTCCCTATGAGGAGGAAGACGGACAGGGAGATAAGCCAATGAGCACACCAGCCACGCCTCCTACTAGGCGTACCATTATGCCGCTTGATGGTTTAGATAGAAGACGTCAGCGCGTATGAAACACCACCCAGGCTACTGCGTGGTTGCCATAGCAACGTATATACTATACGCAGCGTGCAGTAAATAAATTAGAGGGCAGATTGCCATTGGTTGGGGTGCCATTACATCACCGTTACCCCGGAGATGTATATAAACAATCTCATGCGTACTCATGTCCGCATACTGGTTAAAAATACTGGTATAAATACAGATCCTTATGCGCAAAGATAGCCATATCCGCTATAGTCACAGAAATAGATAGATATAAAGTGACATATAAGAGACAATGTAAGCATAAGTCACAATAGACCTCTAAGATGGAGGAGACCACCCTGTCAGCCAACATATTAATACTTTATAAAATACAAGGAACATTAGCATAAGGCCACATTGTAGCCGTAGGTCCTATAAATTTATCGGATAATTTTATTCATATGGAGACAAGGCAGAGGTAAAGAGGGTACATAAATCAGTATTTATGAAAGGGGGGGGGGAGGGGGAAAACCCCCACCAAAATATAGACAACAATGTGTGGAGGAGGAGGCAAAGTGTACTACCTGTGAAACCTAAATAAAGGGGGCAAAAGTAAACCCCTCATTCAGACCACCAGGACTCAAGGTTCCTAGTCTGTATATCCACCTTGCCTCCTGTTGTCTCAGTTTCTGATCGAGATTCCCCCCTCTGGGGCCCATTCTCCATTTCTGTATCACCCAGAATTGAAGACATGTGGGATCACTTTTATGTTTTTCTTGCCAGTGTCTCGAGACTGAGGTATTACGTTTGTGAGAGATGTCTCCCAGATGTTCCAAGATCCTTTCTTTAACTGGTCTTGTGGTTTCACCGATGTACAGGAGCTGACATGGGCATTGTAAGGCATAGACAACACCCTATGTGTTACAATTAAAAAAATCCAGTAGGTCAAAGTTTCTACCATCTTTAGGGGCCTTGAAGTTATTGCATTTTAATACATTAGCACATGCCTTACATCTCCCGCATTTGTACATACCCCGTAGGGGGCCACCAAGCCATGTCTTTTTAGGTTTACCACCCTGATCGCTTTTTGCTGGTAGAAAGGAGTGTGTTAAACTATCCCCCAGATTCCTCCCCCTTCTGTATGTTATCAGTGGTGATTGTGGGAGGAATTATTTTAATTGTGGATCCAATTTTAGGATAGACCAGTGTCTTCCCAAAATTCTCTTAACATTATTCGATTGATTGGTAAATGTACTTATTAGTCTGGCCTTAGACCCATCTCCTTTATTTTCTTTTCTTTTAGGGATCAGTAAATCCTTTCTCTCAGTTGATTGAGCTCTCTCATATGCACTAGTGATCACTTCCTTAGGATAGCCCCGGTTTAGGAAACGTTTCTCCAGTACTCTACATTCCTCTCCAAAGTCAGCTACATTGCTGCAGTTCCTGCGAGCCCGCAGGAACTGTCCTTTTGGGATCCCCTTCTTAAGGGGTTCTGGATGGAAACTATTCCATTCCAATAATGAATTGGTAGCCGTGGGTTTTCGAAAAATCTTAGTGTCAAGGCCTCCATTTGAATTTTTAGAAATCCGAACATCTAAGAAATTTATTGCTTCTGCATGTAACTCATGTGTGAAGAACATACCAATGTCGTTGGTATTAAGCTGCTCAACAAAATCCACAAAGAGGGTACTGGGGCCGTCCCACAGGATGAAGATATCATCTATGAAACGGCCCCAGTAAAGGACATGCGAGGTGTAAATTGCCAAGTCCTCCCCAAAGACAATCTGATCCTCCCACCACCCCAAAAAGAGGTTGGCGTATGAGGGGGCACACGCCGTCCCCATCGCACAGCCCCTCCTTTGTAGGTAGTACCTGTTCTGGAATAGAAAGTAATTGTGAGTTAATATAAACTCCAGTAGTTCCAAGATAAAGGAGGAATGTTCTTTTAGATGGATACTCCTTGATCTAAGAAAAAAGTTAGTTGCATTGAGACCTAGTCTGTGGTCAATGTTATTATATAATGACTCTACATCAAGACTGGCTAATAGAGTGTGCTCGCCAACATGTATATCATTTATTTTATTAAGGAGATCCATCGTGTCTCTAAGGTAAGATGGAAGACTTTCCACAAAAGGTCTTAAGAAGGAGTCCACATATCTACTAATCTGTTCAGTAAGGCAGTTATTCCCCGACACAATAGGGCGTCCAGGCGGTGTGTGGAGATTTTTATGTACTTTGGGGAGTGCGTAAAAAGTAGCAACAGTTGGGGATTTAGTTAAAATACAGCCATAATCTTGATCATCAAGGATATTCCTGCTTTTTGCAGCTTTTAGCATACCTTCTAGTTCTTTATAGAAGGTTACTGTAGGATTACCCTCTAGTTTCTTATATTGTTTTTCATCTGTTAGAATATTCTGGCACATTATAATATATGCCTCCCGTGACATCAAGACAACATTTCCACCCTTATCTGATTTTTTGATGACAAGTTCCTCATTTGACACCAAACCATCCAAAGCCAGTTGTTCACCCTTACTAAGGTTATGGTTCGAAAAACCCCTCGTCTTCGCCAAATCCTCCAGGTCTCTCACCACAGTATCAACAAATGTTTGGATTGTAGGGTAGCCACTAATGCTCGGGCAAAATTTACTTTTCATAGTAAGTTCACTTTTAGGTGTCCCCAGCCGTATTTCTCCCGTATTACTCTCCTCCATGAGATCGTTTAAGATACTGAGTGCATTAGCATCTCTCTCCTCATTTCTTTTTGCCTGCATAGTTGGGGAGTTCATATACTTATAAACTGCCAATTTTCTGGCGAACAGATTAACGTCTTTTACCATTTCAAAGAGATCAAATTCAGGTGTGGGTACAAAAGTAAGGCCCCTGGAGAGGACTGAACATTCATTATCACTTAGAGCATAGTTTGTTAGATTTATGATACGCATTGTATTGGCAAGTTCCTCATCTACATCTACCACTCCTCCTCCTTTCTCCTCCATTGACGGGCCTTGTAACCCCATCTGTCCCTGTTCCTCAGTTGTCTTGGTATTCCTGGGGATGTGGGATTTTGTTTTTTGGGTCGTCCCCTGCCCCGTGGATTTTTTGGTTTTACTGGTCTCTCCCCAGATTTTTCAGTTTCTGATTCAGTGTCAGTGGTGGTTTCGTCCCCAGATGACACAGGGTCACGGGGAGGGGTTTGATTTTTTTATCGGTGTCTTTTTCCAATTGTACACTTTACCGTTTTTAAAATCGTGCCAATCTCTGACAAATTTCTTATGTTTCCTCGTTTTAATGCTCTCTTTATGACTTGAAACTTTATTCTGTAATTTTTCTTCCAATTTTTTATAATCAGGATGATCCTTATAACCCACAACCTTTGTATGTTCTGCTGCTAATTTAACATTAATTTTTTCCAAACATTTTACTTCATAATCTTTCAAAAAGGTCATTAGTTCCAAAGTTTGTTTGTTTTTTAGAGCATTCCAACCAGTCATAAATTCATTGTCATCAGTGTGCTTATGAGGGGTAACTAAATTGCGAAGACCCCGAAACGTAATTTGTTCTTTTATATATTTATTAAAACTTGATATTTCCCACCAGCTGCGATTATGTTCTTTATACAGATTGAAAATTGATTTAAAGGCTTCATCTACTTCTGAGGTAGGGGAGGGTAGGTTATCTGGCTGATGGGTGGATGCAACATCACAAGAAAAAACTTCTTTTGCCTCTGCTAATAAATAGGATATGTCAGGTATACTGTCCAAAAAACCCGACATTGCTTTTTACAGTCAATATTGTACTTTTCCTCTCACTGGAAGGGTATATAGGCGTCAGGTCGCCAACCACTATTAATTATCAAAAACACACCTGAATTAAACTACAAAACATATAATATACCCTATTAGAAAAGTAGTTAAAAATTAACTTTTATTATAAATTCATTAAAAAGTAATCAAATTGATGATCATGTATTAATTGCGATTAAATTGACTGGAGGAAAGGTAGGGGGTCAATAGGACCATCCTCCTAGTTCACTGTAGTATTACTAAAACCCTACACCAAATTCAACATGTTTCATTTCCTTAATTGGAAACTTCGTCAGGAAAAGTGCGTACCCTAGTGATAGAGTGGTAAAGTGCTCAACATAGTAAATACATAGTATAAATCACATATTAAGAACTGATTAGCAACTAACAGAGTACTGGCCGCAACAGCAGCCTGCTAAGAAATGAGTGCTAGGTCTCTCCTTTTATACCAGTAGTAGGACCTCAAGGGATGCTGGGGGGGGGGTGGAAACGACCACAAACCTCCTCCCAGTGCTTAAGTAGATTCCCATTGGATCCTGCCAGTGTCCATTAAATGTTTAGACCAATAGTAAGGATAGACTATCAATTGCCATGAAACTAAAAACGTTATTACCCAGTACTTGTATAAGGTTAAAAAACCGATACTGTGTACCCAGAAAGCCCCCAATCATCACCTGAGAAGCGCATTCTCTTCACTGCCCGGAAAGCAGTAAAAAACTTTATCTCCGTATTTCACACAATTTGATTGGTGGATGCGCGGCTAAAGGGGGCGGGAATACGCGTCCCTATGAGGAGGAAGACGGACAGGGAGATAAGCCAATGAGCACACCAGCCACGCCTCCTACTAGGCGTACCATTATGCCGCTTGATGGTTTAGATAGAAGACGTCAGCGCGTATGAAACACCACCCAGGCTACTGCGTGGTTGCCATAGCAACGTATATACTATACGCAGCGTGCAATAAATAAATTAGAGGGCAGATTGCCATTGGTTGGGGTGCCATTACATCACCGTTACCCCGGAGATGTATATAAACAATCTCATGCGTACTCATGTCCGCATACTGGTTAAAAATACTGGTATAAATACAGATCCTTATGCGCAAAGATAGCCATATCCGCTATAGTCACAGAAATAGATAGATATAAAGTGACATATAAGAGACAATGTAAGCATAAGTCACAATAGACCTCTAAGATGGAGGAGACCACCCTGTCAGCCAACATATTAATACTTTATAAAATACAAGGAACATTAGCATAAGGCCACATTGTAGCCGTAGGTCCTATAAATTTATCGGATAATTTTATTCATATGGAGACAAGGCAGAGGTAAAGAGGGTACATAAATCAGTATTTATGAAAGGGGGGGGGGGGAGGGGGAAAACCCCCACCAAAATATAGACAACAATGTGTGGAGGAGGAGGCAAAGTGTACTACCTGTGAAACCTAAATAAAGGGGGCAAAAGTAAACCCCTCATTCAGACCACCAGGACTCAAGGTTCCTAGTCTGTATATCCACCTTGCCTCCTGTTGTCTCAGTTTCTGATCGAGATTCCCCCCTCTGGGGCCCATTCTCCATTTCTGTATCACCCAGAATTGAAGACATGTGGGATCACTTTTATGTTTTTCTTGCCAGTGTCTCGAGACTCTCCCACATCCCCAGGAATACCAAGACAACTGAGGAACAGGGACAGATGGGGTTACAAGGCCCGTCAATGGAGGAGAAAGGAGGAGGAGTGGTAGATGTAGATGAGGAACTTGCCAATACAATGCGTATCATAAATCTAACAAACTATGCTCTAAGTGATAATGAATGTTCAGTCCTCTCCAGGGGCCTTACTTTTGTACCCACACCTGAATTTGATCTCTTTGAAATGGTAAAAGACGTTAATCTGTTCGCCAGAAAATTGGCAGTTTATAAGTATATGAACTCCCCAACTATGCAGGCAAAAAGAAATGAGGAGAGAGATGCTAATGCACTCAGTATCTTAAACGATCTCATGGAGGAGAGTAATACGGGAGAAATACGGCTGGGGACACCTAAAAGTGAACTTACTATGAAAAGTAAATTTTGCCCGAGCATTAGTGGCTACCCTACAATCCAAACATTTGTTGATACTGTGGTGAGAGACCTGGAGGATTTGGCGAAGACGAGGGGTTTTTCGAACCATAACCTTAGTAAGGGTGAACAACTGGCTTTGGATGGTTTGGTGTCAAATGAGGAACTTGTCATCAAAAAATCAGATAAGGGTGGAAATGTTGTCTTGATGTCACGGGAGGCATATATTATAATGTGCCAGAATATTCTAACAGATGAAAAACAATATAAGAAACTAGAGGGTAATCCTACAGTAACCTTCTATAAAGAACTAGAAGGTATGCTAAAAGCTGCAAAAAGCAGGAATATCCTTGATGATCAAGATTATGGCTGTATTTTAACTAAATCCCCAACTGTTGCTACTTTTTACGCACTCCCCAAAGTACATAAAAATCTCCACACACCGCCTGGACGCCCTATTGTGTCGGGGAATAACTGCCTTACTGAACAGATTAGTAGATATGTGGACTCCTTCTTAAGACCTTTTGTGGAAAGTCTTCCATCTTACCTTAGAGACACGATGGATCTCCTTAATAAAATAAATGATATACATGTTGGCGAGCACACTCTATTAGCCAGTCTTGATGTAGAGTCATTATATAATAACATTGACCACAGACTAGGTCTCAATGCAACTAACTTTTTTCTTAGATCAAGGAGTATCCATCTAAAAGAACATTCCTCCTTTATCTTGGAACTACTGGAGTTTATATTAACTCACAATTACTTTCTATTCCAGAACAGGTACTACCTACAAAGGAGGGGCTGTGCGATGGGGACGGCGTGTGCCCCCTCATACGCCAACCTCTTTTTGGGGTGGTGGGAGGATCAGATTGTCTTTGGGGAGGACTTGGCAATTTACACCTCGCATGTCCTTTACTGGGGCCGTTTCATAGATGATATCTTCATCCTGTGGGACGGCCCCAGTACCCTCTTTGTGGATTTTGTTGAGCAGCTTAATACCAATGACATTGGTATGTTCTTCACACATGAGTTACATGCAGAAGCAATAAATTTCTTAGATGTTCGGATTTCTAAAAATTCAAATGGAGGCCTTGACACTAAGATTTTTCGAAAACCCACGGCTACCAATTCATTATTGGAATGGAATAGTTTCCATCCAGAACCCCTTAAGAAGGGGATCCCAAAAGGACAGTTCCTGCGGGCTCGCAGGAACTGCAGCAATGTAGCTGACTTTGGAGAGGAATGTAGAGTACTGGAGAAACGTTTCCTAAACCGGGGCTATCCTAAGGAAGTGATCACTAGTGCATATGAGAGAGCTCGATCAACTGAGAGAAAGGATTTACTGATCCCTAAAAGAAAAGAAAATAAAGGAGATGGGTCTAAGGCCAGACTAATAAGTACATTTACCAATCAATCGAATAATGTTAAGAGAATTTTGGGAAGACACTGGTCTATCCTAAAATTGGATCCACAATTAAAATAATTCCTCCCACAATCACCACTGATAACATACAGAAGGGGGAGGAATCTGGGGGATAGTTTAACACACTCCTTTCTACCAGCAAAAAGCGATCAGGGTGGTAAACCTAAAAAGACATGGCTTGGTGGCCCCCTACGGGGTATGTACAAATGCGGGAGATGTAAGGCATGTGCTAATGTATTAAAATGCAATAACTTCAAGGCCCCTAAAGATGGTAGAAACTTTGACCTACTGGATTTTTTTAATTGTAACACAGAGGGTGTTGTCTATGCCTTACATGGCTGACAGGGTGGTCTCCTCCATCTTAGAGGTCTATTGTGACTTATGCTTACATTGTCTCTTATATGTCACTTTATATCTATCTATTTCTGTGACTATAGCGGATATGGCTATCTTTGCGCATAAGGATCTGTATTTATACCAGTATTTTTAACCAGTATGCGGACATGAGTACGCATGAGATTGTTTATATACATCTCCGGGGTAACGGTGATGTAATGGCACCCCAACCAATGGCAATCTGCCCTCTAATTTATTTACTGCACGCTGCGTATAGTATATACGTTGCTATGGCAACCACGCAGTAGCCTGGGTGGTGTTTCATACGCGCTGACGTCTTCTATCTAAACCATCAAGCGGCATAATGGTACGCCTAGTAGGAGGCGTGGCTGGTGTGCTCATTGGCTTATCTCCCTGTCCGTCTTCCTCCTCATAGGGACGCGTATTCCCGCCCCCTTTAGCCGCGCATCCACCAATCAAATTGTGTAAAATACGGAGATAAAGTTTTTTACTGCTTTCCGGGCAGTGAAGAGAATGCGCTTCTCAGGTGATGATTGGGGGCTTTCTGGGTACACAGTATCGGTTTTTTAACCTTATACAAGTACTGGGTAATAACGTTTTTAGTTTCATGGCAATTGATAGTCTATCCTTACTATTGGTCTAAACATTTAATGGACACTGGCAGGATCCAATGGGAATCTACTTAAGCACTGGGAGGAGGTTTGTGGTCGTTTCCACCCCCCCCCAGCATCCCTTGAGGTCCTACTACTGGTATAAAAGGAGAGACCTAGCGCTCATTTCTTAGCAGGCTGCTGTTGCGGCCAGTACTCTGTTAGTTGCTAATCAGTTCTTAATATGTGATTTATACTATGTATTTACTATGTTGAGCACTTTACCACTCTATCACTAGGGTATGCACTTTTCCTGACGAAGTTTCCAATTAAGGAAATGAAACATGTTGAATTTGGTGTAGGGTTTTAGTAATACTACAGTGAACTAGGAGGATGGTCCTATTGACCCCCTACCTTTCCTCCAGTCAATTTAATCGCAATTAATACATGATCAGCAATTTGATTACTTTTTAATGAATTTATAATAAAAGTTAATTTTTAACTACTTTTCTAATAGGGTATATTATATGTTTTGTAGTTTAATTCAGGTGTGTTTTTGATGTGTATACATCAGTCAGGTAGTGTAATTAGTGTACTGCTTCACGTGACACATCAAACTCACTGTGTAATGCACCGCAAACAGCTGTTTGTGTAGTGACGGCCGTGCTGGACTGGTGCGCACCATGGTGAGAGTGCAGGCCATGACGGTTTTCAAGCCCATATGGTCGCCGGGCTGTGGTAGCTCAATGATACAACAACAGTGACTGTCCAGCTGATCGAATTTAGTCTGTCCACAATGAAGCAACGACCTTATTATCTTGGGTGTGCCCCCCAACACTTTCATATAGCCGGCGGTCATTGCTTCATTGTGATATACAAGCCCCTTCACTGCGGCAAGGTAACGATCATGAGGGGGAATTGACACATGTACATGCCTTTTGTTTTGTTGTTGCAGCCGCAGTGCAGCCAGAAAAATTAGGCAGGCATGTACACGCACCAGAAAAATTATTATAGCAGCTGCTGCTAGCAGCGGCTTTAAAAATTCAGGAATCCACCTGGAGTCCTGGATCCTGTTGGTGGTGGCTGAAAAGGCAGTCAAGCGGCCTGCAGGCAGAGATGCTGTGTGGGGACTGGGGACTGACTTAGTCTTGGGGCAGGCAGTCACACGGCGTGCAGGCAGAGATGCTGTGTGTGGGGGCTGACTTAGTCTTCGGGCAGGCCTGACCGTGCTTTGCATACCTACTGGTCAGATGGACCCTTGACCCAATGCTGTGTGCCAGAGATGACAACACTTGCCTTTCAACATCATGGTACAGTTTGGGTATCACTTTTTTAAGAAATAATTGTGGGCTGGTATCTTCCACTGCGGTTTGTGGCTTTGCTTTTGTGTGCTGCTTTTCCTCAGGTGGTCATCCCATTGCAGTTTGTGCTTTGTCATCATGTGCCTTGGTAAAGAAGTTGTTCCTACGTGGTTCTTGGTCTTTCCATGGCTAAATTTTTGGTGGCAGAGAGTACAGATGGCATTGCTCTCATCTGAAGCAGACACACAAAAAAATTTCCACACCGCTGAGCCCTGGGGTGATGGCAGTTTGGTGGTGGCAGCCGACTGAGTGTTAAGTGTCACACACACAGGTGTCACACACACAGGTGCCGTGAATAGGTATGCAGTGACTAGTATTATAAATGTGCAGCTGTCACACACACAGGTAATGTGAACAGGTATGCAGTGACTAGTATTATAAATGTGCAGCTGTCACACACACAGGTACCATGAGCAGGTATGCAGTGACTAGTATTACAAATGTGCAGCTGTCACACACACAGGTACAGTGAACAGGTATGCAGTGACTAGTACTACAAATGTGCAGCTGTCACACACACAGGTACTGGGAACAGGTATGCAGTGACTGCTATATAATATAACACTGGGTGCTGTCATGCAGGTGCACTGAACAGGTATGCAGTGACTGGTATCAATATAATGTGCAGCTGCCTGTCACACACACAGGTACCGTGAACAGGTATGCACGGTCAGACTGGTATTACAAATGTACAGCTGTCACACACGTGCAGTGAAAAGATAGTCACTGAATGTGCTGGGCCTTGCACAGTATAGGAATTAGCAAGGGCCAGCTGTGACTGACTGACAGGGCTGTATATGCAAGTGTCAGTGGGCCACACAAAAAAAAAAAGAAACAGATCACAAGAACAACATTAGCTCTCAAAAGAGCTGTTGTGGGTGCTTTTTAGCAATAAGTATCAGCAGAGCTAACAAGCCTAACTTTAGCCTAACTAAGCTTTCCCTATGTCTCTGCAGCAAACTCTACCTTCTCTAATTAATGCAGCCACACCAAATGAGGATAATGGCTGACGCAGCTGCCTTATATAAGGTGGGGGCTCCACGAGGGAGTGTAGCCTGATTGGCTACCATGTGTCTGCTGACTGTGATGTAGAAGTTGAGCCTAAGGATGTAGTATAGGGGCGGGTCGAACTCGCCATAAAGTTTGCTTTTCGATGCGAACGCGACCTAGCAATGTTTGCGCAAATAAGTTTGCGGTCGAACCGTTTGGGCCATCTCTACTCCTGTGATTGCTGAACACATAACTCAGTCTTGTGAGTACACATTGTTTTCTGCACTATTTATGTATACCTTTTGTCAGACTTATAACACCATACAGAGTTCCTGATGTCTGTGTGATCATCTTTCTGGAAAGTATTCAGTGCCTCCAGATCATTTTACAAGCACAAATGCTTAGCCTAACTGTACCTGCAGACTTGAAATCACCTATTGGGCCCAATCCAATTCAATTTTTCTCCTAAGTCTCCCAGGTGATATTTTCACATTATAAATAATATGCTTTTGAAGCCACCAGCAGGCAAGAAAATACTCGGCATAATTTTTGCAGCACTTTTTTACCTATGTTTTGATACCTTTTCAATGGCAGAGTGCAAAAGTTATTTTAAGAAGAAAGTTACAAATTATCTCCGAGTAAAATACTGAGGAGAAAATTGAATTGATCAGGCCTATTATGTCACTAACAATATTAGATAGTTAATGTGTCATCTCAAAAGAAGGCCGCTATGTTGAAAATATCATATGTATAACCTGACACAACAAAACACATACACAAATTACAACTCCCTGTAGGATTTATGTGGTCTTTGAGCAAAATTACTTCACACCAGTAAGGGTAGAGAGAAAGGTTATATTGTATGAAGAATTGAAGAGTAAAAACAGATCCTGATATTCTATAGAAGTAAAAAATAAACACTTTTCATACAGATGTACCTAAAACATTGCATGCTTGCTCACTGCAGATCAACAAGGTATCACAATTGTTTTGGTATTCGTTGTTTCATTGTTTTAGCTGCACACATTATTTATTGTCCTTGGAGCCATTGTGATTAGCTTAACCACTTAAGTTCCTGCTGTCTCTGCCCCCTTAAAGTGTACCAGAGCTGAAAAATTAAAAAGATTTTATACACACCTGAGGTTTCCTCCAGCCCCATCCACTCCAATCCTGCCCACGCTGCCGTCCTCCACTGCTCGCAGCTTTGGGAACCAGGTCCCCGCACTTCCATCATTCGAAACCAGTCTAACGTAAGAGAAGTGCGCTGTTTGCGTATCATACGTAGAAGGTGCACTTCTCCTGTGAAACTGGCCACGACTGACATCAGTGATGGGACTCGGTTCCCGAAGCTGCGGGCAGCGGAGGACGGCAGCGTGGGAGCGATTGAGCAGATGAGACTGGAGGAAGCCTGAGGTATTTATAACATTTTTTTAATGTTTCAGCTTTGAATCCCTTTATGGACCAGAGACCGCTGGTACAAGAAACAGCAGAATAACGACGAATACCAACGAATCACCGCACATACCCGCTGCAATCGCCGTCAACGCCGCACACCGGGAACTTCAGCCACCAACTCTGCCGTCTCTACGACAGCAGAGTTCCTGTGAGCCGGTCAGCTCCTGACCCTGCCTATCAATGTAAGTCAATGGGAGCTGCTTATGTTGATAGGCCTAGTGCACACCAAAAACAGCTAGCAGATCTGCAAAATGCTAGCAGATTTTGAAACGCTTTTTCTTATTTTTCTGCAGCGTTTCAGCTAGCGTTTTGCGGTTTTGTGTAGCGATTTTGGTATAGTAGATTTCATGTATTGTTACAGTAAAGCTGTTACTGAACAGCTACTGTAACAAAAAACGCCTGGCAAACCGCTCTGAAGTGCCGTTTTTCAGAGCGGTTTGCGGTTTTCCTATACTTAACATTGAGGCAGAAACGCATCCGCAATCCAAAATCTGCAGCAGCCCGGGAGTATGCGTTTCTGCAAAACGCCTCCCGCTCTGGTGTGCACCAGCCCATTGAAATACATTACCCTAGCGAATCCGCACCCGCAAGCAGATCGCAAACCGCAGCGGAAACGCTCCGGTGTACACTAGGCCATAGACAAGGTCAGGAGGAAATGAAATTGGCTCCTGACCTGCTCACTGCGCTCTGCCATAATAGAGATGGCAGAGCGAGTGAGCTGCAGTGGGGAGACAGCAGCGAGATTGTCGGGAGCAACGAAAGTGGCGCGCGGCATAGGTGTATTGAAATCTATGCCCTGGCAGCCAGGTAGCCATCAAAACAGGGCATAGATTTCAATTAGCGCGGTCCTAAAGTAACTAAATAACTTTTTCATCAGAATACCACATTTCCTTCCATCAGCCTATTGTGCAAGACTTGTACAGAAGGATAAATTGGTGACTGCCTTAAACAAGACACTGGCTTCAATTCATCAAGCATTACCGCATTCGGTAATGCTGAAAACAGCTGACTTAACGAAGCACTTTAGAAAATGTTAATTCATCAAAGCTGTTACCGAATGAGAAGCTGAAATGACACAGCAATGAGATAAATTACCGACATGTGCTCAACAAATGTTAATTCATCAAGGTTCCCACATTCGCTAACACATTCGGTGTTTATCTCAAGCTCTCCCCTGTCGTTACAGGCTTCGAAAGCCTTCTGTGTGAATGTTTTCATGATTAGCAGGAGCAGGCAGCCAATAGAAACAGCCCCTGTTCTCCTGCAAGTGCCGCTGATAGGTCACACAGGCTTCTCCACACAAGCTTTCAGACCCCCCAAGCAGTGAGCAGAGAGAACGGGTCAAAATATATCCCCAGATTCCCTTCGGTGGTGTAACCCTTTCAGGCCCTGTTTGATAATGCAAAGATGCTGGTGGTGAAATCACCAAGCATGGCATTTGTAATGTCTCCAGGAAGTTCATCTACGTTGTGGCAAATAAATACAATGTTAAGAAAGACTGATCGACAGATTCAGAGCAGCAGAGGCAGTATAAATAACAGTAACTATAACACCTTTACATCACAAAGGGATGTCTGGATGCCTTCTATTGTTATCAGCTTGTAACAACACATGGACATTCCAAGCTGCTCTGCACCACTCTGCAGTTATCGAACAGCCTTTGATGAATTGAAGCCTAGTAGTTCGGTAACTTAACGAACCTCTACCACACATGGGAAAATATTGATGAATTAGCACAGTGAAGTGTAAAATACCGAATGCGGTATTTTAAGGACTGGGGTTTTGTTATCGAACACCCTTTGATGAATTGAAGCCCATATCTTGATTCATAACCACCATATCTCTTTTAACATACTTCCACTTCATGAACTTCAAGGTGAGCTACATTTTTCCATTTTTTTTTCAAAAATTGTGCCTATCTTTTCCAAGAAATGGGGGAACTGTAACCAAAATAACATAATTAATAAAAAAATTTTTTTATATTTTACCATATTAATTTCTAAATGATTTACTCAGTGATTGCCCATTGAAAAATATTTCCTTTCCCTGATTCAATTTCTGAAATGTATCACAGGAGGCAACATGTTTAGTACTGGAAAGTGATCTCTGCAGAATACCGAGAGTTCTAAAAGCCATCATGAATGCATAGCTGGTCTCCCAGAATGCTTTGGGGGGATTCTGCCTAAAAATAACCAGCCTGAGATAAGCCTCGGTGGGAGGGTGGGGCTACATACCAATATGCAGCAATATATATCTATGGAAAATATTTCTTATGCTTGCTGAAACCAGAATATTAAATGTAAAGGTGGGTATCCTGAATAATTTACTGCATTCTACTATATATTGTTACAGCACCTCTTTAGCAGGGTCCATTCATCATAATTGAAGCACTAGTGGTTTTTATTTAATCTCTGGGGCCTAGTTACAACGTGTACAGCTCTGAAATGTAAAGGGCGCCCAGCAGACACTATGCAATCAGTACGTCAGTTCTGCTTTGCAAATGATTTTAAAAGAGTCTGTTTTCATATCATTATCTATTGGGCTCTCAAATGTCAGCCAGATATGCTTTTTTACTATGCAGTGTCTGGTTTTCAGTAATAATATGTTGATTGCTAATGGCAATAGTATTAGCCTACACAGCAGGAACTGTTAACATGCTGACTATACTTTTTAAATCTTTCAAACCTTTCTTCCATTTTTTTCTCCTTTATTATAGTCTCAAACTTTTTAGCCATCCTGCAGGCTGCAAACGTCAAAAGTACGTTCAGCCTCACTTTTGGAATATCTCGTTATTGACATTGCCTCAGATATAAACCTGATGCCATGATATTTCTGAGTCCTGCATTTCCTTAAATATTTTCTGGGAATGTTTAATATTTTTTACCAGATTAAAGGGAGCCTGAATAAAATGGAGGCTGCCATATTTATTTAAACAATACCAGTTGCCTGGCAGCGCTGCTGATCTATTTGGCTGCAGTAGTGTCTGAATCTCATCAGAAACAAGCATGCAGCTAATCTGGTCAGATTTGACAAAAATGTCAGGAACACCTGATCTGCTGAATGCTTGTTCAGGGTCTGTGGCTAAAAGTATTAGAGTCAAAGGGTCAGCAGAATAGCCAGACAGCTGGTATTGCTTAAAAGTAAATACATATGGCAGCGTCCATATCCCTCTCACATCAGGTGTCCTGTACAACTACTTCAGTCTCCCTGGGGGCCATTTATCAAGAGTGTCTGAGACAAAATATTAGTAAGTTTTTAGAAATCCATGCAGAACTGTCTCAGACAGCCTAAGAAATCACTAAATAGTGCAGATTCCTTCTAAAACTGTTGTTAACTAGGAGGAGCTAGGAAGGTCTCTCAGACAGTGCAGTGTGTGAGGGAATTGATGTTGCTGAGGTAACCAACACACCTGCTGTATTGATAGCAGCAGGCTCTGAGGAGGAATTCAGCAGGGGGGAGGAGCACATCACAAATCATGTCTAGCCTGCACTCTGCAATCATGTCTAGCCTGCAATTCTACATCTGTAGAACTGCTATCAAGCACTTCTTAATCTGCACCAGTTTAGGGATGGATTTGCACTGTTCTTAACTGTAGTGCAGCTGTAAAAATCCACACTAAATTGCCACTATTACTTAGGATTTAAGAAGGTTCGTTTTATCATGCAGAACTGTTCTCCCTGCTGGTTAGAACAGATTAAGAAGAAAAAACTGTCGGTAATGCGTTGATAAATCTCCCCCATTGTCTTTTTTATTTAAAAAAAAAAACCTATAACAACAAATTATTTCCTACGAGAGAAATCACATCTGAGTGGTTTGTTTCCGATCCGCTCAGCAAAGCGGTGTGTGTACCTTTTTTGAGGCGATTCCGCCTCAATGGAAGGTATAGGAAAAACGCAAAACGCTCACAAAATCCCTCTGTGCAGTGATTGCGTTTGCGTTTTTAAGAATAAATACATTGGGCTCGATTCACTAAAGCGTGATAACTCAGTTATCACGTGTAAAGGCTTTGTACATGCAAACGCGCGTGTAAAGGCTTTGCACGTGATATCGTGTGCTAAGTATCATTATCACGTGCTAAGTATCATTAAACTCGCGATTGCGCACGAAAACGCAAACGCTAAAACGCGCGCAAAAATGGCCGTAATATGAGTTATCACAGTTTAGTGAATCAAGCCCTGATTCAGGGCATTTCACATCTGAAGTGTGAAATGCCATTGAAAACTACGGTGCTTCGAACGATCAGAAGATAGAGTTTGGTAATGAAATCAGCAATAGTGCTTATATTAACATGTGAGTTAATGTAATACGCTGCGCGCAAAGTTTAATGCGTGCCACTTTATGTGCTGTATGCAGTAATAATTCATGATCTACATTCAGTTCGTGTGATCTGCAGTGACTTCACGTGATAATGATACTTAGCATGTGATAATGATACTGTGAAAAAACGCGGAAAAGCCGCCGCGTGTGTCAAGAGCAAGGCGGCTGAATCCGCGTCCAGCGCGGCGGTTTGCACGCATAGACACGCATCTGGTAGTATGGTGGAATGCGGAAAGGCCGCCGCATGTCCTGACAGCAAAGTGGCCGTTCCCGCGTCCAACGAGGCGGTTTGCATGCAGCGGCGTGCGCTTGGTGTGGCTGGGTCTGTTAGTGCACATAGGCAGATGGAGAGCTACGTGCGCGCGGCCCTGAACTCAGGACCTTTATACCAGCAGGGGAAGTGTCAGCTGATCAGGAAGATCAGCTGATTCCTGCAGGACTCATGATTGGCTGAGTGGCTCGGGCGGGGCGGCAGAGTCCAGCTACTATATATTCTGCTGCTTGTCAGTTGCTGGTTGTCTGCCATTGCTAACACTTACGTGAAAGCACTCAGACCATAGTCAGATCCTTACAGTGTGTTTGAACCAAGAGGACTTGGGAATTCACACTGAGCCAGATTACCTTGTACTGTTTATTTGTTAGACTAGTTCCAGGGTGTTGATGATCATGGAACTCACACCCAAGACTAGGGAATTGTGTTATCATTTATGTTATGCTCCAGACTAGTTCCAGGGTGTTGTGACTACGGACCTCACACCCAGACTAGGATTGTGCTATTTCTGTACTACGTTAGCCCAGTCCAGGGCAATACCTTTCATATTAGCTGCAGGGCTTCCTGCAACCCAGCCTCGGTCCCTCACTCAGGGGTCCACAGGCTACAGGAATATCACCCACAGTCAGGGGTGAATTCCTCAGGAGTCTTAGGCCACCAGCTCCTCTGGTGGTCTCCTCTCAGAGTTGTTACTGTTGCACCAAACACTCACACTATTCTGGTATCCAGAGGTAAGCAATACATCTGTGTTATCGCTGATTCTGCAGATAATAAGGCATATATCTGCATTCTTGGTGGTACTGCAGATCGCCAAGAATCAGATTCTCTCTGCGTGCTGACACCAATCGTTACAGATACTTAGCACATGATATCACGTGCAAAGCAGCTTATCACTGTTGTGCTAAGTATTAGCATGCTTTAGCGAATCGAGCCCCTTGTATTTATTATTTTCCGGGTCAAAGCGTTCACTTCCTGACTTGCGTCAGAGAGTGAATTAAAAAAACGCTCTGGAAAAGCTCTTAGAAAAGCGTTTTTAACAAAAATGCACTTCCCACCCAAGCGCCGGTAATCACAAAAAAAAGCCAACGCTAACACAGAACGCAATGTGAACAAGGCCTTACTATTGCCTGTAGGGAAAGGGACCTGATCTCTAGTGTGACAGTTATGGTCATGAGCATATAAAGATGTGTCACTCTGCTACAGCCAAGCAACGTGAACGGTTTCGGTGGAGATGAGTGGAGGAACGACTCTGGGGCACATGATAAAGCAGCATCCAGTTGACAGAATAATGAGGGGAATAAATGGGCTTATTTGACTCTGTCATTTAAAGTGGGATGGAATTTACTTTTTATAACTCTTGCACCTATTGAAGTGACTCGTCACTGTGGCAACGGCTGATGTATCAATCATAAGTAGACCCGAACTGCATGGCTTCCCACTGGCATGAACACGCTGACATCACAGTGACTGACAGCCCACTGTAAAGCTGCCCAGTTTGGATCCACTTATGAGTGACGTGTCACTTTGGATAAACAACTACTCTTGCACATAACAATAGGTACAAGAGATTTAAAAAGTGAGTTGCATCTCCAGATTTAGCATGCTGGAACTTTAAGTGGCACCAGGCAGGAGCTTTAAACATGCTTTCAACCAATATGGCTCTAAACCGCTATTTCAGTTGAGTTCTATCTAGCATATGTACAAGGCTTTACACCGCTAGTTTTATATTCAAATTATATAGTTATTTGCTTTCTGACAATCATAACCAATTATATTACTGCCTGTGTAAGGATTGCTAATGAAGGAGATCTTTAAAGGAAAATGGTTTAATAAGCTGAGTGCACATACAGATATAATTTATGATAGTAAGAACTTATCTGCTACCAGTTTTCTGGGTACATATTATGCCGGCGCCACTCAGTTCGGCGCGGGAAGAGACGAATGACGGCTTTCCCCACTGCCGCTAAACTCCTAGGCGGCGTTAAATACTTTTCCCCCTTCGCGTGTCGCAACTCGGAGGGAGCTATAATTTGGGGTCTTGCTGCCGCCAGAGCCCCGAAAGTACTGCTACGCGGGGCGCGCATCATAGCATTGCTGCTATGGCTCTCAGAGCCACGCGCCGAAATTAACTCCGCAGTTTTCTTATTCGTGGTCTCTAGATTTTCTCTTTCACATGTTTTGAGTTCCTTATGGGGGACAAGGAAGGTCACAGTTTTGGAACCTGCTGTTGCACTGTATGAAACTTTTTTGATTCATTTTACAATGACCCCCACATTACAAATCCTCCAACTTAAAGGTGAAGAGTGGGATGCTGGTACTGCAAATGGATTGAAACCTTGATGAAGGGAACGCCCCTAAAACATGTTGTAACTAAGATTGCTTTCATTAAACTTCTCAGCAGAAGATGTTTGTGTGTTGATTCCTTGTGTCATTTTAAAATACTGATTTGCAAGTGAAACAAGGAATATGGCTGTTTGCAATGGACAACAAGCACCAATGTTACCAACATGTGAGGCTTTGGATTACAGACTAAACTCACAGTAAGACCAATGCTAGGTTAATTGAAAACTGATACCCACTAATCCTGTCACTACTACCATGTGATGTGACTACAGAAAGTGACAGTTGCCCAATGGGAGCAACTTGAGGGAAGCAGGAAGGGATGGGCACAAATTACTGCTCAAGCTCAAGCTTTCTTCACTTTGTACATCAAAAAAGACAATTTTATAGCAAAGAATAAATATTCTGAAGCTAAACATAGATAAGATAGCAACATGTATAATGTTTTAACAGGTTGCTTTTGTTTAAAGGATCTGGACACAGATTTATTTTTATATTTGTTGAAGCTTCTGTCTTTTACTTTGAAAGGCTACATAAACTGAAAAAAAGTGTTTCTCTCTGTATTTTTACACTTTTAAAAGCAAAACTTTATTTTAAAAAATGAATATGAACATTAATATAAAGGTCATCCAAAGAGTAACAGCCGTATGCGGTATTCTTTCTAAATATTTATTTATTTGCATCATAAATGTATGATGCATCTCTCAGGTCAACCTCTTCTCTCCCTGCATTGCTTGTTATGTGACTGCATAATGCCTGTAACAGTCTGTTCAACAGTATTAATATTCACACGCCCCGCCCCATTACAATCCCTACAACTCAAAGATGAAGATTTGGATGCTGGTACCGCAAACAAGCGATTGAAAACTTGATGAAGGGCTCATGCCTAAAACAAGAGATTGCTTCCATTAAACCGCTTAGCACAAGAGATTTGTGTGCTGACTCCTCCTTCATGCTTGTCACTGCGGTTTCATTGCCAAAGGTGGTGTACCTGGCTGGAGACTATCCTCGGAATTGCCCACAATCTAGCAGTGTTTGGTTTTCCAGGAGTTCTGCAGTGAATTTTCGTATTGGATTGAAAACCTTGTAAAAAATATGTGATAACTGCCTAAAGAAAGAAGGTGATTATGTGGGGTAATAATCAGATGATAGGATGTCAAAAATAAATAATAATAATGTTTTCTCAGTTTATTAAATGAAAATTGCTGTTACTTTCCATGACTTTTGTATAACACACAAGCTACATATTTTGTGATACAGTACTACAAAAAATGATCTGTATTTTTTAGTTTGCAAACAACTAAGGTTTACCAGAAATGCAGATGATTAAAAAAAGTTCTTGTTTTTGCCAGGACTGTGTATACTGTGTAGTGAATGGCACATCCAAAATCTCTCTTTGCATATTCTGTGCAGTTTATTTGCAGCCACACTCAGTTAGCATTTTACTTTTCAAGGTGTTTGATTGCCTCAGTTCATTAAACAAGAACATGAGGTGAGAGACATATGGAGGATGCCATATTTATTTATTTTTAAACAATACCATTTGCCTGACAGTCCTTAAACAAGCATGCATATAATCTTGTCAGACATTTGGCAGAAACATCTGATCTGCATGCTTGATCAGCCTGGACCGACCTCTGCCTGTTACTGGATACTCTTGCCTGCCACCTGGACCGACCTCTGCCTGTTAACTGGATACTCTTGCCTGCCGCCTGGACCGATCTCTGCTTGTTAACTGGATACTGTTGCATGCTACCTGGACCGACCATTGCTTGTTACTGGACACTCTAGTTATACCTGGACTAACCCTGCCTGTTGTTTGAATAACCTTGCATGTGGACTTTGCATGAACTCTCTCACATATTACCTGGATCATTTGCTGCCTGTTCCTGATACATCTGTCATTACTGGCAATCAACGCTGAGGGCCTCATCCTCCTGAATCAACTTGCCTCAGTGGGGTTCTGGTGGGTTATTGTCCTCTCTACTTCAGTCTGTATGCCTTGCACGTTAAGACCTGGGGTATCCGTAGTCAGGAGACAAATAACATGTCCTGTACACGCGGGGGCTTGTCTATAGGTGAAGACCGTGGGTCGGGCTCAGAGCCATGGCAATAGATTGGGGCATAGAGACTGATTGGGAACATAACCTGTCAGGCCTTACAAAAGCATTCTAAACTGTCTGCTTTATTATTTACAGAAGGAGACTCTGCATAGAGAGAAATATACACAGCAGGCACACAGAGAGGGAGGGAGAGAGACACACCAAGCATATATATATATATACACAGACACACACAGACGTTCACATACAGAAATGTACAAACACACACACACACACACACACGAGGGGTGGATCTACATCCTGCCTATGGTCCTCCCCTCCCTATATACTGCATGTGAGAATAACTACAAAAGTGATAACTTAAGGACAGAAATAAGATAACTCTCTCACTGTCAAAACTTATCTCTACACCTTAACAAGGCAAGCTTCTTTAGTGAATTAACACTGAAAATACCTATCGATGTGTGGTGGTAAGTTTTCTCTTGCCCTATTATAACCAGCTTGATCTTAGTGAATTGAGGCCATTGTTTATAATAAATTTTAAATTACTTCATTATAAGCTAATATCTATTGTATCAGTAGTTATATTGTAGTATAATTCGTTTTCGCCATTTTTGTGCCTTTAGCGAGAAAGTTCACATTCTATTTCCAATTATCTCAAATGCCTATCTTGTTTTAGCTGCTGGGTGTAGATATAAGATTTAGAGATCTTTGCTCTTTAAGGTGCCCCTTAAGGTTGCCTTATTCTTAATAACCTTATTTCAATGAAAATTACAGGAGACATCTCCAATCATTCCAATACACAATCTGATTTATCCACAATGCTGCAAGGGCAACCTGCCGAGGAAAGTAGCAATGCCTAATGGGTAAATGGGATATCAGATGACATATCAATATATTATCAGGAGCTGAATGGAAACCTTTTTGCTATTATAAGAACATTTACAAGAAAATTCCAAAGGCTGACATAAACCTTTCAGTAGAGACCTATAGAAATATGCTTTTAAAGCTTGCTGCTGAAATGGTGCCCATGCATCAATTTATGTGGAATAACCTTTTGTATGCGCTGTTCTCTTGGAAAAGTAAACATCATGTTGTGAAATTGATTCAATCCCTTACTGATTTACTAGTTCTGCTGACATTTTATGCCACTATGAAAATGTGAGATGAAACCGGATAAGTACTAAGAGGAGGGGAAGAACGTATGTGGGCAACTCTCATCAGTTTAGAATATATTTTATTATTATATATTTTATTATATATTTTTATGTTTTATTATAATGTGTCTTCAAGTTGCTTAGCTTTAATATATACATACACATATAGGATTTTTATTTTTTTAAGTGATCATGTTGATTACGGTATATCTTAAGTATTTAAACCTGGACTTCAGGCAAGTACTGGAAATGTTTACATGGCAAAGAAATGGAAACGGTACTACCACCACTGTGTAGCCCAAGGGAGCAGGAATCACTGGTCTCGAGTGATGCAGGCAAAAAGAAAGGATGTCCCACTACACCAGTGTTTCTCAACTTTTTTAAACCAAGTACCCCTTATTGCTTCTCCATCTCGGCAATGTACCCCCCGCAAATGTGTGCGCAAGTGCACATGCTTGGGTGAATGAGGGTGCTGGATGTGGAGAGGTAGATGTGGGTGCTAGGTGGGGAGAACCTGGTGAGGGTGCTGGCTGAGGGTGATGTGCGGTGAGAGACAGGTGAGGGTGCTGTCTGAGGGTGGCAGAGGGTGATCGGTGGTGAGGGACAGGTGAGAGTGCTGTCTGAGGGTGGCAGAGGGTGATAGGTGGTGAGGGACAGGTGAGGGTGCTGTCTGAGGGTGGCAGAGCATGATAGGTGGTGAGGGACTGGTAAGGGGGCTAGCTGAGGCTGCCAGAGGGTGAAGGGTGGGAGAGACAGGTGAGGATGCTAGCAGAAGGTGAGGGGCAGGTGAGGGTGTTGGCTGGGTTTGAAGGGTGGGTGGCAGAGGACAGGTGAGGGTGCTGGCAGAGTGTGGTGGGCAGTGACTGACAGGTGAGGAGTCTAGCTGAGGCTGGCAGAGGGAGATGGGTGCTGAGGGTGCTGGCTGAGGCTGGCAGAGGGTGATGGGTGGTGCGGGACAGGCAAGGGTGCTGGCTGAGACTGGCAAAGTGAGCACACACAGAGTCAACACACACACACACAGAGTCAGCACACACACACAGTCAGCACACACACACAGTCAGTACACACACACAAGCAGTACACACAATCAGTACACACAAGCAGTACACACAAGCAGTACACACACACACACACACACACACACACACACACACAGAATCAGCACACACACACACACACACAGAATCAGCACACACACACAGCACACAGCCAGTCAGCACACACACACACACAGCACACAAACAGTCAGCACACACACAGACAGAGCGCACACACACACACACTCACACACACACACACACACACACACACACACACACACACACACACACACACACACACACACACACACACACACACACACACACACACACAGAGTACAGCACAAAAGAGCAGTACAAACAGCCAGCAAACATTACACAGTCAGCACACATAAGCAGTACACACAGTCAGCATACACAAGCAGAACACACACACACACACACACACACACGCAGAACACACACACACACACGCAGAACACACACACACACGCAGAACACACACACACACACAAGCAATACAAACAGTCATAAAGCATTACACAGTCAGCACACATGAGCAGTGTACACACAGCACACACAAGCAGTACACACAAAGCACACACAAGCAGGACACACACACACAGTCAGCACACACAAGCAATACATACAGTCATAAAACATTACAAAGTCAGCGCACATAAGCAGTACACACACAGTCAGCCCACACAAGCAGAACACACACACACACACACAAATAAGCAGCAGCTTCAACTCACGCTGCTCTGTCACTCTGTCTGTCTCCGTTATTGCAGCACGTGGTAATGTGTATCTCTCTTCTCTTCTCCTCCTCCACATTCCTGAGGTGGCGGCACTGGTGGACGAGCTCATTCTGCCTGGCAGGGGTTCTGCTATAGTTCCTCTCTCCTCTGATTGAACTTTAGGGGAGCTGTAAAAAGCAGCACTGAGCAGGAGAAGATAAATAGATTTTTTGACATGGGTAACAAGCCACTGTGCGTACCCCCTGCAATGGTCTGGCATACCCCCAGGGGTACGCGTACCGCATGTTGAGAAACCCTGCGCTACACCATGGGTGGGTGTAAAAAAGTATCTTCCTTTATTAGCACATCAGTGAACACACAAGAAGCTAAAGCGTATCGGAGCTCTGAAACGCTCCTTAACCTTTTCAGGACCGCCTCTATGAGATCCTACGCCGCACTTGTGGCTGTTCTAGCCTGATGCGACGTAGGATCTATGCCGGCCCACAGTTTCCGCTCCCGACGCGATCGTGCGCACCCGGAGGGGGAGATTAAGCTGTCATATGACAGCCAACATCTCCCCCGAGTGATCAGCAGCCATCGTGTATGGCTGCTGATCACATGATCACTACGATCGCCGTCGGATCGTAGTGATCAGTTTGACAGCTGTGGCGGCAGGGGGGGGAAAGAAGAGGATCCACTCACCTCCCTGCCATTCCAGCGACGATCGGCGCCCCCCTCCGCTCTGGCCGGCATCTCCACTCCATCTGACGTCAGCGCCGGGTCCCGGCTTGATGACGTCATCAAGCCGCGACCCGGAACTGATCGTCAGACAGAACGAAAAAGCCGCCCGGAGAAGAGGGTCCCGTGCGGCTCATCGTTGGAGCCTGGAAGGTAAGTGAAGGCTGCTGGCAGAAGGGGGGGGCACAGGCCACCATGGGGGGACACCAATCCAGCCAGCCACACACGGGATCCGGCCGCCTGACCCCCCAAACGCGCGCACCCCCCTCCCGCGCAAAATGCCTTGGTCCTTAAGGGGGGGGAAGGTGGCCGGTCCCGAAAAGGTTAATCATAGCTCATAATAATAATAATGCTAAGATACTTTTTTACAACCCCCCCCCCCCCCCCCCCCATGGTGTAGCGGGACATCCTTTCTTTTGCCTGGAAATGTTTACACACAGAAGTCCATCATGCATACACAAAATGCATAAACATAACTCCTATCACTACAAACACAAACATGGTAAACAAGATTACAAGGTACGGGGTTTGGGGGCACACCAAAAAAATGAATTAAGGGTTTTATTGGCACTTCAACAATTTGTTTCATGAGCCTGTGCCAATTGTACACTGTGAGGTTAGGTGCATATTAAGTACATAGCAATACCCATAACATATATAAAAACACTAAAACCTATATAACCACAATGAAAAAACAAATGAATAATCTCACTAACATTATAAATGAACGTTTGGATGTTTTTTACTCAATCATGCAACAATGGCTGAACAGATTTGAATTAAATTTGGCACACACATAGTACATTACCTGGAATAACATATAGAATACTTTTTATTCCCATAACCAAAAAGTGGGCAGAGACAAATACAAATTTCACTGGGAAAATGTAAACTTCAGCCATTTTTACATGTTAATGGCAGGGTTCTCAAACTTTGCACATTTGGTCACTGGGTGACTGGGATTAATATTCAGAAAAATGGGTGGAGCCTACAAAAGCCAATCAAAATTCACCTATTGATTTTCAAGGGGAGTATTAAATTGCTGCCATTCTTGCACTGTTAATGGCACAAGCCTCCAGACTGGCACAGTTGGTCATTGGGTGGCTGGGGTTTAAATTCAGAAAATGGGGTGGAGCCACAGATTTGTTTCATTTCACTGCAAAGTATTGATGCTAAAGACTGCAAAGCTCACACACTAGGTAATTGAGGGATTGAGTAAATGGAGTTGATTCACTAAACCGTGCTAATAGACAGCCACACTAGAGCTTTGCGTGCGTTATAAAGTGCGTAAAGGTTTTCATGCGCAATCGAGAATTTTCGCACGCAAATGCAATTTTTTTTGCGTGAAAATCCCATTACGTGCATTATAACGCAATCAAAACGCTAGCACGGCCGTGCTATGAGTTAGCACGGTTTAGTGAATCAACCCCATTGTGTGTTAGGGTTAGAAAAAGTGGGCGGAGCCAACACCAGCCAAATTCATACCCGGGCAACGCCAGGCAAACAGCTAATATATATATATATATATATATATATATATATATATATATATATATATATATATATATATATATATAACAGTATATACTGTATACACACACACACACAAAAGCTCCAAATGGCAGCACACAAATCCTCTTTATTGAGTCACACAATAATTAATACATTACATTTGTCAAACTAACAAGATACAGCAGATTTAAGGGTATTTAAACCCACCCATACAGGACGTGACCTCATTGTTGCCCAGCTATAGGCCAAACAAAAGCAAAACAAGGAAATACATATGCACAGTGTTAAAGTTCACACTTATCTGTGTGCATAATTAAAGTCAGTCAGTTCCAATTGATCCAGTTCATCCATGTTGGTGCAATCCAGTGGTGACCTAAAAATTACAAAAACAAATGCAAATCATAATTCCTGTTTAAACCTGAGGGGAACAAAGTCCCTAATTTGTCAATCCAAAAAACTTCACGCTGCTTAAGTCTTGTGATACGGTCACCACCTCACTGCATTTTAGGAACATGGTCAATGACCATGAATTTAAGATCGCAACTTTGTGTCCCTTTTCGGTCAGCATGTTTACCCCGCACAGAGCTCCTATGTTGTGCAATCCAGTTGCGCACTTTTTGCGTCTTTTGGGTGCATCACACCTCGGTTGTTTTCCATGCCTGAGCTGTAGTGAATGCCAACATGTGATAAAAGAGCAAGTGTTTGAGGGCTCACATTGTGGCAAGTAGTACAGGATCAACCATTTTCTCACATACCAGAGCTCCTATGTTGTGTACTTACTGCGATGTCCTCGCGGACTATTATACATAGATGAAACAACACAAAAAATGTGCAACCGGATTGCATAACAAAGGAGCTCTGTGTGGGGTAAATGTGCTGACCTCCCAGTGTTGAGATGCTGTGTTGAGAAGGGGCTCAAAGGGGGCCCCCTGCTACCCTAGAGAAGACCGGAGCTGCAGGGAGGGACACACACAAATGACTTCTAAGGGCTGGAAGAAGCCCCAGGTAAGTAAAGATAGATTGAATTACTTGCCTCGCATATCCTTTAACCACTTTTCCTTTACGCCGCTGACAGGCTTTTCTTTTCTGTATTTCCATGGAAACTGTCCTGTCAGTTCACGGTGGGGGGCTCCGTGAACAACCTGCGAGCCTCCAATTGCGGCTCGCAGGCAAAGTGTAAACACGCGGGGAAGAAATCCCCCGTGTTTACGTCGCACGGCGCTGCTATTGCAGCAGTGCCGTAAAGGAGATCGGCGATCCCCGGCCTCTGATTGGCCGGGGATCGCCGGCATCTGATAGGATGAAGCCTATCAGAGGCGGTACAGGACGGATCGCCGTCCTGTGCCGCCCACAGAGAATAGGAGAGGGAGGGAAGGAGAGGGAGGGGGGAATAGCGCTGCGGAGGGGGCTTTGAGGAGCCCCCTCCCGATAGGCACAAGTGAGTGGCGGCGATCAGACCCCCCCCCAGCAGGACATCCCCCTAGTGGGGAAAAAGGGGGGAAGTCTGATAGCCCTGCCTGAAACCAGATCTGTGCTGGGGGCTGAAGAGCGCACGCAGCACAGATGTCACATTATTCAGCCGGTCCTAAAGTGGTTAAGGTATCCGGAAGATTTTTTTTATAAGTCACTATACATTGTTACATTTCCCCTTTAAGAGTCAGTGTTTGCCTTTGTCATTGCGTTAAAACTTTTGTCACTTTAGGTAAGATATATTATTCTTGTGATTGCAATTTCCAGTCTGAGCTGGCTAAATGTACTGACTCTGGACTGGAATTCCAGTATTAAGAATTTACCTGTCATCTTCCAAAATGCATTTCCTGGCAGAGCCGACTTTATACAGTACATCTCCTCTTAATTAATGGCATTTCCACACAACCTGTAAATGCATGTTTAAGCAGATAAAACATAGGGACCTGTTCATTTCTATACTTTATGAGAGAATAAATTCAGCTAATGCACTTCCTGTGATATCAGCTCCCTTATCAAGCAATACATAAACTGGAGAAGTTCACAAACAACCTTTAAATACAAAACCATACTCTCAAATGAAACCAGCCTTGTGAAATACGTTCACAACTTATCAACAAGATCAAAAGCCTCCATTAATTAAACTTCAAAAAGTTTTCTTGAGATCACATTTATCGTCATCGATTTTTATATTTTAAAAAAAAGTCTAGTTTAATTACATTTTTCCATTTCAACCTCAGGTCTTTCTCTTAAATTATCTGATTTACCAAGCAATCTTATCCGATAAAGCAAGGTGTATTTGTTTTACCAAGAGAACATTAGTTATCAAAGCCAAAGAGGCTGCAGGGAGATGGAATTGGAAAATTGTGAGTTTCTCCTATTTGCCTGCCTGGGTGATCTCACTTCTGCTGAATCAAAGGCTTGATTTACGCATTTAAGTAAACTGAAACTTGTATAAGATTTAAATTGTACACTTCTCCTCTTATTTATTCCATTTGATAGTTTGTTTGTTTGTTTGTTTACTTGACAGGGAAGTCAGGGAATTTTAGGAAAGCTTATTAAAGTGTACCTGAGATGGGGGCTATAAAACATTTCTTACATACCTGGGGCTTCCACAAGCCCCCTCCGAGCCACCGTCTTCCCCTGCCTGCAGCCCCATAAGTTATCCAGTCAGGGCCAGTCAGCGCAGGCACAGTTGGGCTGTGCGCACTCCCCCATCTTGCTTCCATGGCTGGGAGCATTCTGTGCCTGCGCAGTATGCCCCAGAACAGATGACTTTCTGGGGGTTGCAGGGAGCGGAGGATGCCTGCAACCCCCAGAAACCCTGAGAATCCCTGTCTCAGGTTTACCTTAAAGGACCACTATTGTGGAAAATTGTGAAATGTAAAATGCATGAAAACACATACATAAAAAGTAAATTTCTCCCAGAGAAAATGGGCTATATATTACTTTTCTCCTATGTTGCTGTCACTTACAGTAAGAAAGTAGACATCTGACAGAACTGACAGGATTTGAACAAGCCCATCTCCTCGTTGGGAATTCTCAGTTTTGTTTTTACTTTCAAAAGCACTTAGTGAATGGCAGTTGCTCAGTCCAACTGCCGGAGTAGTGTGCAAATAGGTATGGGTGCGGGGCCTGCATCTTTGTATGGATCTTTTCTAGGAAGTGCTTTTGTAAAGAATAAATGAAATACTGAGAATCCCCATAAAGAGATGGGCTAGTCAAAAACCTGTCCATTCTGTCAGATTTCTACTACCTACTGTAAGTGACAGTAACATAGGAGAAAATTAATGTACCGTATGTCTCATTTTACTCTGGAAGAAGCATACTTCTTAGTTGTATGTAAAATATAGAGAAACCGAGAGCCAAATATAGTGTAGTATGTTAAAACATAAACGAAGTAAGGCAAATCAGTGAGAAGAATATACTCACAAACGTGGGTTACCACACAGGCAACCACTGTATAAGCAGGTGAGGAGATTAGACCTGTCCTCACTCAGGGCTAAGAAGTCACTCTCTGTAGATGAGAAAAAGGGTTAGATCACCCCTCCACCAGGGGTGGACACGGTATAGCAGTAGGAGAACAGAGGCGCCAGCAGAATAAAAGTGGATAAAAGCTTTAAAATTTGCTTGGAGGAAGTGGTGGACTTACCTCCATAAAGCAGACATGAAAGACTGTCTGAAAAGTAGCAATCACATTTATTATATGGTACCCCAAAAGTGCAACGCATTTCGCAGGGCGAGCCCGCTTCATCAGGCAATAAAGTGGGGACAAAACAGAATTCCAGCAGTAGCAGGTGTAGCGCCTCAATCTTAGTTGTATATGTTTATATGGATTTTAAATGTTATAATTTTTGGTCTTAGTGGTCCTTTAAGTCATCAGAAAGCCTCTGAAGGTTACAGCACAGTGGGGTAGCGGCTAGACAACACTCTTACTTTACAAATGCTAGGATCCCTGGCCCAAATATGGACCAGGACACTATCTGCATGAAGTTCATGTGGTCTTCCCAGGTTTGTGTAGGCTTCCTCCAGGCAAAGTGGTCTCCTCCCCAACCCAAACATATACTAGCAAGTTAATTTACTCATCCCAAAAGTGGCCTTTGACTCACATAAGGACACTAGACTATGACTATGGTAGGGATTAGATTTATGGCTACTCTAAGGGACAGTTAGTAACATGACTATAGTCTTTGCAAAGTGCTGCAGAAAATATCAACGCTATATACATTTAAAAAAATGATACGAGGTAAAGTGTATGCCTTTGCTACAAACATTTCCAACGTAATTTCACAACAGAAATGCAAGTAAGCAAAAAGGACAGGTCTAAGTTTTCCACCGGGTAATCTGACACTAGGAAGTGGTTATGGAGCATAGCATGATGGTAATTCAGTCCATCAGTATACCTACTTATGAAAGACGGTGTTAACTACAGGGTGGGCCGTTTAAAATGGGAATGGTTGGTGATATTAACTTCCTGTTTGTGGCACATTAGTATATGTGAGGGGGGAAACTTTTCAAGATGGGTGGTGACCATGGCGGCCATTTTAAAGTCGGCCATTTTGAATTTGTGAGTGGCTAATATCCGCCGAAGGGATGTTCGACTAATGCCACTCTCCAGTGACATGCGGCGATTGCTACGCTGTGAGCTCTTGCTGAATGAAGCTAGGACAGACACTGATGTTTCTTCATTAGTGACAGATTTCATGTGTCCCCATTTTTGGCAAATCCAACACTGAACCAGTTTCACGAAACTTAGCAAGCAGTTTGCTAACTGTAGCATTGGAGATGGGTGGTCTCGTAGGGTGTCTAGCATTGAAGTCTGCTGCAATGACCCGGTTACTGCATTCATCAGACATCAACACAATTTCTATCAGCTCCTCCCGTGTTAATCTCGGCGACATGTCAATGGCTGTAAACAAAGAGAAACGTGTAAATAACTCATGAAAGAATAAAGTTACGTTAAAAACAAGTCACCATTGTTTTTCTTGTGAAATTCCCAATACGTTTGATGTGCCACATGACCCTCTTTCTACTGAAAAAACAAAAGTTGGATTCAAAATGGCCGACTTCAAAATGGCTGCCATGGTCACCACCCATCTTGAAAAGTTTCCCCCCTCACACAATGTGCCACACACAGAAAGTTAATATCACCAACCATTCCCATTTTATTAAGGTGTATCCATATAAATGGCCCACCTTGTAGATACATCAGCTTAAATGTGTACATCTTAAACTGTGTAGGAACAAACATTTCCTGATGTTGATGTTTTTAATTAGCTAAAAAACTGATGTATATATATATATATATATATATATATATATATATATAAAAAATATATCATTCTCAAATCCTATTAGTAACTGATAAGACCAAGTACCCCTTGAGCCTAACATAAGGACCCCCTGGCACGTTTGTACCACTTAGGTCTACAATGTGTACCAATACATTCACAATGCAACAAGAAGTATGATGGCAAAGCTCCCTGAGCCGGTCAGGAGTCAATTTCAATGGCTCCTGAACCCGTGATCACTGTGAGCCAATTACATTGGCTCACGTTGATGACAGGGTCAGAAGCCATTGAAATTGGCTCCTGACCGCCGGTTCATGGAGCTCTACAGTTATAGGGATGGTAGAGCAAGGGGGCTACAGTGACAGGAAGTCAGTGTGAACTGTGGTAGCGGCTGGTCAGTGCGGTGTGATGTTGGTAAACGCTGTTTTTTAAACCAGAAGTCACTCCTTTAAGGACCTCTGTCGTGAAAATCTTAAATTTTAAAATATATGTAAACATATACAATTAAGAAGTAAAATGAGCCATAAATTACTTTTCTTCTATGTTGCTGTCACTTACAGTAAGTAGTAGAAATCTGAGCCGACAGGTTTTGGACTAGCCCATCTCTTCATGGGGGGTTCACAGGGATTTCTTTAATTTCAACATGTTCTTATTGAATGGCAGTTGCTCCCTTCAACAATGCGGTGAGCAGGGAGGCTGGTCAGCATCTTTGTATAAATCTTTTTCAGGGAGTGTCTTTAGAAAGAATAAAGGTCATGCTGAGAATCCCCTATGGAGAGATGGACTAGCCCAAAACCTGTCGGTAATGTCAGATTTCTACTACTTACTGTAAATGCCAGCAACATAGGAGGGAAGTCATTTATGGCTCATTTTACTCAGGAAGAAATGTACTTCTTATTCGTATGTTTTTTAAATGTTAAGATTTTCGCGACAGTTCTTCTTTAAATGCCCAGAAATGGCTGGTATGGAAGCGGTTAACCCCCAATGCCACAATACAACATTTTAGATATTCGAAGTGATAAAGAGCTTGTGACAATTTAATTAAATATCTCAGGTTCTATGGCTATATTTATTCCTCATAAAATTATGGTTATCATAAATGAACCTACTCAAAGTCAATAGAAAAACCTTCTCTACAGCTTTCAGAATTAGTTAATTGGCTACTACTTAATTTGAAATCTGAGCAACAGTCATGTTTGTTGCAGGACTGGCGCTGCCATAGTGGCAAAGGGAGATATTGCCCCAGGACCCCTAACCTCTGCAGGGCCCCCCCCCCCCCACCGACCCTGCAAATGCTTCTTCCCTCTCTTGCACTGCTCCCCGGGGCCCCTGCCTGTGAAGCTGCAGCAGTAATTACTCACCTGTCCGGGAGGGCGGCAGCTGCAGAGTCCAGGCACTCTAGTCGCACTGTCCTACTCCTTCTTTATGACCCAGCGTATGTTTACACACAACATGCGCCAGGTCATAGAAAAGGTGGAGGAGTGGAGGACAGAGTGGCTAGAGTGCCTGGACTGTGCCAGAGACAGGTGAGTAATTACTGCTTCAGCTTCATACGCAAGGGCCCTAAAGAGCAGAGCGGTAATGGCCATGGGGGAAGAGTGTAAGGTGTTTGGGCAGATGTCCCCCCCACTTCAGTTTGCCCCAGGGCCCTGGAGCCCCTTAAAGTGGACCTGGACTGTGGCACAGGATGGAAGGAAAACATAGAGAAATGCACCCTGTATGTATTTAGAGAGTTTAGCCATTTAATTCCCTCTCATTTGTGTCTAATCACAAGTTGTAATTTGATCTCTCCCTGTGTCACATGACTGGCTGCCATGGCAGAAATGGCAGATACGCTCATTTGAAAGTTCAGAAAGTAGAAACAGTGCAGCTTTAGTTTAGGATTTGTATCAACTGCAACAAAGAAATGTTTTTTTTGTTTAAAGGTTATTATGCTGTTGTGTATCTTTTAGAGCAGAGAGGACATCTGAGTTCAGGTCCACTTTAAACTAACCCTGGCTTACCAGTTAAACCATCACATGTATGGCTCTTAATATATTTGTGTACTAAGTTCACTTATCCTTTAAAGAGAACCTGAGGTGGGTTTGAAAAATCGTATTAGGACACAGAGGTAAGTGGTGTATACAATGAGCAGCCTCTGTGACCTTACAGACTGTTTCCAGGCTCCCCCAGGCTCTGCCGTCCCCCATAAAAAAGCTAGCGACACGCAGATTGTCGCTAGCCGGCTGTTTACCTAAAGCTGTCAGCCGATTGGAGGAAGCTTACGGAGGCAGGGAGGAAAGGGACACAGGCGGGGAGCCTTTCTATAGAGGAGGCGAGGGAGCGGCGGTGACTGACAGCCTTAGGTAAACAGCCGCCTAGCAAAAATCTGCATGTCTGCCTGACGGGTTTCTTTTATGGGGGACAGCAGAGCCTGGAGACAGTCTGTAAGGACACAGAGGCTGCTCATTGTATACACTTGCCTTTGTGTTTGGGTTCTCTTTAAACCAGATTTTAGCATGTTGCTGCTCTGCAAAGTAACCTTTAAAGAGAATCTGTATTGTTAAAAATCGCACAAAAGTAAACATACCAGTGCGTTAGGGGACATCTCCTATTCCCCTCTGTCACAATTTCGCCGCTCCCCGCCGCATTAAAAGTGGTTAAAAGCAGTTTTAAAAAGTTTGTTTATAAACAAACAAAATGGCCACCAAAACAGGAAGTAGGTTGATGTACAGTATGTCCACACATAGAAAATACATCCATACACAAGCAGGCTGTATACAGCATTCCTTTTGAATCTCAAGAGATCATTTGTGTGTTTCTTTCCCCCCTGAGGGGGGAGTGCAAAGCAGAACCACAACACTGAAGAACTTGGCAGCCTTCCAGACACAGGCTGACAAGTCTGACAAGGGAAAGATACATTGATTTATTACAGAGACTGTGATAGTACAAAGTGCTGCAGTAAGCCAGAACACATTAGAATAGCTTTTGGAACTTGTAGGATGATAAAAAACAGGATGCAATTTTTGTTACGGAGTCTCTTTAAGTTTGTAGAAGACCTCAAAGGTGTAAATATATATATATATATATATATATATATATATATATATATATATATATATATATATATATCATCCTAAATAAAAGGCCAAATTCATTTCTAATATGCTTTTTTTCTGAAGTAGTTCTCAGAGAAGCATTCTGTCCTGTAGAATATTAAGAAAGTACAAAGCAAGGGGAGTTAAACAATAAAAGATTTATAGAGCCTTAAAGCCTCTCGTTAAAATGAAATGTGTTGAGAAAAGTGGCTTCCCACATTTAATTGTCTTATTAACAGTAGCTATCTGCCAGTCTACTCTAAAAGCCTATTAATTCTATAATTTAGTGTGAGGGAACAGACCCAGGCACCACCGATTTCTTCCCTTCATTGACTTGCTGTCATCGGACATCAGTGTTAAGGGTGCCTTCTCCTTGAACACTTAAAATGCTGGAAATTAATAAAATAAAGATTAACTAACCACTGAATAAATAATATATCTAAGTGCTTTCAAACTAACATGTTTGACTCTTACAGAACATTTTTTCTACAAAGCAATATGTTTAAAATTGGTCAAGTAGAAAGGAGTTGAATTTTAGCAAGCAAACCTAAAAGTGCCATGAGTACTACTTAGAACAGAACAGATTTTGGTACTTATCCGTTAGCCGGGCGCATTCTGCAGGTGGCGACAAAACTCCACCAGAGTTACATCTTTCCCTACTATCCATGTCGGCCTGGAGGGGGAATAGTAATTAGCACCACCTGCCGGATGCGCCCGGCTAACGGATAAGTACCCATTTTTAACCACAAACAGTTGTTCAACTATGGAATTGGAGCTCACATTTTTTAAATTAGAATGTATAGAAAAAAATTGTACAATCATTGTAGAGTGTGTTTCCATTGCAGAGATTTTGCCCCACTTCCTGTCCCTGAGACCACCATCGAGTTTTGTGGTTTTAAAGAGACACTGAAGCAAAAACAAAAATGATGATATTATGAATTGGTTGTGTAGTACGGATAATTACTAGAACATTAGTAGCAAAGAAAATATCATATTTTTATTTTCAGTTACATAGTTTTTTTTATAACATTGCATCATTCTCTATTATTTGCAGTTTACACACTACTCAGCATTTTAAATGATTTTGCAGAGCCGGCTAGTGAGCTTTTGAACTGTCCTCTGCAGGAAAAAAAAACTATACAGTTTCTGACACTTGAGATAATAAGCTTTAGAAGACAGAGCTCTCTGTGACTTTGAAAGTCGTGGAGCTCAGTGGCTCTTTTGCATAGATAACAACTGGAGTTTCTTAACTCTTCCTGTACTGGAAACTATTATTAGACTTATGTCTCTGCTCCTAACGTTTTATTTCTTAGCTGTACTACACATACAAATCATTAGATCATAATTTATTTTTTTTGCTTCAGTGTCTCTTTAATATAAAAATAGTAGCCACAGTCTGCAACAGAACATTAATTTCAGCAATAAAAACTTATGTGGTATTTTAACTTTTTCTCACTCTACAAAAATAATTTATTTTTTTCTGTCTCGCATTGCTCAGGTGTAGGTAGGTATACTTTCTGAATGTGAGTGTGATGATCGCTGCTGCAGCAGCTGTTGCTGGAAGTAGTAGTGCTGCAGCTCAGGCAGTTCTGATCTATTTCCATGCAAGCTGCATAGCTTTGTCTGTCTTTCCCTGCTGTCAGCTTGTGACTGATTATCATTCACCTGTGTGGGAATCTGCATGTCTGCTCCCATTGGATGACCTCAGTATAAAGATCTGCTTCCTGCAGGGTTTCCTTGGGTTTTCATAGCTTCAGTTTAAGCCCGTCTTGCTGTCGCTTTAGCCCCCGATCGTGTTTCTTGTTATAAAGATACTTTGCTGGTCTTTGCATCATATATTGGTTCATTGCCAATATATATGCATACCAGCACGTTTATTATTTTCCTTGTATTCGTGTTACGTTGATACATCAGTGTCGCTGATATATACGTACACGAACTGTTTATTTCCTGTGTTCAGTTAGTCAGTTTTCCAGCACGTTTTGGTAGTTTGCGCGTTCCGTGAGCACCCGTGCTGAGCTAGTTATCCTGTTCCTGGTCCTGTTTGTGGATTGCGTTCATCTCTGCGAAGAGATAACGAATCCTTCTGAATCCAGTTCTGTTACTGTTTGTGGATTGCGTTCATCTCTGCGAAGAGATAGTGAATCCTTCTGAGTCCTGTTCCCTGTATTACTCCAGTCCTAGTCAGCGTTCCTGCTTATGTCATATATCGGTTCATTGCCGATATATACATATGTTAGTCAGACGTTACAAATAGTTTCATTGATAGCTGTAATTGTAATATGCTAGGAAAACATACTTATTGTATATTTATCTGTGTTACGTTCATCTATCTCGATCCTGCTATTTCCTGACTATCCTGTCCTGTCTTTGTGAGGCACGCCATCGCCGCAACGCATTGGCTGCCTCATTCCAGTCTGTCTGGTTTTGGACGCTTGCTGTCGCTAAGTAGCCGCTAGCTAGCAAGCGTTCATTCTGTCTACCTGTCCTGATCTCCTCAGTTCTGGTTTATGCGCTCAGCGCTACTTTGCGCTGAGACGTTATAACGAAAGCATTGTTTGTGGCTGTCAGATCTGCACCGGCTCTGTGCGCCACAATCTCCTATTGGAGTCAGTCCTCCCCTCCACTATACTAGGGATAGCCTGTTTCTTTGTGCTAGTGTGTGTACCTCCTCCACATCAGCTCATGCGTTGCATGCTGACTGTGGAGAATACACCACCAAGCCTTACATTATGAAAACCCCATTACCAATCCCCATTGTGGGGGGAATTTCCAGAAATTATGACACTGTTTGTCAGGGGTCCTGCTCCTTTAAAAAATTTGAAAAGCTTGGTCCTGAAGTTACAGACAAATTTATATCAGAATTGGTTAAAGTTCTGGCCAATCCCGACTTTCGGGCTTCTGCAATTTCTACCTGGTCTGATTGGATCGTTTGTGCTCTTTTTAAGGGCAAACTTTTTGATTGGGCAATCGATGTCTTAGATCACACTCAGTTTAGACAAAGTCCTTTGCAATTTATAGCTTTTGTAATTCACAATTGGTTGCGCATAGATCCATTGCCTTTTCCTCTTAATGAACTCCTGGCAGCAGGCCAATCAGCTGCTCCTTCAATTGCTTGCAAGAATGAGCAGCAAGCAGAAAGTGTTACTGATAATTTTCCTGCAGCTTTGAATAAATCACCAAAAACAGCAAAGTCAAAGGCAAAACGCAAACGTTCTAAGAAACGTGTCCAATCTGCAGAATCGTTATCCTTAGCGACTGAGACCTATAATGAGATTCTGCCATTAACAGATAATGAAATGCAATTGTCTTTCAGGGGAGTTAAACGGACTTATGAAACTATTAATGAACTTTCATCACTGGCTAGGGAAAATAAAGATTTTTGTTTAAAAGAATTATCTGAGTATGATTATGAGGAGATATTACAGAGTATTGAACAAATCAACTTATTTGTGAAGCAAGGAAAGTTTGCATACACTACAGTTCAACACTTGCTACAGGTATTAGAGATTCTTAAGAATAAGGAATCTGCCAATCACCTGCTAATTAACCCAATGTATGTCCCTGCCACAATCATATCTGCAAACTGTGATCTGCCTGTTAAGTATGCTTGGAATCCTCCATTTGAGAAAGGAGAGATGGAAGCTCTGGTCAATGAATGGAAGAATGATTCAAGTTCATTTTGTCAATTTTACAGTGCAAAAAGTGAATTAGTATTGAATGCATGCATTAAATCTGCCTATAACCTAATAAAAACTGGTGTGTGTGGGTATGACTTTGTGGCTCCATTGATCGATGTGTGGAAAATGATTTTGGATGATTTTTATGCGATTCAATCAGTTGATACCAGGGAAGACACACTGTCAATTGGAGACTGTCCCACTTCTCCAGTTACTGAGTCCCTGCCATGTCTTGTGAATGTTCCTGTAACTCCACCCTGTACCATGGATAACTCAGTGTTACTTCCCAGTAAAACAGAAGCCACTGATACTTTCTTAACTTTGCCCTGCACAAATTTCTCAGCAGAGAATCCAGAGGTCCTGCTGACTTCTGAGTCCAGCCTAGCCAGTACTCATGAGTCTTTGTTCAGTGAAACAGACACCAGAAAAATCTTGCCTGTCTCTGCAAACACTTCTGCAGAAATTACCCGTGTTAATAAAGTTCAACTCCTGTCTGATCCAGCAGATGCCAATAGATGCACTACATCAGTTTCCGAGTCCCAGCAATCCTGTCCAGAAACCTCAGAACCCCAGCATCTGAATTTTCCAATTTTACAATTGAATGGTGATTCAGATGCGCAAACATTGTGTCTTGATTTTCCTGTTTCTACACCTCGCTCTAGTTTCGTGAATAGCTCAGAGCATCTGCTCTGTGAACCTGAAATCGCAGAATTATTACCTTGTTCAGAAAATGTTCCAATAAATTTGCCCTGTACCATGAATTGTGCAGTAGATCTCTCCAATGAAACTCAGGTCACAGAATCATTATGCTGTCCAGCAGGTGCTTCCATGGTTTTGCCCTGCAATATGGACTGTTCAGTGATCCTGTCCAGTGAAGCTGTGGTCGCAGAGTCTTATGCTTCACCCAGTACTTTGGATATTTCAAACCCTCTAGCAGAAGAGTCTGAGGCACTGCTTACCTCAGTTGGTGTTGCAGTAATATTCACTTGTCTAGTAGCTGTTTTGGAATTACAGTCTGCTCTAATAAAACTTGGTGAATTTCTGCCCAGCAAAGCAGAAGCCATTGAAATATTGTCCTCGTCAGCAATTGTGTTAGATACCTTGCCCTGTACACAGTCTGATTTAACCAATGTTGTTGAGTCCCTCTCCAGTGTTGTAACAGCCGAGGAACTCCAGCCCTGTCCTCTGAATGTTTCAGAAGTCTTGCCCTGTAACATGGATAATTCTGATTCTCTGGTCAAAATAATAGAAATCTCAGAATTTCAGTCCGGTCTGATGAGTGTTACTGAAACCCAGCCCTGTATCCTGAAAGATTCTGGTTCTCTGGCCGCTGTGGCAGAGGTTCCAGAGTTCCCTTCCTGTCCAGGTAATTCCTCAGTTTTGCCTAGTCCAGTGGGGGCTGCTGCAATACTGACTTGTTCTGCAGCGCCTCATGAGCTCCAATCCAGTGTATTAAATGAGTCTCTGTCCAGTCCAGAGGTAGTTGTGGAGTCCCTATCTGGTTCAGTGCATACATCAGAAGATTTGTCCTGTCTTGTTAGTGCCCCTGAATCTGATTTGTTACTGACTTTGCTGGAATCAGCGACATCTAAGTCTGATCCAGCATTCTCGTGTAAAAGTCCAGTAGTTGCGAAGTTTAGTCATGATGATTTTTTTTTGGCCAGTCCTGGTTTTGGTCCTGTCTTGGCTGACCCTGAGGCTCACAGTTCCTTGACATGCCCAGAGGTTTCTCTTGTGCCGGTGTGCCCAGATGTTCTTTGTGTGCCAGAATGCCCAAGTGTGTCTAAGGTGTTAGCGTGCTCTGATGCTTCCTTAGTGGGAACATGTTCTGATGTTGCCAGTCTGCCTGCATGCCCAGAGATGGTTCTGGTCCCTGAAAGCCCTGATATTGATGTTTGTCCTTGTGGCCCTGACTCGGGAATTGCCCTAGGTTCCATAGGGGTTCTTGATAGTTCTCCATGTGAGCCTAAGGGGCATTCTGACCTATGGGGATCTCTTTGGAGCTTCAAGGTGTTCTGGGAGGTCTCTGAGAAAACTTGTCCTGGTGCCTTGGACTGGTTCAACAGTGGGTTTTGTGTTGGTAAAGACAGTCCCGGTGGGCATTGCAAAGGCTTTGGCGTTTCTGAACGGTTCCTGGAAGGCGGTGGGTATCGCTCAGGGAATTTCGGAGGGCTTTCTTCTGGAAATCATGGTTCTGATGGGTGTCACATTGGGGCTTGTAGTACTGATGGGCATAGTTCTGTAGGTTCTGGTTCTGATGGGTCCAGTCTTGTGGGGACTGATTCTGGAATTCGGTCTTGCCGGGCTGTCCCGGTCATCATGAATTATCAGTCAGACTGTTTTGTTGGGAATTTCAGTTTTGAAAAGCGTCTGGAATCCGCTTTTAAGGGCGGGGGTACTGTGATGATCGCTGCTGCAGCAGCTGTTGCTGGAAGTAGTAGTGCTGCAGCTCAGGCAGTTCTGATCTATTTCCATGCAAGCTGCATAGCTTTGTCTGTCTTTCCCTGCTGTCAGCTTGTGACTGATTATCATTCACCTGTGTGGGAATCTGCATGTCTGCTCCCATTGGATGACCTCAGTATAAAGATCTGCTTCCTGCAGGGTTTCCTTGGGTTTTCATAGCTTCAGTTTAAGCCCGTCTTGCTGTCGCTTTAGCCCCTGATCGTGTTTCTTGTTATAAAGATACTTTGCTGGTCTTTGCATCATATATTGGTTCATTGCCAATATATATGCATACCAGCACGTTTATTATTTTCCTTGTATTCGTGTTACGTTGATACATCAGTGTCGCTGATATATACGTACACGAACTGTTTATTTCCTGTGTTCAGTTAGTCAGTTTTCCAGCACGTTTTGGTAGTTTGCGCGTTCCGTGAGCACCCGTGCTGAGCTAGTTATCCTGTTCCTGGTCCTGTTTGTGGATTGCGTTCATCTCTGCGAAGAGATAATGAATCCTTCTGAATCCAGTTCTGTTACTGTTTGTGGATTGCGTTCATCTCTGCGAAGAGATAGCGAATCCTTCTGAGTCCTGTTCCCTGTATTACTCCAGTCCTAGTCAGCGTTCCTGCTTATGTCATATATCGGTTCATTGCCGATATATACATATGTTAGTCAGACGTTACAAATAGTTTCATTGATAGCTGTAATTGTAATACGCTAGGAAAACATACTTATTGTATATTTATCTGTGTTACGTTCATCTATCTCGATCCTGCTATTTCCTGACTATCCTGTCCTGTCTTTGTGAGGCACGCCATCGCCGCAACGCATTGGCTGCCTCATTCCAGTCTGTCTGGTTTTGGACGCTTGCTGTCGCTAAGTAGCCGCTAGCTAGCAAGCGTTCATTCTGTCTACCTGTCCTGATCTCCTCAGTTCTGGTTTATGCGCTCAGCGCTACTTTGCGCTGAGACGTTATAACGAAAGCATTGTTTGTGGCTGTCAGATCTGCACCGGCTCTGTGCGCCACAATCTCCTATTGGAGTCAGTCCTCCCCTCCACTATACTAGGGATAGCCTGTTTCTTTGTGCTAGTGTGTGTACCTCCTCCACATCAGCTCATGCGTTGCATGCTGACTGTGGAGAATACACCACCAAGCCTTACAGTGAGTGCTAAAATTTTTTGTTTAGGCATCAAGCACTATCACCAGAAAATTTGCAACATTTTTATTATTTTTCATATCTCAAAATATATAATGTGGAAATCAGCATAACTATTTCTAGTTTTCAGAAATATAACAATAAGCATTTTCACTATATTTAAAGGACTACTGTAGGGGTCGGGGGGAAATGAGCTAAATTTACCTGGTGTTTCTAATGGTCCCCCGCAGACATCTTGTGCATGCACAGCCACTCACCAATGCTCCGGTCCCCACCTCTGGTTCACTTCTGGAATTTCCGACTTTAAAGTCGGAAAACCACTGTACCTACGCAGCCGTGTCCTCGCCCCCGCTGACGTCACCAGGAGCGTACTGCTCTGGCGCAGACCGTACTGGGCCTGGGCAATACACTCCTGGTGACATTGGTGGGAGAAAGAGCGTGGCCATGCAGGTGCAGTGGTTTTCCGACTTTAAAGTCGGAAATTCTAGAAGTAAACCAGAGGCGGGGACTGGAGCATCGGTGAGGGGCTGCGTGGGCAGAGAACGTCTGCGGGGACCATTAGAAGCCCCCGTACAGTAGTCCTTTAAAAAGCAGGAAACAGAAAAAAAATCTTAAAGCAAACCTCTGAGCTTTGCAGATGAAAAATCTCTATACTTACCTCGGGAGAGGGAAGCCTCTGGATCCTCCAGAGGCTTGAATTTGCAGTTCCATGCACACCCATACCTAAAACTGAATAAATTAAGAATAGTAAAGTTTTATTATTAAAAAAGTCATAATTTCATCATTTCATCATTTTATGGACATGCACATTCCTGTAATCAAACATCTGCTTCAGCCACCCTACTATGTTTTGATATGACCAAAGCAAGCGTTGCCAACTTTTGCCACCTAATGAAAAAACAGCTTTTCTAAAATCTACTTTAAGTTTGCTGAATTACTTGTGTTCATGTGTGTTCTACACTGTCTTCTAATCCTAGTAAATCACACATTTAGGATTCTCATCTGGTGACAATCAATGGTATTGAAGTTGCTCATATGGTCATGAAAAGACAAAAAAATAAGAATAACAAAAAATGGAAACCCTTCCAACTGACCTTTCACGCAACAATACTGTCCTAAGAGCATTATAAATCATTGTTCATGCTCTATCAACAAGCCAGATATTGACTGAACATGACAGAACAATACATTTGCTAAGGCAATTTTGCTATGTGTTTGGCAGCCTTCAGCCAGTTGGGTAGTCAACTGTTGCTAATATACTTTTTAAAACAGCAGCATTAGACATCTGCTGGTATAAGATTAAGTTGTCTACATAACACTCTGGTTCTTTAGCAATCTGGGAGATTGCTAAATTCAACTAATGCAAAACATGCATTAACCCACATTTTTAGAGAATCATGAAATTAAATATTTGCCATTTCTTAATAAATACTTACCACTCCCTCTTTGCAAATCTGAAACAAAACTAATCATAAAATGTATACAAAAAGTAAAACAAAACAAAAGTGTGGCACCCCCTTATTAACGCAGAAACTATTTTTATGTTAGCTTATGTTACATAGTTACAGTTTGTTGGTTTGAGAAAGACATGTGTCCATTGACTTCAACCAGAAAGTATGGTACTAGCATTGCTCTAACACTAGCCTGTATCCTTACATATTATAGTTTATCCAGAGGAAGGTGTAAAATGCTTACAAGGCTTAGACCAATTAGCCCTAAAAAGGAAAAAAAAAAATCCTTCCCTACTCCAGGTGGCAATCACATAAAATCCCTGGATCAACATTGCTAGGAATAACCTATTAATTATAGCCATATATGTGCTTCAATGCAAGGAAATCGTTCAAGCCCTTTTAAAGCCTCTGTATTCTCAGCATTTTGTGAATTGCAATATTATCTTGGTGGTATATGTTGTCTTGCTGTTGTGGGGCCTTGTATGTTGGAAACATTTAGGGCCTGTTTCCACTACATGCAGATTGGATGCAGAATGAATGCAGAAAAACTGACTCCGATGAATGTCTATGGGCCTGTTTCCACTAAACGCGATTTTCCTGATGCAGATTTTCCCATAGGCATTCATTGGAGTCAGTTTTTCTGCATCCATTCTGCATCAATTCTGCATCCAATCTGCGTGTAGTGGAAATAGGCCCTTAGGGATTGTTTAGGACTAGAATGTCTGAGCATTTGTCTGACATCAGGGCCCATATGCAATTCACTATTTCTCCTTAGTTTTCTCCAAGTTTATATTTTCACACCTTGTTAGTAAAATGTCTTTCAAACCCTCAGCAAGCAAGAAAGGAAATACACAAAATCATTTTGATAGTATTTTTTCTACTATTTATGGCACTTTTTGAATTGTGAAATGCTAAAAAGTTATTATAAAGAGAAAATGAAAAATGATCACAGAGGAGAAAACTTAGGAGAAAACGAGAGTTACTAATGGCCCAGGTGTTGTATTTTTCAGTCAAAAGGTTGAGTGCATTTAGTGTAGCATGTGATGGGAGTTTGGATGACATTTTCTTTCCGGGCCTCAATAGAGCGATATTAAGACATACATATTAATCATAAAGGCATTGAGTTCATGAGGATAATGGTACACAACTTGAAGATACCATTATCCTCCCTTGTTATAATGATTTGGTCAGTTATGGGTCTTTTTCCCCCTCAATTTGCGCACTGTTGTTTCATAGGTACCCCCACATCGCAAACACTCTTATATTTGTATTTTGATCATTATAAAATCTGGAAATCTGTGAAATCGGTAATCGGCATTGGTGAAAATCAGAGTTTCTGTGGAATCGAAAATCTGCATGTTCGACCATCCCTAGGTGCAAGGATCAGGACAGCACCTAGATGGTTAGGTTCTGAGTAAGTGTGTAAAATAGCCTTGCATTCTACATCTAGGGACAGTCACGTGACCATCAATATTTATGACCGGATTGAAGTAAGTTTAAAGGATTGGTCCATACATGTAGAATCCTGGGTAGGATCAGAGACGTCTCTTGTGGAGTGAAGTACAGTTGGTGATTGGAAGTAGCACTGCATGGCCAAAAGACCTTCTTTCTTATCCACAAGATAAGCTTATCATGTATGCCTGCCAGTATATATTATTGTTTGAGTGGGTTGTGTGTGTTAAAAAATTTGTTGATAAAGTTAGTTTTACACAAAGGATAGGTTGGTATTCTATGAATCAGATATAGAATCGGAAGTAGGGGAGAAAGAAGCATCTAGTGCAGGCATGGGCAAACTTGGCCCTCCAGCTGTTAAGGAACTACAAGTGCCACATCTGTTGTGATTTTGGATGTACCAGTTGTAGAGCACCATTTAAATAAATGGCATACAGCTTCAGACTTTAAGAAGTACTTAGGAATAGTGATTGATAACAAGTTAAGTAACCGTATATAATGCCAAGCATTTAAAACTTGGCAACAACACAGTGTTTCTAACACAGAGCTAGCATATAGAAATGCCAAATTCACTTGTAGCCATTGTCCAAATTGAGGTACAGTAGTTCCTGCTCTGTACTGCTAATTATTTGTGCAGCAAATTAAATGTTTATTGACAATATGTCCTCTAAAAAGACTACTGTTGCCACGGTTGCAAAAAAAAAGTGCAGTTTGAGCTTACTACTGGTCAAATATTTCATATTTGGCTGCAAACTGAAATGAGAATATATTTTTAACTAAATTACATTACAAAAGACCTGCTCAGTCCAGATCTATGCTTATGAAAAATGTATAATCAAATTGATTCCATTAGATTAGGACACCACATCAGAACACTTGACTTATTTCCTGCCCCAGTTAAAAAGCTCCATTGTCTGTTGTCTTGCCAGAGACCCAGTGTGCACTAATATAAATCCTACCAGTACTATCCATCCATATTTTTGTCTATAAGGCTTGAGAATGTAATACTTCTTGTGGCAGTTCTGTGCAGCCAGACCTTTTCAAGTTCTGTCCAAGAAGGCCCTGATAGTCCTGGGCCCACCTGGAGTATTCAGACATTTCAACTCTATTGATCTTTGCTTGTTCTGGCCAAGCCACCTTTGTTGACTACCTTTAGTGTGTTTACACCTGTACCCATCTTCAGGTAGAGGAAGGGACCACCACCTGATAAGCAACCAATGAAGAAGTAGAGATAACACCATTATTGATCAATAGACTGAGAAAGCAAGCTTTGAAAATCCTAGGTTCCTTCATTATGCATGATACAAAACTAGAGTAATGATTAGGGATGGACTGGTGGAATTGGAACAGTTGCATGCTCTGATTTTCTCACTGGAATCTGCATGCTTCAAGTTAAAATTCAGAATTTTCCAAATTCGAAGTTATGTACAAAGTTTTGTAGACTCAGAAATGAGTGTACTGCAAACCCCTTTTCTGTTGAACTTTTAAAATCATGTTTTCCTAACATGTTCTTATTATTGGCCCTAACATACTTTAGTATGTTAGTGATGAAAGCATGCAATGGGGTAAAAACTATGAAAGTCAGCGTCATTGCCTTTAATGTAAAATTCCATCAAATTACAGAATTTTGCAAAACTCGGAACAAGATTTACCAGGCAGAACGAAAGCCTGGTACACACTTTCAATTATGATTGGCCAATCACTGATCACATTTACTATCTCCATGTAGTATGAGCATCAGCAGATATTGAATCCTATGAGCAGATTGTGTAGGTACACTCTCATGCTACAGGTGGTGGTAAAATCGATCAGTGATTGGCCAATCATACCTGAAAGTGTGTACCAGGCTTTAGGCATGAGAAAGTTTTTTTGCATGATGCAATAAAGTAATAGTGATCTGCAAAATAAATTTAGCAGGACAAAACAGTAATCACAAACAAGAAACAATGGGCTTTTTAGTGGACTAGCATTGGACAGCATTCATTTAATTGTACCAGATAGAGTACTTTACAATTGTTTGGTATAATAGCCTCTACATTTTACTGTTTCTGGCTCTGCCCCTGCTGTGGATGTTTTGCTATGGAAACACCACTGTCAGTATTTTTGTTTTGTAAAATACCTCCTGGATCCTGGAAAAAGCTTCCTTAGTCCATTCATTAAAATGTCACAAGCTGTTTACCCAACTTATTACAAGATAGTTACTAGAGTCTTACCACAGTACAGCTAGCTTTATTACATCCCCCCATATAAAACATGGTATAATGACAATAATGCCCACTAAAATAAAGTCTTAGGGCTTGTTGCTACAAGAGCTTTTCTGAGAGCTTTGTGATTTAAAAAGCTGTAGCTAATGTTATCCTATGTGTGTGTTCATACTGCAGCAATGTGATTTTGTAAAAATCCCTCATAGCATTGCATTAGCAAGAGCTTTTAAAACCTCTAGCATTTAAGAAGCTCTTGTAGTGTGAACCAGCTCTTAGACCTAATTCACACTGGAGTGTTGTATTAGCAATTTCAGCTTGTCTGTAAATTATTAGTGCTTGAAAAAATGCTGTGGCAATGCAACTCAATGGTAGTGTTCACACTGTAGTGATCACCAGTGATTAGCAATTTGCTTAAACTACAAACACGGAGCATGCAGCATTTTTTTAAATTTAATTTTAATTTTTAATTTTGGAGCGATTGCATTTCAATGTCAAAGGATATCAAAACACAATCGCTCCAAAATCACTTTTTTGTACAGTGAAAAATCACAGGAAAATCCCTTTGCAAAATGATAGTGATTTTACTAGCATTTTGCGATTCTCAGTGTAAATGGGGCCTAAGTCTGAAAGAAAAACAGAAATAGTGTAACGATACCAACAACTAACATGTCATAGCATGTGGAATCTATAAATACTTTGTTTATAAGAAAATACATGTGCATCAGAAAAATAGCGCAATATGAAGTACAACTCATAAGTTCTAAGATAACCCAGTAAAGAGTGAAGAGGCAGCACACAACTGGCTTTGCTAATTAAAGTACGTATTGAAAGCGGAGCAACACTACATGTTACAAACCATCATGGTTTTTCCTTAGGTCTATACACCTGAGGAAAAACCATGACTGATCGTAACATGTAGTGTTGCTCTGCTTTCAATACATGCTTTAATTATCAAAGCCAGTTGTGTGCCGCCTCCTCACTCTTTGCATGTTTGTTGCTGAGGTGGATGGGGGGGTGACCCGAGTGAGGTGCAGCACCGGCAGTCCCAGGAATATCATTCCTGTGTGGGTTCCAGGACAGTGGTCTTTTTCACGCTCATGACTAAGATAACCCAGTGTCTAATGAGGTGCAACAAAAGGTAGATTACCGTATTTTTCGGACTATAAGACGCTCCAGACCATAAGACGCACCTAGGTTTAGAGGGCAAAAAACAGGGAAAAAAATTACCGGTATTCTAAACTTGGTGCGTCCATGGTGCAGGGGCATCTTATAGACCTTCTCCCCCCCAATTATTATGTTCCCCTTGTGCCCTCCTTGTACCTCTTCTGTCCCCTGTATCCCTTTGTTCAGTGTCCCCCTGTGTTCTCATTCCCCATCCTATGCCTTGTCTCTGTCCCCATGTACCCATCCATGTCTGCCTCCCTGTGTCTGTTCCCCTGTGTCTTTTGCCCCCCTTTGTCCTTGTCCCTCCTGTCCTCCAAAGTCCCCCTTCCTTTGCCTTGTCTCTGTCCCTGGTGTGCTTCTCAATGTTTGCCTCACTTTGTTCCCCTGAATCTTCTGTCTCCCTGCATCCTCCTCTCTTCTATCCTCAATGTCCTGCCGGCCTTCCTATGCCCATCTCTGTCCATGTCTTTCTCCATGTGTCTTCCGTCCTCATGTGTTGCGTCGTGTCCCTCCTGTCCTCGATGTCCTGTAGCCCTTCCTATGCCATCTCTTTACCGATGCGCATGTCTTCAGTCCTCCCATGTCCTCCTCCCTCCTGTCCGTGTCCCCCTTTCTATGCCATCCAATGTGCATACACACCTAGCAGCCGGGTGCTCACCTCTTATGCATCCCACTGCCGAAGCCATACGCATCCAGCAGCCGCGTGCTTGCGTCCGATGTAATGACAGAGCAAACCACCAATCAGGCGGGGGGCGCTGCTCCAGACCGCCAATCACAGCCCTCACTGCTCCCTGCTTTGTCCCGCCGGCGAGACTATCGTGTCCTATTAAATAGCGAGCAGGGAGCAGTGAGGGCTGTGATTGGCGGTCTGGGGCAGCGCCCCCCGCCTGATTGGTGGTTTGCTCTGTCATTACATCGGACGCAAGCACGCGGCTGCTGAATGCGTATGGCTTCGGCAGTGGGATGCATAAGAGGTGAGCACCCGGCTGCTATGTGTGTATGGGCATCGGATGGCATAGAAAGGGGGACACGGACAGGAGGGAGGAGGACACGGGAGGACTGAAGACATGCGCATCGGTAAAGAGATGGCATAGGAAGGACAACAGGACACAACACACGGGACTGAAGATACAGGGAGGCAGACATGGAGGGCACAGGGACAGAGACGGGCATAGAAAGGGGGACACGGACAATCAGACATCCAACATCAAAGGAATGGAGGGATGACTGAAGACCCCGAGGAAGTGAGGCAGAAAAGGAGGAGCACACAGGGATACACTGATGGAGGACACAGGGGAACAGACACGGCACATTCGGACTATAAGACGCACTGACTTTTTCGGCCAAATTTTAGAGGAGAAAAAGTGTGTCTTATAGTCCGAAAAATACGGTATGTATAAAACACGGCTGAGAAAGTAGCCAGGAGAGGTAGAGCAAAACTGTGCCACTAACAACAACCAGTGAGATAGGCAATAACGCTATACATCACCAAGAAACATATTTCTTGAGACAGATAACATAAGCAACAACCTGGATAGGATGAGTCTGAGCAGTCAGTTCCAGCACTGCACTCTACAAATGTTTTATCCTGGTGGGGACTTCAGGACTGTGACAATAGCTGTGCATCCTCTCTTCCACATGTGGAGTCAAAACAAAGGAGCAGGAGGAGATAGCTACAAAAATTATAACAATACACAATAGTGTTACTTTAAATATTAAAATATTTTCTTTAAATATCTTCGAGACATAAAGTAGCTGTTCAGACTCAAGATACCACCCAAGAGGCTGAAATGACTTCATTTATGAACAAAGCTGGAGTGTGAAGAATGTTGAGATCAACTCATTTGTTCATTGGGACCTTTTTCCGAGCTCTTCCTGCATACACAGAAATCAAAGGGAATAAATCATGGTCACACATTGCTGTGCCACATGTCTTCAAAGAACCTCAGCGATGGCTCCAAGACTGCATTATCTCGGAGTGGTGAACATTCCTCTGGTTTATGCAAGAGGTTAATTAAAACATTCATCAAATACTTCCAAACTGAAACATCTGAAGAGCTTTCTTTTTAAAAAAAATATTTTCTCAACAGTTCCTAAACAACGCAAGGGATTATATCTAATGCAATACGTTCAAATGATGCGAGCACTCCTTATTACAGAAGCTTTTGCTTTCTATTAAAGCTTACAAACTTTTATCGTAAATGGTTTTAATACACCGAGCATCTGGGTTCACAAACACAAACACATATGTTTAGAAATCGCAAAATGAGAAGTCTTCACTCAGTAGATATGGGAAACATTAAAGTGCTTAAAGTTTCTTCTATATCTCAGGAACTCCAGCAGTGAAATCTAATTGCTTCTACCAAGTCTGCTTATGTACTGGCTTTTTAACTTACACTAGTGTTACCGAGTACCAGTAAGCTCAGGGTGGACTATTTTAACTTGAAAAGGGGACAAGTAAGAATTTTAACAGGAATTAATATACCTATAAAATATCTGACAGTTAAAGAGAAACTTCACTGTATATAACTTAAAGGGAACCAAGGTGACATTTGGGTCAAAAGTTAAATTCTTACCTAAGGATCCCCCAGAGGCTTCCCACACCATCCTCCAGCCTTCTAAGTGCTAATGGAAGGAAGTTCTGAAGGCCCACTCCTGCTCCTCCCGCCTCCTCCTTCATAGTGATGCATCACCATGGCAACGGCTGACACGTCACTAATAAGTGGACCTGAACTGCGGGGCTTTCCACTGGCCAAAGCACACTGCCAGTCACTGTGATGTCATTGTGTTTGGGCCAGTGAAAAGCCACGCAAATAGGGTCCACTCATGAATGACTCCTCAGCTATTGCCATGTTGAGGCTTCAATGTGAAGGAGGAAGTGGGCCAGGGAGGAATGGAAGTGTGTCTTCAGGACTTCATTTCACTCGGCACTCTCTGCTATAATTATACTGAGGGATCAGCCAGGTATTTATTAATTTATGTGTATCTATCTATACATATAAAAAAGAGGGAGATTTATTTTAACCATTTCGCATCTCGGCCTGTTTTCCACTTATCTATTAGAGCAGCTTTGACATTTTAGCTATGCCCCTATTTAATCAGCAATAACTTTATTACTGTTTATAACACCTTCACGATATATATTTTTGGGTAGAAACTAGACTTTCTTTGGGCTGTTTTTTTCTTACCTTAACTTATTTTATTACCTATGTATTTTAAAGGAGTTCTGTGGGGGGATTCTTAGGTGAAAAACAGACACTTACCTTGGGCTTCTATCAGCCTTCTGCAGCAGTAATGTCCCACACCGTCCTCCTCCCATCTGCCGTTCTCCGCCGCCGGCCCCGGTCTAGTGCGGCATGGGATCCAACTGCGGCTGCGCTACAGTGGCCGCGCACCCGCTCGCTTCCGCCTGCGTCATCGGAAGCTTACTGCGCAAGCGCAGTACAAGAAACCGTTGTACTGCACCTGCGCAGTAAGCCTCAGATGACGCGAGCGGAGGAGCGGCAGCGCGCATTAGTCGTCTGTGTGACAGACGAATAATAGCCCGGTGCCGGCTGCAGGGAACGGCGGATGGGAGCAGGACGGCATGGGACATTACCGCTGAAGGGGGCTGATAGAAGCCCCAGGTAAGTGGCAGTTTTTCTCCTCAGAAACCCCCACAGAACCCCTTTAAAGGGAAGAAAATACAATACAATACAAGTGCTACTGTACATAATAAACCCTAATTAAACTCCACTTATTGTAAAACTTAAAGAGGAACTGTCACTCTGGAAGCCCCACATACAGTACCCATAGTGCTTTTAGCCAGTAGCAATAGAAGGCTTTTCGGAAGTCTTTTATCACAACCTGTGTGAAGGGAATGCCTTGTGTATCAGCTCTCTGCTACAAAATTTGCATCAAAAGCAGAGATGTACCATGTAGATAGGAGCCACTTTCTTGTCACTATTCACAGAGGAATGATTTACTGTTTTTTTCTGCCCTGCCCACACACTGCTTTCTCTAAGATCATATGAGAACAGCTGAGGGATTTGTCAGCTACAGAGAATGAGCTCTTCCTGGCTGTAATCTCTGCTTACTTTAGAACTGTGTGGAGCAGTGAGAAACACAGGAACAGCTGATGAGTTATTTACACACTATGTGATGTTGTATTTCTGCTTTCTGTGGTTCTGAAGATATTTCAGTCACATGATTACTGCCGGGAAGGACTGTTTCTGTATGATGGATGTGCTCAGCACAGTCCTACGTAGTAATGCCAACAGTGAAAACTGACTCAGACAGGAAGTGACTACAGTGTGACCCTTACTGATAAGAAATTCCAACTATAAAACATTTTCCTAGCAGAAAATGGTTTCTGAGAGCAAGAAAGAGGTAAAAGGGGGAATTTCTTATCAGTGAGGGTCACACTGTAGTCACTTCCTGTCTGAGTCAGGACTGAGTCAGCCACTTACATACCTGATATTTAACTCTTTCAGGCAGAGAAAAAAAAGGTACACAGTTATTTGTGTGCTAGGCACTGTACATACACATGTCTATCTCATCATGTCACATGTCAGTTCCGGTATCCTTTAAACCTATTGAACATATGGGGCTTGATTCACAAAGCGGTGATAACTCAGTTATCACGCCTAAAAGACTTTAGGCGTGATAAGCGGTGCAAAGCTGAGTTATCACCGATTTGTGCTGCTCTTCGCGCGAAGCTCCCGCGCGCAAAGTTTTGCGCGCGTAGCGCACCGCGCTGCGCGCGCAAAGTCCCATAGGGCTCAATGGACGCTGCGCGCGAAGCACGGCACACTGCGCGCGCAGCGCGGTGCGCTACGCGCGCAAAACTTTGCGCGCGGGAGATCGCGCGAGTTTCTTCTTATCACGCCTAAACTGAGTTTAGGCGTGATAAAGGGCTTTTCACAGGCGTGCAAACACTTTGCACCGCTTTGTGAATCAAGCCCATGGTCTTCCTGTCTGCTAAAAAATGTATATTGACGCAATGGCTTTATTCAACCCCCCTAATTTCAAAAATCTGGTTGACACTATGACTAAACTCATGTATTTAGCTAAATTTGATGCAGAACAAAACAAAACCAAAAATACTGCGAAATTCTTTTAAATCTGGACTCCCTTTATCAAGCATTACTTTCCAATGACTGAGTTGTTGAATTTCATGCAACCATTTAAATATACTAAATGGTATCTGACTGGGCGGGTAGCGGGATCTTTTGAATTTCTAGATATAGGGTACTGATCTACAATATGCATATGTATGAACAACAAGAAAGTAACTGGGGGTCTGTTCCTGTCTTTATATATATTTCTCTTCTCAAATAAAGTAATATAATTGTTTAAAGGTGTCGTATGACCTGCAAAAAATATAGAAGGTTTTATAGATGGAAAGATGTCTTCACTTAATTTTTTTATTTTTAGTATTAGTAGGGACAAAACAACTCCTTAATATAGAAGGGTATGGTTAGACTGTCCCTTGTGTTTAATATGTTGTACTTGAGACTGTGTTTGCATGGCTCATATTGCTACTATTGAAGTTTTCATTTATCTGCTCTTGAGCCATGCGGTTCATTTTTTCTTTACCTTCAGCATGATGGTTTCAATAGTAAAAACTTTTTTAAAAATTTTGGAGGACATTAATATATTTATATATATAATACATCTGCTGTATGTAATATATATATATATATATATATATATATATATATATATATATATATATACATACACACACACACACACACACATATATATATATATATATATATATATATATATTTTTTTTTTTTAAAGAGAATGCATAAATATTTACTTTTAAGCCTCAGTTTTTTAAATATGTGTGTATGTATGTAAATATGTATGCCATAAGGGTGTATTACTCTTATTTTTGCTAAAAAGGGCTTGTAATCATTAGTAGTGTGCAATGAGAAAACGAAAACCGCAACATCAAAAAAAAAATACACCTTTATTTCCAAATACTATATTGTCACTATACTTTGTACTAGGGACATAATTCAAACCTTTTGATAATCGGGACAAATAGGCAGATAAAACGTGTGGGTTTTATGTATGGTAGCATTGTTTATTTTAAAACTATAGGAGATGGAATTGGAGAAATTGTGTATTTTTTCATTTTTTTCCTTGTTTTTCCCTCTAAAATGCATAGAAAGTAAAGTAATTACTGAAAACAAATATCACCCCCCAAAAAGCCTAATCTGTGGGGAAAAAAACAAGGTATAGATAAGTATTGAAAAAGTTATTGGCAAATGAAAGGTAAGAGCATTGACAGGTGAAAATTGCTCTGGGGGTAAAAACCCTTGGGGGTGAAGTGGTTAAAGGCTTAACATTTAGGCTAGGTGCACACATAACACAACATGAAAAGCTGCATTTTATGTCATGTTTTATGTTAAAGTTGTGTGCATTTTTTGTGCGTTTTTGGTGCGTTTGCGTTAGCATTTTTTATACTGCCGATGTGTTTTTCAAGCGTTTTGCGTGCGCTTTAATGTGTTTGCTGTTCACATATAAAAATCGCATATGCGTTTTGTATCTATTTTTCATCTGTTATTATATTTATATCTATGCAAATCACTAGGAAGACAACAGGAAGCAGAAATACATCAAAATTTAAAAAAACGCATTAAAAAACGCATACAAAACACAATCCATTGCGTTTCCATTGACTTTTATTATGTGCGTTTTTGATGCGTTCATGCATAATAAGCAACAATACTAGCAATTTTCAAAGCGCCAAAGCATAAACCTATACCCATGCATTTTTTATGCAGCCCATTGAGCAACATTGGTGCTTAAAATACAGCGTTTTACGCAACACTAGCGTTTCTGCTAGGTGTGCATTTAGCCTTACCTTTTAGATATACCAACAGGCTAGCAGTTTTGTGTTATATGATGTCTCATATATCCCCCTGGTTCTGCTGTTATTTTAAAGTTCATTTTGCATGGTAAGATAATCTATTTTTGTTCATGCAGCAAGTGTTGCAGGTATAAAAATATTAAACAGCTCTGAAAGTTCAAGTTATTTCAAGTTATAAAAGGGCTACTTACGGCGTGAATAAAGATGATTAATGTTTAGTGCGAAGTAATGAATTAGGTAATGCTGATTCCAACTGTGAAGATTGGTTTTATCCTGCTAACTGCAGTCCTCCAGATCCTGCCAGGTACTGTATGTTTATTTTAATGAATAATAATTTATACGGCTTAAGATCTGAAGTCACCAAAGGGAAAAACATATCAGAGAAAAAGGAACGTTTTTTTTTTTTTCTTATAACTGAGTTTGTAGATAAGATAGTCACTATAGTAACCAATTTCCGACCTACTGTTTTAACTAAAATGGGTGCATTATTGAAGATAATTAACCACTTCACAACGGAGGGGTTTTACTCCTGAAGCACCAGCGCTATTTGTGCCTTGCAGCGCTGCTTCCATTGATTGTTTTCAGTGATATGATTGGTTATTGGGGACTGGGGTCCCCATAACCAATCATTGCACTGCAGAGCGGGGGAGTGTGCGCGCGCGGGTCGCAGGGGCGCGCGATCGCGCGCTGCACAATTGTTTACATTTAATTGTTATCAATGGAGACTGCTTCTGTTTGAAGCAGTCTCCCATTGTGTCCGCAATCGGCGCGTCTAATTGGATTTAGGAACGCTTGTTCCTAACATCCAATTAGTCACCTGCTGTGCTGGCTGGCTGGAGTGTGCGCGCGAGGTCCCCGCCCACTCCCAGCCAGTAAACAAACAAGTGCGCCTTTCTCCGTCCCTGGGGGTAAAGCAGTGCACAGAGGGACGGAGAAATTTAGCACTGGGGGGGTAAAGTGGTTAAGTATAGTAGTCCAAGGCATGAAGTACACACTTAAAATTATTGTTGGCTTCAGGGATTGGGAGGACTCGACCACTCAGCTGAAAATGCAAGGCTTGATATTCTACAGATGTAGCACTAGCCTACAGGCTAGCGATGTGTTTTGTTGCTTGGGGGAGGGGGAACAACATTATGGAGAGGCTTTTGGTGGGTTGAGGAAGTAGCAGAAATATGCCCTGATGGGTCGGTCGGGTATCAGATGTTGCTAAAGATCCATGCTGAAATTAATATAGTTGCATACATAGCTTAAAGAGGAACTCCAGTGAAAATAATGTAATAAAAAAGTGCTTCATTTTTACAATAATTATGTATAAATGATTTAGTCAGTGTTTGCCCATTGTAAAATATTTTAAATCCCTTATTTATATTCTGACATTTATTACATGGTGACATTTTTACTGCTGGCAAGTGATGTAGCTGCTGCTTTCTGTTTTGGCAGTTGGAAACATCTGTAAACAGCTATTTCTCACAATATATCAGGGTTCACAGACAGGAAACTGCCAGAAGTACCTCGGTACTCAGAGTTTCTTGTGGGAGGGGTTTCACCACAATATCAGTCATGCAGCGCCACCTGATGGTCTGTTTGTGAAAAGGAATAGATTTCTCATGTAAAAGGGGGTATCAGCTACTGATTGGGATAAAGTTCAATTTTTGGTCGGAGTTTAAGAATCTAAGCAGGACCTGAGCAGCTACTTGCACACAGATTTGATAGCGATCAGGCTCATCCAGTCACCATAACTTTGTGAAACTCTCATTGGAAGAGTTTATTTCAGTGTCCCCGGTGTACCATGATAAAAACCACATCTATCATTATTGTTTATTATTATTTAGTATTTATATAGTGCTGAAATCTTCCACAGCGCTGTACAGAATATATTGCCTTGTCACTTATCTGTCCCTCAGAGGGGCTCACAATCTAATCCCTACCATAGTCATACAGTATATCTATGTATGTATTATGTAGTGATATATCATAGTCTAGGGACAATTTAAGGGAAATACAATTAACTTACCACTATGATTTTTTTATGTGGGAGGAAACCGGAGTGCCAAAAGGGAAACCCACGCAGACATGGGGCAAACATACAAACTCCGTGCATATAGTGCCCTGGCTGGGATTTGAACCGGGGACCCAGCACTGCAAGAAAGTGCTAACCTCAACACCACCGTGCTGCTGCTATTAAAAACAGTATAACATGCAGACCATATGTGCACACCTATAATATAGCCACCGGGAGATTTTGGCGCAAAGCTGATAAACGACTTACCCTTCTCTTGCACAAGTCCCGGCGGAGTTAATTATTGTTCCCCCTCCAGGTCGACATGGATGGTAGGGAAAACCGTAATTCGGCTTCCAGCCATTGCTGGCGGCTGGATAACAATGTTCTTGTAGTGATTTGTTCTCCGTCACTGTGTGCTGCTATAGCCGTAATTCCTATTACAGTCTATAGTGGCGCCAGCAGCGCCCAAATCTAATGCGCTGTTTTTACAGTGCTGGAGACTATATACCTCCAGGCATGTTCATATGATTGATGATGTTTGATGGGTTTTCCTGGAACCCACCAAGAGTTCAAATTCCATTGTGTTTTGAGTTATTCCTTCATATTTAAATAATTGGGTATTGCTTTTACAGACAGCTACACCATTTTACTGTGAATGCAAACTCACAAAGTTGCCTGTGTAATCCCTAATTAGTAATAATTAAAAGTAAGACCACATTATTATCTTAATGGAAATAAAGGCACATCAAATAACATAAATACTGTAAATAAATGGCAAAAACAATAATTACATAAGCATTGCACTATTAATCAGGACCTATTTTTGTTTATTTTAACCACTTTACCACCGCGCGTACGGATTTCTCCGCCCCTTTTTCCATCCTTTCACCCCCAGGGACGGAGAAATCCGTACTTTGCGCACTCCCGCCGCTGTCCGCGCTTCCGCTCGTAAACACGCCGCCCGCCGCTAGTAAACACGCTGCCGCCCGCTCGCCCAGAGATCAACGAACGGGAAAATCCATTCCCGTTCGTTGATCTAAGCCCCGCAATGATCTGCTGCCGCTCGGCTGAGCAGCGCGATCATTGTGAAAAAATGACAAAGTCCCAGCCTCTTTCTACTTCCTGTAAGCGTCCGGAAGGACGCTTGCAGGTCGCATGAAACAAATTGGTAATGTTGCCATCTTGTGGCCAAATAGTAAAACTACACCCTAACCATTTTTTACACACAAATAAACTTGTTTTACACAAAAAATTAACTCCTTACCTCCCACACTCCCCAATTTTATTTTTTTTTGTAATTAAAAAAAAAATAAAAAATTTACAATAAAAAAAAACATAAATAGTTACCTTAGGGACTGAACTTTTTAAATATTTATGTCAAGAGGGTATAACACTGTAACTTTATAAACTATGGGCTTGTAATTAGGGATGGACGCAAAACTGAAAAAAATGCACCTTTATTTCCAACTAAAATATTGGCGGCAAACATTGTGATAGGGACATAATTTAAATGGTTTTATAACCGGGATAAATAGGCATATACATTTAATGGGTTTTAATTACAGTAGCATGCATTATTTAAAAACTATAAAGGCCGAAAACCGAAAAATAATACATTTTTTCCCACATTTTTTCCTATTTTCCCATTAAAACACATTTAGAATAAAATTATTCTTGGCATAATGTCCCACCTAAAGAAAGCCTAATTGGTGGCGAAAAAAACAAGATATAGTTCATTTCATTGCGATAAGTAATGATAAAATTATAGACGAATGAATGGAAGGAGCGCTGAAAGGTGAAAATTGCTCTGGTGGTCAGGGGGTAAAACCCCTCAGTTGGGAAGTGGTTAAATACACTTAAATATAAGTTGTGGCTGGATGGTGTAATGGTTAAGGGCTCTGTCTCTGACACAGGAGACCAGGGTTTGAATCTCGGCTCTGCCTGTTCAGTAAGCCAGCACCTATTCAGTACGAGACCTTAGGTAAGTCTCCCTAACACTGCTACTGCCTATAGAGTGTGTCCTAGTGGCTGCAGCTCTGGCACTTTGAGTCCACCAGGAGAAAAGCGCAATATAAATGTTATGTGTCTTGTCTAAGTTCTCTAACACTCTAAAGCAGAATTGTGTCTAAGCCTTAGATATTTAATAGGTTGCCAGTAGCCAGTAGCTACATTTTCAGGCATTTGTATCTTATAAAGACTGTTATGTGCCTGTGCAAAATGCAATGTTCATTACTGACATCACAGATGCAAAGAAGTCATGACTGTAATCCTGCGAGATCACACTGCTGGAATGTCTGCTCAAGCTGTGACACAGAACAGGTGGGATTTGGGTTGGCGCATTATCGAGAGACTAAACAGCTTGCGGGGTGGAACAAAGATGGAGCTGGGAATGTGTGGCAGGCATATGGAATGGGTAATGGTTATTCAAAGGAGAGACATGTTTAGCGGTCCCTTTGCTGCTATGATGTGGATTTTTTTTTTAAAGTGGACCTGAACTCAGAACATCCTCTTTGCTCTAAAAGATACACAGCAGTATAATAACCTTGAAACAAACAAAAAAATATTTAGTACAGCTGATAAAAATCCTAAAATAAATATGCACTGTTTCTACTTCCTGATTCATGGAAGCAGACATATTGTTAACATCCTGTGCTTTCAAATGAGCTTATTTGCCATCTTTGCCATGGCAGTCATGTGACACATGAGGGAGATCAAATTACAACTTGTGATTAGACACAAATGAGGGAGAATTAAACAGGCCAAACTCTCTAAATACATACAGGGTGCATTTCTCTGTTTTCCTTCTGTCCTGTTCAAGAGTTCAGGTCCACTTTTAAAGCCTTAAAGTCCTAGCTGCATTGCATCCAGATCGGAAGAAAAAATAGCATAGAAGTTAATTTTTCTCTAAGCTAAAAAATCAGCGGTTTATACTCCTACATATTTCTGTATCAGACAATATTCCTGTGCATCCTTTTCAAATCTGTTTTGTGTTTATCTCAAGTCATTATGCAAACCTGGTTGATGCTACGCAATTACGCTGAATAACAAACTGCATCCCTTACCCCAAATGTACCAGAATTATTGTGTAATTCCAAAGCACTTAGCTCTCAATAAAATATTTATCTTTTAATTCCTATTCTGTTCATTTTTTTCTTTTTAAACCAAGACAACCCAGCAAAAAAAAAAAAATACATTATCGATCCTCTTCTCTATTATCTGTAATGTTAAATTAATCAAAAAGTGCTTAATATGAGACGTGATGGTGAAGTCATCTAATATACTGTAGGACACATTTTCCCTCGACATCCCTGCAGAGATATGAACTAATCTCTTCAAAAAGGTTACTCTCTCAAAATTCACGCATTGCTTTTAAAATGCTAATTTTCCGGGTGGCAGCGCCATATAAAAATTCATTAGCAACCTCTAACGGTTGAATTTATAGATGCATCAAATTGTCAGCTGTAAACAGATGCTCAGTAACATAATTATAAAAGAGACAACACGCTTTCCGTGATTGGCCTCGCTCAGAATTTAAGGTTTTTGTGCCTGGTGAAAGCATAAGCCATTTGTTATTACCCTTGCATTTGTCCGTGTTGTGTCTGGTGAGATTCCTCAACAAAGCAATTAAATTTATCCTGTAGCTCATTGTGGCAGCATCGTTGCAACTTCTGTGGGCATCATATATTATCTAACACAACCTGTGGTCCTCTGCATCCCAGACTCCCAATGAAATGATGACATCGTCTTCATTAGTATCTATGTGAGCCATATGGCCTGAGTCTTAAACGCTGCTCCGTCTTGTCCCTGTTCACTTCTAGAGATTGTATTATGTTAATGCTGTAAGTTTATTGATTGTTTTCTGAAAATTGTTTCAGATGCATGTTGTGAGAACTAAACTACCTTAACAAAAGAGTAAGTTTCCAGTGCATGCTCTCAATATGGTACAAGATATCTGCTTGGAAGTTGCAGTGTCATAATTGGTACAGGGTTATCTATATATATAATAGAGTAAGTACCTCAACCTTCAAGCAAGAAGAAGAAGTAGCGCCCTGCCCCCAGGGCCGGTCCAAGCAAGAAGAAGGGGCTGGTCCAAGCAAGAAGAAGGGGCTGGTCCATGCAAGAAGAAGGGGCTGGTCCATGTAAGAAGAAGGAGCTGGTCCATGCAAGAAGAAAAAGTAGTGTCATATCAAACCAAGGGCAAAGAGGGATAATTTGCATATTCAGTAGCAGTGCGTTGTGGGTAACCACAAATGTTCACTTATAGCTGAATTATTGCACATTTTCTTTTGTTTTAAGAAGGAAAATTACACCAAGCTTTGCTTTTTCTTAGTAGGAGGGCTTTTTGGTCTCTTTTATCCTCCTATACATTTTTAGTAGTTTGGGTCACCCTGAGCTGCTTGGTTACTCTGTTGTACTGGTCCAAGCCCTATCTTAACCACTTTACCCCCGCGCGTACGTATTTCTCCGCCCCTTTTTCCATCCTTTAAAAACCAGGGACGGAGAAACACGTACTTTCCGCGTTCCCGACGCTGTCCGCGCTCCCGCTCGTAAACACGCCGCCCGCCGCTAGTAAAACCGCCGCCGCCCGCTCGCCCGGAGATCAATGAACGGGAAAATCCATTCCCGTTCGTTGATCTAAGCCCCACAATGACCCGCTGCTCTCCTATGGGCAGCGCGATCATTGTGAGAAGAAACTCACGTGTCCAGCCTCCTTATTCTTCCTCCAAGCTTCCGGAAGGAGGCTTGGAGGTCGCAATAAAGCAAAAAGTTACTGTGGCCATCTTGTGGCCAAATAGTAAACTACACCCTACACATTTTTCACATACAAATAAATGACTTTTACACAAAAAATTAACTCATTACCTCCCACACTCCCCATTTTTTTTTTTTTTGTAATTAAAAAAAAATTCAAAAATTTACAATTAAAAAAAATACATAATTAGTTACCTTAGGGACTGAACTTTTTAAATATTTAAGTCAAGAGGGTATAACACTGTTACTTTATAAACTATGGGCTTGTAATTAGGGATGGACGCAAAACTGAAAAAAATGCACCTTTATTTCCAAATGAAATATTGGCGCCAAACATTGTGATAGGGACATAATTTAAACGGTTTTATAACCGGGACAAAAGGGCACATAAATTTCATGGGTTTTAATTACAGTAGCATGCATTATTTAAAAACTATAATGCCCGAAAACTGAAAAATAATTTTTTTTTTTCCCACATTTTTCCTATTTTCCCATTAAAACACATTTAGAAAAAAACAATTCTTGGCATAATGTCCCACCTAAAGAAAGCCTAATTGGTGGCGGAAAAAACAAGATATAGTTCATTTCATTGCGATAAGTAATGATAAAGTTATAGACGAATGAATGGAAGGAGCGCTGAAAGGTGAAAATTGCTCTGGTGCTCAGGGGGTAAAACCCCTCAGTGGTGAAGTGGTTATACAGCCGTATCAATCCCTGTCATGTACTGATGAGGACCAAAAGTCTGAAACAGGCTGTCTGCATGTGGGTTTGATATGACAGTGTAAAATTTAAAGCTATATGCTTGCTTGGCTTACCAAGGGGGAAAATGGGTAATTTGCATATTTAGCAGCAGTGCATTGTGGGTAACCACAAATGTTCAATTATTGCTGAATTATTGCAGATTTCCTTCTGTTTTAAAAAGGCAAATTACACTAATACAGTGTGCGGCATTGCAGGAAGTGACGACAGTGGGACGCACGATGGAACACGGAAGAGGTGAGTCATCCCCGCCCGCTGCCTCTTACTAATAGTGTGCTTAAGCAGGAGGGGGAGCGCACATGGGGGACCCAGGTGAGGGGGGGGGGGTTCCTGCTGAGCTTATGCTAGAGGTAGAGCACACATGTGAGACCCAGTTGAGGGGGGGTCCAACCCCCCTCCCCGCCGCTGTGCCCAATACCCCCTTCCTGCCCTCTACCCTCTTATGCGGCGTATGCTACGCCGTGGGTCGGCTAGTAGTAGTTACAGGCCCAAGCAGGGGGTCACAGTGATGGAGTGGGTCCCCTTGTAATATTAAAGCAGCAGGGACAGCCATACTATCCCAGTAAAAAAAAAAACCCACATATGTAAGTAAGTTCATATTTTTTCTACTTACATAACATATGAATTGTACTGTCCACATTTTGATTTCAGTGAATTTTATATAGTAAATAAAGAGAAAACTGTTCCAGGCATATGCCATCTTAACTGTCTCTGACTAAAGCCAATCTTGATGTCATTTCCTCTCTTACTCTTTTTTTCTCCTAGAAACTGCACCGTCACATCTATCTTACTTTGTATACACATGTGAGCAAATCTTAGATCGTATTTCAGCAGCTTCTGCAGAGGGGTGAGGTGTAATTCCCTTCTCAGCCTCCTGTCATACTGAACTGCCCTAGGCCAATCAGTCAGGAGGATGAATGTGGGAGAGGAGTTAACAAGCATCCTTATTTTTAGCAATATACCAGAATAAAGCCAGGCTGATTGAGATAAGATTCATTACAGTATACACATTTATGATTATATTGGAATGCTTGCAGTGCAAACTGCATGTAGACTACATAATAAGCACAGAGTAGTTGGTACATGGAATTAGATTTTATGGCTAACAATCTTTAACCTTCTGGGGACCACCTGTAGTAAATCCTATGCCGCCCTTTGGCTGCTTAACTCTGATGCAGCGTAGGATTTACGCCACCTGCTCATTCCACTCCCGCCGCGATCATGGGCACCCGAGAGGGGAGCTTAAGCTGTCACATGACAACTGACATCTCCCCTCAGTGATCAGGAGCCATGGCGATTGGCACCTTATCACGTGATCATTAAGAGCAGCGGGGAGGGGAAAAGAGGATCTACTCACCTTCCTGATGTTCCGCCGGCGATTGTCGCTCCCTTCCGCTCTGGCCAGCATCCCTGCTCGCTCTGACTCTAATACCGGGTCCAGGCTTGATGACGCCATCAAGCCAGGACCTGGTACTTAGAGTCAGTGTGAGCAGGGATGCCGGACAGAGCGGAAAGGGGTAGAGTTGCTCATCGCAGGACCCAAGGAGATGAGTAAAGGCTGCTGGCTGTACTGGGGACACCTGGCTATATTGGGGAAAGCAATGCCTAGCTATCTATACTGGGATCCAGCTGCCTGATCCACAAAATGCCCCCCCCCCCCCCCCCCGCATGTAAAATACACTGGTCCTTAAAGGGGGTTAGGTTGCCGGTCCCCAGGAGGTTAAGCTTTAAGGTATGTGTGTATAAAGGAATCACTGTTTTCATTTAGAATTAGTAATGAATGCTCAGTGTACTGTAATGCTTAGCGTTAATGCAATAGTCAAACAGTGGCTGGGCTTGTGTTCTTGTCTGTAAACAGTGTAGTGTACATGAGTGTAAGGGGTAAGGATGAGCAGTTGGTAGCAAAAAACATTTTCACCTGAGGCAAAACTGAAACTGAGTGTTGTTGGCAGTGGGCCATGGCCACCACCTTGGCCACCACCTCTGGCCCCAGCACTCCACGCCCCTCTACATCCTCCCAATACCTCTTCCTTTACAGCTAGGACCAGAAGGAGGAAGTATCAAGGTATCAGTCAACCCTCTGCTGAAGCCTATGTCCACCAACACGCAGTTTCACTTTTGCCATGGGGTAAATTGAATTTTGCTTCTGCCCGCTTATCTTTAGCATGGAAAGTTAAATGTATAGTTAGGTCCACAAATATTTGGACAGAGACAACTTTTTTCTAATTTTGGTTCTGTCAGTGGTGTAGCAATAGGCATGCAGAGACTGTGACCGCATCAAGGCCCTTGGGTCAGAGGGGCCCCGAGGGGTCCACCCTTGACTGCAGTATTAGCTGTTTATTGGTCCTGTGCTGGTAATAATCACTTCTATAGATGCCCATCCCTTTCTTGCACCGCTGACACTGCAGTTGTCCTTGGCAGGTTTTGGTGTCCAGTATCAACTGTTATGTATAAAGTGCTTGGGGTGGCCAAATGTAAAACTCGCACTGGGGCCCAGAGCTCCTTGGCTAGGCTACTGGGTTCTGTACATCACCACAATCAATTTCAAATAAAACAACTCAGATGCAGTTGAAGTGCAGTGCAGACTTTCAGCTTTAATCCAGTGGGGTGAACAAAAACGATTGCATAAAAATGTGAGGCAACTAAAGAATATTTTAACACAATCCCTTCATTTCAGCGGCTCAAAAGTAACTGGTTAAATTAAATTACCGGAAATAAAATGTTCATTTCTAATATAGATGTTTCCTCCTTTTTAATAGCGGTGGTCAGAAATGACTATTTCTGATTCCGTGGTAATTCCGATTTCAGCCAATATAGATTTTGCAGACTTCCAGTTTTTGTTATCCGATTTCTGAGGAGTGTTTTTTGACATTTTTTGCACTCTCTGATTGGCCAAATACTTCTGAGTTGACTCTGCACTCTGATTGGTCTAATGTTTCCGAATTCTGTAAAGGGGCTAAAATAACCAAGTTGCGGTAATGCGGTATTTCTGCAGAAATCTGTTTTCCGATTTCTGGTTTCTGATCGGAAAAGCCCATTTCTGATTGGAAATTCTGAATAAGCAGCACTACTTTTTAATGCTCTGCCAGGCCTTCACTGCAGCAGCTTTCAGTTACTGTTTGTTTGTGGGCCTTTCTGTCTGAAGTTTAGTCTTCAACAAGCGAAATGCTTTAATTCCTGATATAAATTATAAACAAAGGATGCATCATAATCCCTTTCAAGCTAATTGATACATGTATTTTTCCTTTCTTCCTTACCAAAAAAGATCAATTTGTTTTGTTAATGAAAAGCAAAATGCACTACAACATTATATAATAATCCAACTATCCTGTTTCATCATCATGTAAAGACAGTTAAGATGTACTTTTTGTTTTATTTTGAAATCAAGTGAAAGAAGGTAACATCTTTTTATACTATTTCACTTAAAGAGACTAAGTATAAAATCACCTTTTTTGCTGTCAACCCTATGCCAATGATATGTTTAGATACCCTTCCTTTCTCTCACTGCACCTATAGTAATGTGCTGTGGCATTAGTGGCCTTTCACTGCCTGAAATGGCAAATTTACCACTCCTCCTGGTAGAATTTAATGTGTGCATCAGTGCCACCAGTTCAGCGGGCATGACTGGCTCCATGATAAAAGATGTGTTCATTTATAGGCTTTCAGTATTATGGGTTTTGGCAAAGTAGCAGCTGAAATATCCAGGAAGACTGGGAGAAATAGGCACATGGCACCAGCAATAAAAAAGAGTACCTATGTTTTCCTGGGACAACTAAAAAAAAGAGGGACACCAGGCCAGGAAGGAAAACTGCACATTTACATACTCTGCTTTGTTATCCTGTCCCTGGTGAAATAGGTGCCGGCTAAAAGGTTATTTCCCTGATACCACAAAATAAGCAAATTGCAACCTAACCTGGTCCTTCTCTCATCTCCTCTGTCTATCAATAAAGCTGGGCAATCACACTTTTGGTAAATGACAAATTACGAGTACCTTCCTGATCGTTGTAGAATTAGTTATTAAACTAGATTTTATCAGAAACCTGACATAGCATTGATTCGAATCCCACCATCACTAGTTTTGTATAGTATGGCTTGACTATTGCGGTTAAAAATAGGTTTTATCTCTAGTAGAATCCAGATAGCACGTTTGCTGTAAAGGGAAATATTTTTATTAAAATGATGTAATACACTAGTGCTATACAAGTCATTTTTAGAGATGGCCCGAACCTCCAATTTTAGGTTCGCGAACCAGGTTCGCTAACCTCCCGCGAAAGTTCGGTTGCGCAAACTTTTGCCAACCAGCAATAGACTTCAATGAGGAGGCGAACTTTGAAAACTAGAAAAATGTATGCTGGCCACAAAAGTGATGGAAAATAAGTTTCAAGGGGTCCAACACCTGGAGTGGGGCATGGCGGAGTGGAATACAGGCCAAAAGTCCTGGGGAAAAATCTGGATTTGACGCAAAGCAGCGTTTTAAGGGCAGAAATCACATTGAATGCTAAATTGCAGGCCTAAAGTGCTTTAAAACATCTTGCATGTGTATATGTTACGGCCAGAACCCAAAGTTTGGCCACTTCTAGTTCTGGCCGGCCACTTCGGGTTCTGGCCGGCCAATGTGCGAAGTGGCCGCTGCGCTGCGGCCAATGTTAGAAATGGAATTATTCCTGTGACATTAATGTATCTTCTGGCCGCAGCGCAGCGGCCAAACGTATAACCACTTAGTTAATTTATTGCAATTAAGCCGGCGGCAATGTAACAATTCAAGCCGCCGGCTTTTTATCTGCCTCTCTCTCTCTCTCTCTCCTCTTATGGGCAGCCGGTGGGGGACACGCGTGTCCCCGAGAGTCGTTCGTCGCAGCAGGGGCAGCAGAGCGGGGAGGCTGCAGACATTGCTTCTGCCAGCACCCACTCTGCAAGAACGGCAGGATTCCCTGCCGCGACGAACGACTCCGGAGGGGACACGCGTGTCCCCGCCGGCTGCCCATAGGAGAGCGAGAGAGGCGGGGGGAAGGAGGAGAGAGAGGAGGGGGGAGAAGGAGAGAGAGGCAGAGAAAAAGCCGGTGGCTTGAATTGTTACATTGCCGCTGGCTTAATTGCATTAAATTAACTAAGTGGTTATACGTTTGGCCACTGCGCTGCAGCCAGAAGATACATTAATGTCACAGGAATAAATCCATTTCTAACATTGGCCGCAGCGCAGCGGCCACTTCGCACATTGGCCGGCCAGAACCCGAAGTGGCTGGCCAGAACTAGAAGTGGCCAAACTTCGGGTTCTGGCCGTAACATATACATCAATCAGGTAGTGTAATTAGAGTACTGCTTCACACTGACACACCAAACTCACTGTGTAACGCACCGCAAACAGCTGTTTGCGTAGTGACGGCCGTGCGGGACTGGTGCGCACCATGGCCAGAGTTCAGGCCATGGCGGTTTTCAAGCCCATATGGTCGCCAGGCTGTGGTAACTCAATGATAGAACAACAGTGACTGTCCAGCTAATCAAATTTGGTCTGTCCACAATGAAGCAACAACCTTATTATCTTTGGTATGCCACCCCCGAGACATTTATATAGCCGGCGGTCATTGCTTCATTGTAATACGCAAGCCCCTTCACCACGGCAAGGTAATGATCACGAAGGGGAATGGGCACATGTACATGCCTTTTGTTTTGTTGTTGCAGCCGCAGTGCAGCCAGAAAAATTAAGCAGGCATGTATACGCACCAGAAAAATTATTATAGCGGCCGCTGCTAGGAGCGGCCTAAAAAATTCATGCCTGCATGGACATGGGAGGAGGATTACTGGCAGTGGTACCTTTATTGATTTGTGCTGTGACATCACCCTTAAATGCATTGTAAAGCATAGTTGCCAGCTTGTTCTGCATTTGCTGCATCCTTTCTGCCTTCTGGTGAGTTGGTAACATGTCCACCACTTTGCGCCTATACCGAGGGTCTAGTAGTGTGGCCACCCAGTACAGGTCATTCCCCTTGAGTTTTTTTTATACGGGGGTCCCTCAACAGGCTGGTCAGCATGAAAGACGCCATCTGCACAAAGTTGGATGCAGACGTACTAGCCATCTCCTCTTGCTCTTCCTCAGTGACGTCAGGTAAGTCCTACTCCTCCCCTCAGCCACGAACAATACCACGGGAATGTTGAGCAGCACAATCCCCTTGCGACACCTGCTGAAGTTGCTCTTCTGCTGCCGCCTCCTCCTCCTTCAAAGAAACACCTTCCTCATCATCTGAGTCTCACTCCTCTTCCCCACACGACTCTTCCTCCTCCTCCCCCTCTGTGCTGCCGCAGTTGTTGAGGAAACATCTGATTCTGATGTAAATTGCTCCCACAACTGTTCCTGCCATAACTGTTCCTCTTCATGCTCCTCCCCAGCTTGATCCACCACTCTATGCACGGCACGCTCCAGGAAGTTAGCGTACGGGATAAAGTCAGTGATGGTGCCTTCACTGCGACTCACCAGGTTAGTCACCTCCTCAAACGGCCGCATGAACCTGCATGCATTTCGCATCAGTATCCAGTTGTTGGGCCAGAACATCCCCATCTCCCTAGATTGTGTCCTTCTACTAAAATTGTAGAGGTACTGGGTGACGGCTTTTTCCTGTTCTAGCAGGCGAGAGAACATGACCAGGGTCGAATTCCAGTGAGTCGGGCTATCACATATCAAGCGTCTCACCGGTAGTGTTGGGCGAACATCTAGATGTTCGGGTTCGGGCCGAACAGGCCGAACATGGCCGCGATGTTCGGGTGTTCGACCCGAACTCCGAACATAATGGAAGTCAATGGGGACCCGAACTTTTGTGGTTTGTAAAGCCTCCTTACATGCTACATACCCCAAATTTACAGGGTATGTGCACCTTGGGAGTGGGTACAAGAGGAAAAAAAAATTTAGCAAAAAGAGCTTATAGTTTTTGAGAAAATCGATTTTAAAGTTTCAAAGGGAAAACTGTCTTTTAAATGCGGGAAATGTCTGTTTTCTTTGCACAGGTAACATGCTTTTTGTCGGCATGCAGTCATAAATGTAATACATATAAGAGGTTCCAGGAAAAGGGACCGGTAATGCTAACCCAGCAGCAGCACACGTGATGGAACAGGAGGAGGGTGGCGCAGGAGGAGAAGGCCACGCTTTGAGACACAACAACCCAGGCCTTGCATGAGGACAAGAAGCGTGCGGATAGCATGCTTTGTACCACCATGCAGTCATAAATGTAATAAAGATAAGTGGTTCAATAAACAGGGACCACGCGGCAACGCTAACCCAGCAGCAGCACACGTGATGGAACAGGAGGAGGCGCAGGAGGAGAAGGCCACGCTTTGTGAGACACAACAACCCAGGCCTTGCATGAGGACAAAAAGCGTGCGGATAGCATGCTTTGTACCGCCATGTAGTCATAAATGTAATAAAGATAAGAGGTTCAATAAACAGGGACCGGCAACGGTAACCCAGCAGCAGCAGCAGCAGCAGCAGCAGCACACGTGATGGAACAGGAGGAGGCGCAGGAGGAGAAGGCCACGCTTTGTGAGACACAACAACCCAGGCCTTGCATGAGGACAAAAAGCGTGCGGATATAGCAGCAATGCTTTTTGCCGCCATGCAGTCATAAATGTAATACAGATGAGAGGTTCAATAAACAGGGACCGGAAACGCTAAACCATCCCAGATGTTCATCGGTCATGTTACTTGGTTGGGGTCCAGGAGTGTTGCGTAGTCGTTTCCAATCCAGGATTGATTCATTTTAATTTGAGTCAGACGGTCTGCATTTTCTGTGGAGAGGCGGATACGCCGATCTGTGATGATGCCTCCGGCAGCACTGAAACAGCGTTCCGACATAACGCTGGCTGCCGGGCAAGCCAGCACCTCTATTGCGTACATTGCCAGTTCGTGCCAGGTGTCTAGCTTCATGCCCGGTTTCAGGTCCAGCGGTGCCAGCCACAAATCCGTCTGTTCCTTTATTCCCCTCCAAATTTCCTCCCCTGTGTGCTGCTTATCCCCAAGGCAGATCAGCTTCAGCAACGCTTGCTGACGCATGCCAACAGCTGTGCTGCACTGCTTCCACGATCCTACTGCTGCTGGTGCTGGGTTAGCATTTCCGGATGAGGTACAGCTTTGAGATGCGTTGGAGGAGAAGGAGTCAGAGAGGTAGGTGCTGCTGTTGTTATCCAGCTGTTTGCGGCGTGGGCAACACCCGCGCCGTAGCAGGTGAGGAATCGCTGCCAGGCTCCACAAGGTTCACCCAGTGCGCGGTAAGGGAGATGTATCGACCCTGGCCGAACGCACTCGTCCAGGTGTCAGTGGTGAGGTGAACCTTGCAGGCAACGGCATTCTTCAAGCTTCGGGTTATTTAGCTGACCACGTGCTCATGCAACTCAGGCACTGCAGAGCGCGCAAAGTGGTAGCGGCTGGGAACAACGTAACGTGGGATGGCCACTGACATCATGCCCTTGAAGCTGTTTGTCTCCACCACTCGATATGGCAGCATTTCGCAGGCCAGAAGCTTGGCTATGCTGGCTGGCTGTTACTGCCACGGCCCGGGGGTCATTTGCTGGCAATTTCCTCTTGTGCTCAAACATCTCAGAGACAGACAACTCAACCGTAGCGCTGCACACCGAAGGGCTGTTGGTTGTTGTGTTTGATGAACACTGGGAGACCTCAAGAGCACTAGTCCGGAAAGTGACAGTGTCAGCATCGTCTGATGTTTGTGAATGTTGTGAACCACGCAATGGCTGGGCTACTGCTGCTGCTGAGGCGGGTCTGGTGGTGAGTCTGGTGAACCCAAGGGAGGCAGTGTTGCTGGTGGTACCCTGTCCTGCCGCGTTTGCCCACAGAGTGGGATGTTTGGATAGAATGTGGCGGCTCATGCTGGTGGTGGAGAGGTTGTTAATACTTTTCCCCCTGCTCAGGCGGGTCTTGCACACCTTGCAAATCGCCATGGTAACATCCTCAGTGCAGTCTTCAAAGAAAGCCCAGACTTTAACTGGCTGAGGACTCGGACCTCGTGCGTGATGTGCTGGTGCTGCTTAACCCACTGCTGGACGCTTGAGAGGTCATCCAAGTAATTATCTGGTCCTGTTCTTTTGGATCTGTGAGGGTTGTTGTCCTGGACAACATGGGCAGTATTGAGTGGGTTTTCTTGGGTGCTCCCCTGTGGCCTGTACGTGAACCGTCAGGGGAAACACCTCTTCCCTTGCCCCTCCCTCTTTCACCGGATTTCTTCCTCATTTCACTTATCCTTAAAGTACACGCTGACTGGCAGCAGTACAGTGGCAGTACAGAAATGCTATACAGTGGTGGGTGAGCGGTGTACCACTATTGTCAGCAGTGACACAGAGCACAATGCTATACAGTGGCGGGTGAGCGGTGTACTACTGTTCCCAGCAGACACAGAGTGGAAGTAAACACAATGCTATATAGTGTGGCTGAGCCGTGTACACAGAGTGGCATTAAACACAATGCTATATAGTCTGCTATATAGTCACCCCGAACAGGGTGATGTTCTGCAGAACCCGAACAGTGGCAAACACTGTTCGCCCAACACTACTGGGAGGGAACGCAGATTTTAGTACCTAAACACACGATACAACATGTTTTCCGGGGTCGGACTCTGAGGCACATACAGATGGTCCCGATCATCATCCTCATCATACAACTCTTCTCCTGAGTCTGACCCACCCACCACCTCTGCCACCCCAACATCCCCAGACACAGACCCCTCATCGTCCTCAACATTAACTTGGGATGCTGGCCTGAGCCAGACCTCCTCCTCCACATCAGGCCCCATCATCTCCTCAATGGCAGCCCTCATTAATCGCTCTGGCGACGGACTGATGGACACAACGTTCTCCTCCGGGGAGGGCTGCTGCTGACCACTGGCTGCTGGGGTGGATGTTATAGCTTGCGTGGGGCGTTGGCTGTTGCTGTTGTTGGGAGTGCTGCTCACAGCGGAGGTCTCTGGGGAACTCATGTTGAGCTCATATAGTGGTTGACGGTGAGTGGAGTATTACTGATCCCAGCAATATACACACTGACTGGCAGAGTACGCAATGCTATATAGTGTGGCTGAGCGGTGTACACAGAGTGGCAGTAAACACAATGCTATATAGTCTGGCTGAGCGAGCGGTGTACTACTGTTCCCAGCAGAATCAGAGTGGCAGTAAACAATGGTATATAGTCTGGCTGAGCGGTGTACACAGAGTGTCAGTAAACAATGGTATATAGTCTGGCTGAGCGAGCGGTGTACTACTGTTCCCAGCAGAATCAGAGTGGCAGTAAACAATGGTATATAGTCTGGCTGAGCGGTGTACACAGAGTGTCAGTAAACAATGGTATATAGTCTGGCTGAGCGGTGTACACACAATGCTATATAGTCTGCTATATAGTGTCAGTAAACAATGGTATATAGTCTGGCTGAGCGAGCGGTGTACTACTGTTCCCAGCAGAATCAGAGTGGCAGTAAACAATGGTATATAGTCTGGCTGAGCGGTGTACACAGAGTGTCAGTAAACAATGGTATATAGTCTGGCTGAGCGGTGTACACAGAGTGGCAGTAAACACAATGCTATATAGTCTGGCTGAGCGAGCGGTGTACTACTGTTCCCAGCAGAATCAGAGTGGCAGTAAACAATGGTATATAGTCTGGCTGAGCGGTGTACACAGAGTGTCAGTAAACAATGGTATATAGTCTGGCTGAGCGGTGTACACAGAGTGTCAGTAAACAATGGTATATAGTCTGGCTGAGCGGTGTACACAGAGTGGCAGTAAACACAATGCTATATACTCTGGCTGAGCGAGCGGTGTACTACTGTTCCCAGCAGACACAGAACAGTGAACAGAATGCTATATAGTGTGGCTGAGCGAGCGGTGTACCACTATTCCCAGCAGACACAGAACAGTGAACAGAATGCTATATAGTGTGGCTGAGCGGGCGGTGTACCACTATTCCCAGCAGACACAGAACAGTGAACAGAATGCTATATAGTGTGGATGAGCGAGCGGTGTACCACTATTCCCAGCAGACACAGAACAGTAAACAGAATGCTATATAGTGTGGCTGAGCGAGCGGTGTACCACTATTCCCAGCAGACACAGAACAGTGAACAGAATGCTATATAGTGTGGCTGAGCGAGCGGTGTACCACTATTCCCAGCAGACACAGAACAGTGCACAGAATGCTATATAGTGTGGCTGAGCGAGCGGTGTACCACTATTCCCAGCAGACACAGAACAGTAAACAGAATGCTATATAGTGTGGCTGAGCGAGCGGTGTACCACTATTCCCAGCAGACACAGAACAGTAAACAGAATGCTATATAGTGTGGCTGAGCGAGCGGTGTACCACTATTCCAAGCAGACACAGAACAGTGAACAGAATGCTATATAGTGTGGCTGAGCGAGCGGTGTACCACTATTCCCAGCAGACACAGAGTGGCAGTAAACAGAATGCTATATAGTGTGGCTGAGCGAGGTACACAGAGTGGCAGTAAACAGAATGCTATATAGTGTGGCTGAGCAAGCGGTGTACTACTATTCCCAGCAGACACAGAGTGGCAGTAAACAGAATGCTATATAGTGTGGCTGAGCGAGGTACACAGAGTGGCAGTAAACAGAATGCTATATAGTGTGGCTGAGCAAGCGGTGTACTACTGTTCCCAGCAGTGACACAATGACAGGGGGGACCCTGGCTAGCGTGGCTGGAGCGCGAACTACCCTGCCTGCCTACCCAAAGCTAAACCCACAGACAAATGGCGGAGATATGACGTGGTTCGGGTATTTATTTACCCGAACCACGTGACCGTTCGGCCAATCAGAGCGCGTTCGGGTCCGAACCACGTGACCCGTTCGGCCAATCACAGCGCTAGCCGAACGTTCGGGGAACGTTCGGCCATGCGCTCTTAGTTCGGCCATATGGCCGAACGGTTTGGCCGAGCACCGTCAGGTGTTCGGCCGAACTCGAACATCACCCGAACAGGGTGATGTTCTGCAGAACCCGAACAGTGGCGAACACTGTTCGCCCAACACTACTCACCGGCAAGTTGTTTCTCCGCTGAATGTCCGCAAAGCGTGCCATGGCCGTGAAGAGCGCCTGAAATGCCCACACAACTTCCTGGCCTGCTTTAGGACGTCCTCTAAGCCTGGGTACTTTGACACAAATCTTTGAATTACTAGATTCAGCACATGTGCCATGCAGGGTACATGTGTCAGCTTTCCCAAATTCAAAGCGGAAAGGAGATTGCTGCCGTTGTCACATCTCCAGCTGGTGCAGGGTCAGCCACTGATCCACCTGTTTGATAAGAGCAGCCAGGAGAGCTTGTCCAGTGTGACTCTACGCTTTGAGGCAAGACATGTCTACCTGGCATGCAGCATAGGCCCTGGGGAGATGGGGCTGTGTAGCTGGAGAGGAGATTGCAGCACCAGTAGAGTTGAACTGCCACTCAGCCAAGGAGGAGGAGGAGCTGTCAGATGCCGGGAAAGGGGGTGACTGGCAGAAATTGGCTTCTTCCACTCAAAGATTTCCTTCACGGACACCTGGCTGCTGTGGGCAGAGGAGCAGGAACCGCTCAAGGGCAGAGGTGGAGTGGAGGAGGGTGGCTGTGAAGGTGCAAGGGAGAAAGCGGCTGAAGATGCTGCACCTGAAGGAGGAAGAGGAGAAGGAGGGTGGCTTTTCTTTTGTTTGCTGCTTTTGCTCAGGTGCTCTTCGCATTGCAGTTTGTGCCTTTTCTCCATGTGCCTTCGTAAGGCACTTGCCCCTACATGAGGGTTGGCCTTTCCACGGCTCAGTTTTTGGAGGCAGAGACAACAGATGGCATTGCTCCGATCTGAGGCAGACACACACAAACATTTCCAAACCGCTGAGCCCCCCTGGGGTGATGGCACTATGGGGGCATCAGCAGCTGACGTTGAAGGGCATGTTGCCTGACTGTACATAGGTGGCGATACATGGCACCGGACATTGCCACCAGCTGTTTCTGATGACGAGCTCCCCCTACTTCTTTCAGCAACTCGTCTCCTCCTACTCCTCTCTGACTCCCCCTCTGAACTGTCCTCCTGTTCATCTCCTCTGTTGGGAACATACGTGGGATCCGTATCATCGTCATCATCATAATCATCCTGCCCAGCTTTGCTTGCCTCAGACACCTCCAAAACTGCACCAACAGCAGGTACTTCATCATGTTCACACGTTACGCCCATAGTGTTGCCGCCTAACTCAACTAAATAGACATATGAGGTGGTGTAACTTGCGTAGCGCCTTCATCTGGTTGTAACAATAATGGCTGTGAATCAGTTAAATCCCCGTCAATTAACTCATGTGAAGTGTCAAATGCAACGGATGTGGTGCTTGTAGTAGTGCTGGTGGCTGCGGAAGATGAGGTGTTCTGTGTTAAATAGTCAACCACGTCCTGACAATCTTGGGTGTTGATGGGACGTTGATGGGACGTGCCTTCTTCTGAGCACTGTACTTTGGTCGAGGGCCGCACGAAATCACATCAACACGACCTCGCACAGACCTGCCGGATGGCCTTCCTCTGGGTCTGCCTCTACCTCTTCCTGTTTTGTCCGTTGTGTTCATATAGGGGGGGGGGGGGGGTAAGTGAAAGGTATGCACTGACTTGACTAATACAATGTGCAGTCACACAGGTTCAGTTAACAGGTATGCACGGAGTGGTATATCACACTGCATGCACTCACATAGGTAGGTGGGTGCACTGTGAACAACAGGTAGGTATATGCAGTACTGGGTATTACAGTGTGCACCTGTCACACACAGACAGGTAGCGGACAGGCACAGTGACACTGCGTGCTCTCAACTCACGTAGGTAGGTGGGTGCACTGTGAACAATAGGTAAGTAGGTATATGCAGTGATGGGTATTACAATGTGCACCTGTCACACACAGACAGGTAGCGGACAGGCACAATGACACTGCGTGCGCTCAACTCACATAGGTAGGTGGGTGCACTGTGAACAACAGGTAGGTAGGTAGGTATATGCAGTACTGGGTATTACAATGTGCACCTGTCACACACACAGGTAGTCACTGAATGTGCTGGGCCTGGCAGTGGCACACACACAGTATGAATTATCAAGGATGTCTATGTCAGTGGGACACACCAAAAAAAAAATAGATCACAAGAACAAGATTAGCTCTCAAAAGAGCTGTTGTGGGGTGCTATTTTAGCAAGAATCAGCAAGGAGCAAGCTAAGAAGCCTACAAGAGCCTAACTAATTTTTCCCTATGAGAGAGTCTGCAGCAGCTGTCCCTTCTCTATTTACTGCAGGCACACAAGTGAGTATAATGGCCGGCGGTGCCTGCCTTTTATAAGGGGGGGAGTGGCTCCAGGAGGGAGTGTAGCCTGATTGGCTACAATGTGCCTGCTGACTGTGATGTAGAGGGTTAAAGTTGACCCTAATGGTGCACCATGGGGGTGAACCGAACTTCCGGAAAAGTTTGCGGTTCTTAACGATCGCAAACCACCGGAAGTTCGCCGGGAACAGTTCGCCGGCAAACCGTTTGGACCATCTCTAGTCATTTTGCTATTCAATGTTCAATTCAAATTATGCTTTCTTACAGTCATGCTGGTTTGATGCATTTAGGAAAACCAAACAGACTAAAGCAGGTTACTTTCCCTAATTACCGTAAAAGACACTGCTTGCAACCATTTTCTAGTGATGTCAAGTAAGAATAGCCTTTCCTAGGCCAAACCTTGGACAGTATATTTCAATTAATATAATGTGATTTGGTCTCGATATGTATACTATTAATACATGTTTCCTGTGATTTTTAGGTTTGTGTTTGTTTTTTTTAGCAGGTGCACATGCACGTTGACTCAGGAAACTGATAAAATAAATCACTAAGCTGCTTTTATAAATTGAAAGGGATCCCAGGTACATATCAATTTTCAGTAATTTACTACAGAATGGTGTGTTGTACAAGTTACACTTAAATAAAGTTTTCATATGTACAGGATCTATTTTCTATTGTTTATGAGGATAGCAACACTTGAACTTTAAGATTTGTATTTTAAAATATTCAGGGTATTGCATCTAGTAAAAATCATTTAAATAAAAAAAGGACTTTTTTTAAACTATTTCTTTTTTTCTACCCTGACCAAGCTCATAACCTCATGCTTCATAGGCAGTATCTCTGAACAATCTCAGCTGACCATCTCTCTAACTATTTTAAAAAGAACTGTGTCATTTATCTAAGTGGCTTCTACCATGGTAACTTAGATTAGTGGTCTTCTGGAATTCTTAAAATGTCCAACTGGATTTGACTTATCTGCACTAGATTCAAAAGCCATAATAAATCAGAACTTCCATGAGTGCGGAAGAGGCATAATAGAATTATTTGGCATGTCTGGGAAACAACACATGACTGCAGAATGAAATGGACGGTCATTTGAATATCATTGAATTATAAAATTGCTTGTATAGAATAATCTGTTACTAAGAAAACCAAAAGTAGTTTTTAGAGTTGTGTAATCTTTAATGTTTAATAACTGATATTATACATAATTTTAAGTTTTTAAGTTAAAACTTTGTTTTACAAACACATGATGAATTCAAAGCACAGCCATGTTAATCAGTTTATAATGGCTCATAGACGTCATTTTTGGAAATGATGATTTTCTTTTTTGGGAAGCAAAACTGCACATTTACATACTCTGCTTTGTTATACTGTCCCTGGTAAAATGGGTGCAGGCTAAAAGGTTATTTCCCTGATACCACAAAAAAAGCAAATCCCAACCTAACCTGGTCCTTCTCTCATCTCCACTTTCTATCAATAAAGCTGGGCAAACATCGTAAGACTTCTGGTAAACGTGCAAATTACGAGTACCTGCCTGATCCTTGTAGAATTAGTTATTAAACTAGATTTAATCAGAAACCTGACATAGTATTGATTTGAATCCCACCATCACTGTTTTTGCATAGTGCGGCTTGACTATTGGCAACCAAAGCTGAGCAGTCAGCAAGTGGATATGGTGATGACTGTCCCGCTTCTCCACAATTCCCCACCCATGGTAAATTTAAAGGAAAGTTGGCTATCCTAAACAATGATCAGTTGCTTAAATAGTTGAAAATGTAGCAAGAGAACCTACCTTGTTGACTAACCTACCTAATCTATTTAAGGCATAGGTGACTAATTCATGTGTTATTTTTTTATTCCTGGCCATCTCCTTATGTACTACTTACCATTAAATAAACAGAATTCTGTCCCTTCAAATGATGATATATTATTCATATCAAATGCTACTTGTTGTCAACATTTGGTCTTTTGTTTCCTGATCTTTGAGGTGGACAACTACACCACCTAATTGGCCCTGGTACACATGTAATTCACTATCTTGTGTTTTGCCAGGAAGATGTGGCTATTACTGCTAATTACTCCTCTTCCCCTCTTGGGTTGGAGTGGGTGCATTGCTTTTGCTTTGTGATATGCCATGTTTAAGTGAGTGTCTCCCTGACACTCAACCTCCCTATAGACATGAGGCCTGAGTTTAAAATGTAGAGAAACAATGTGGTCTGTTCAGAGGAAAGTCATGACCTCTAAAAGTTTAGGCCACCAGAGATGAGTATGAGTGGGCTTTCACTCATTTAGGAGAGTTTTTGGAAGTTTAAAAAAAATGGATTGTGTCCCAAACATGCCAACTCTCTGATGTGTCATAAATGGTGTGTGTAGAACCACATACTGTATGTTGTATCACTTTCTGAATCAAAAATAAGTTACTTTTTAGCTTGACCCTTATAACAATCTCTACAGATCTTAAAGTGATTATTTAGTGAGGATTATGGAGGCAGACATATTTATTGATTTGCTTTTAAACCGGAATGAAACCCAGCATTTCTTCTTTGCAGCATATTATATACAACCAGCATTTTTTTTTACTAGAACAGCATTCAAAGGGTTACACACAGGACTTAAGGCGCGTACACATGCCATACCACCGGCAACGACGGGTTCTTGTATTTAATTGTATCAAGTGAGGAATGTAAATAAACACTTCCCTGACACTGCAGGCTCTGCTGAACAAAGTCAGACAATCAGAAAGTATTTCTACTGATGTTACAACATGAATAAAGCAGTTATAAATAAAATGCAAAGTCAGCTCTCAGAGAAAAAAAGTGTACTTTGGGAAAGTATAATTCCTAAATGAATAATAATACTTATGCACAAAAGCAAATATAATAACCGTATGGCATATAAAAAGTAGGACATTTTTTTTTATTGAATATTATGTCTGGGTTTTATACCGCTTTAAACAATGCATATTGCCTGGCTGTTCTGCTGATCCTCTGCCTCCAATGCTTTAAGCGACTGACCCAGAAAGAGCACACAGATCTGGTGCTTTGGCTAAATTTTGACACATCCCTCACTTTGTGCTGGTTTTAGATGCTTGATTCAGGCTGTGCTGAAGCCAAAAGACCAACAAGACAACCGGGCAGCTGGAATTGTTTAAAAGAAAATAAATAAGGCAGCTTCCATATCCCTCTCAATACAGGGTCACTTTATCCATCTTACATTTGCAGAGTTGCCAAATCTGGAGGTTTCAAAAATTAAATCCCATTGCTTGGAAAGAATTTTTAATAACCCCTTGCCTGACCACCACCACAAAACAGAGGTATGTTAGTCTGACGAAAATACCCTTGCACACACCTAATGAGTAATGAGGTTCATTGTGGAGTAATTACCCCTACCTTCTTTTTTGCACCGGTAAACCCCTTGCAAGTAATTAGCACCAAGACCACAAAAAATGAAGCAGAAACAAATGTCATTGCAGAAGACTACTTTGTTCAGAACACAATTCCAATGCATACAGGATCTTCTCAAAAAATTAGCATATTGTGATAAAGTTCATTATTTTTTGTAATGTACTGATAAACATTAGACTTTCATATATTTTAGATTAAAATACACACAACTGAAGTAGTTCAAGCCTTTTATTGTTTTCTTATTGATGATTTTGGCATACAGCTCGTGAAAACCCAAAAGTCCTATCTCAAAAAATTAGCATATTTCATCCGACCAATAAAACAAAGGTGTTTTTAAAACAAAAAAAGTCAACCTTCAAATAATTATGTTCAGTTATGCACTCAATACTTGGTCGGGAATCCTTTTGCAGAAATGACTGCTTCAATGCGGCGTGGCATGGAGGCAATCAGCCTGTGGCACTGCTCAGGTGTTATGGAGGCCCAGGATGCTTCGATAGTGGCCTTAAGCTCATCCAGAGTGTTGGGTCTTGCGCCTCTCATCTTTCTCTTCACAATATCCCACAGATTCTCTATGGGGTTCAGGTCAGGAGAGTTGGCAGGCCAATTGAGCACAGTAATACCATGGTCAGTAAACCATTTACCAGTGGGTTTGGCACTGTGAGCAGGTGCCATGTCATGCCGAAAAATGAAATCTTCATCTCCATAAAGCTTTTAAGCAAATGGAAGCGTGAACTAACTTTTGAACCAGAAACAGCGGCAGAAGCGCCTGACCTGGTCTACAGAGAAGCAGCACTGGACTGTTGCTCAGTGGTCCAAAGTACTTTTTTCGGATGAAAGCAACTTTTACATGTCATTCGGAAAATCAAGGTGCCAGAGTCTGGAGGAAGACTGGGGAGAAGGAAATGCCAAAATGCCTGAAGTCCAGTGTCAAGTACTAACAGTCAGTGATGGTCTGGGGTGCCATGTCAGCTGCTGGTGTTGGTCCACTGTGTTTTATCAAGGGCAGGGTCAATGCAGCTAGTTGTCAGGAGATTTTGGAGCACTTCATGCTTCCATCTGCTGAAAAGCTTTATGGAGATGAAGATTTCATTTTTCAGCACGACCTGGCACCTGCTCACAGTGCCAAAACCACTGGTAAATGGTTTACTGACCATGGTATTACTGTGCTCAATTGGCCTGCCAACTCTCCTGACCTGAACCCCATAGAGAATCTGTGGGATATTGTGAAGAGAAAGTTGAGAAACGCAAGACTCAACACTCTGTATGAGCTTAAGGCCACTATCAAAGGATCTTGGGCCTCCATAACACCTGAGCAGTGCCACAGGCTGATTGCCTCTATGCCACGCTGCATTGAAGCAGTCATTTCTGAAAAAGGATTCCCGACCAAGTATTGAGTGCATAACTGAACATAATTATTTGAAGGTTGACTTTTTTTGTTTGAAAAACACTTTTCTTTTATTGGTCGGATGAAATATGCTAATTTTTTGAGATAGGAATTTGGGGTTTTCATGAGCTGTATGCCAAAATCATCAATATTAAAACAATAAAAGGCTTGAACTACTTCAGTTGTGTGTATTTGAATCTAAAATATATGAAAGTCTAATGTTTATCAGTGCATTACAAAAAATAATGAACTTTATCACAATATGCTAATTTTTTGAGAAGATCCTGTACAGCTCTTACCCCTAAAGTTTACCTGTGCTGTAATGTATGTGTCAAACTTGGGGTTTCTTCTTGAAGGTGCTTTGAAGTTGCTATTCTTTATCTTCTTGTCACATTCCCGAACTCAGTGGTGTAACAATAGGAGATTCAAAGGTTATGATCATACCAAGGTCCCTGGACCTCAGTGGCCTGCAGGAGGCCTTCTTCCAGTCTTTACATTGTACATCTCTTTATTGTAGTTGTATTGTAATAATCACCTCTATTTGTGCTTTGAATAGTGGTAATAATTAACAAACCATTCCTCTTTCTTTGCTTACTACTCTCTTATGCTGGATACACCCGATGTGTTTTTGCGGTCGACTTCTGTGCGATCGATTTCCGATACGATTTTCCGATCTATTTCCCATTTGATTCTGTTATCTTTTCTTATCTATTTCCATTCACTACTATGAGAAATCGATCGGAAAAACGATCCAAAATAAGATCGGACATGTCGGAAATAATCTATGGACCCATCTATCTAACACAAAATTGAATGGTGTGTACTGTCCCTGGAGAGACAGTTGTGGTGGTTTGTAGTGTGTTAATATTGCTCATACCATTCCAGGTGAAGGGGCAGTGTAAAATTTGCACTGTTTATAATGTTAAGATTTGTATAGCGCTTTTCTCCTGTCGGACTCAGAGCACTTGTGGACTGCAGTCAATGAGAGCACCCTTAACAGGCCACCCTGGAGTGGTAGGGATTCTTGCCAAAGGACTTCTTACTAAATGGGTAAATGAAAACTGGTAACTGAATTTGGTTGTTGCCAAAACTACCATATAAGGGAGTCTTCCCTTGCATGGAAAAATTCTTCCAGCCACAGTCTAAAAAAATCCTCTGCAAATGAGAAAAGCCTCTTATTATCCAATTTGGTGGTTGGCCAGAAAGAATAGGAATATTGTATGTTGATGATTCCAGAGATATCTCTGTGCACAGCAAATGTTTCCCATCAGAAAAGCCCAATAGCCTTCTAATTTTAGTATGCAGGCAATGTATGCAAGACATTTAGTTCAAACCTGAACACTAAAATGCCACATTGATTTGTGTGAAATGAATCGAACATTTAGAAAATTCCGCATAGCATATTTCCAGTACTTAAAACAGAATCTGTAATCAATCTGAGCTCTCACTTTTGTGTCTGTTTGTAAAGTACATTGTGAAATGTTCCATCTGGAGCAGGTGCGGCACAATAACCCCCCTCCTCTCCTGCGAGATGTCAGCACACAATACTTTGCCAAAGTGCCCATCAATATATAATCTTGTTGTCTCAGAGGAAATTAGGAGAGTTAGTGATCCCAGTCTATATTTAATTACAACATTTTATTTTACATGTGGCATTTAATTGCTCCTTTACTGTTCATGTAAAATAGTGTTGCAGCCACTTTAACTATTTGGAACTCTGACGTGTGAATAAAAATTAAGGACAAGATTCAATGCATAATACAGATTTGGATGCTTGCATTGCCGTGTTTTATGTATATAAATATACTAAGGCTAGCTTAAAAGTGGCCATTGTATTGCAGGAAAGCAACGCAACGGAATGGGAAAGTGGCGCCGCACATAACCTGCGTGTTGCGTCGTAGACAGTAAAGCATTCAATCAATGAAAAGTATGCTTCACTGTAAACGTTAACACAATAGTTTGGTGCATGCTAGTTTGGTGCATGCCAGATGGCATTGTACTGAAACGCACCCGCTGCAATGTGTATATAGCATAGGTAATGAGCGGTCATCTCACCGCTATGCACCACTGCAAACATATATATATATATATATATATATATATATATATATATATATATTCCACAAGGCAACCCAATGTCTGCCACAATTCTAAAATATATACAGTACAAGCATCAGCTAAAATACTGCAAATCATCTCACTGCATCACATGTACATTGGGTAGACAATGTATGTATCTACAAGCAATGCAAAGTTTAGCATCTAAAGATAGATGTAGGCAGGATGCATAAAAATGTGTATACGTATAAAGGGATTTTTTGGGGGGCTCTTGTATATCTTCACAACAATAAGACGATCCAAAAACAAAGACATTGCATGCATGTACAGTAGTTGCCTTATGATCACAAACTCAAATAGTATTTCTGTATCTACACTGGCATTCTAGGAAACACTAAAAAAAACTGAATTGCCATGGGAATGCCAGTAATATATGATAAAGTAAAAAAAACAAGATGTTGAAGAAGCTTAATGAGGGCAACATGTGAGTGGTGTGCATACACCTCTCATTGGGCCTGACTCACAAAGGTTTTTTGTTAAATTATCTCACCTTTCTTATTAACTCACAATTAATCTCTCCTTAAATGACTTATTCATGATTTAGCTCTCCTTAAAGAGAAACTCCGACCAAGAATGGAACTTTATCCCAATCAGTAGCTGATACCCCCTTTTACATGAGAAGTCTATTCCTTTTCGCAAACAGACCATCAGGTGGCGCTGTATGACTGATATTGTGGTGAAACCCCTCCCACAAGAAACTCTGAGGACCATGGTACTCCTGGCAGTTTCCTGTCTGTGAATCTTATTGCATTGTGGGAAAGTCTGTGAATCTTATTGCATTGTGGGAAATAGCTGTTTACAGCTGTTTCCAAATGCCAAAATAGCATGCAGCAGCTACAACACCTGCCAACTTTAAAAATGTAACCATGTAATAAATGTCAGAATGTAAGTCAGAGATTTAAAAGATTTTACAATGGCTAAACACTGACTAAATCATTTATAAATAATTATTGTAAAAAAGAAGCACTTTTTATTACATTATTTTCACTGGAGTTCCTCTTTAACTGACTTAACTCATTGTTTAGCTCTCCTTATCTAACTTAATTCATGATTTAGCTCTCCTTAATTGACTTAACTCATGGCTTAGCTCTCATTAACTGACTTAATTCATTGTATAACTCTCCTTAACTGGCTTAAATCATGGTTTAGCTCTCCTTATATGTTTATCTCATGAATTATCTCTCCGTATTTGTTTATCTCCCGCATTAGCACTCCTTGCAAGTTAAGGTGAAAAATAATTAACCTTTGTGAATCAACCCCTTAGTGCTTCTGCATGCATTTTCCAGAGGTTTGGAGGGGTTGGGGATGGGGGACTTCATGTAAATGCTGCTGAACAAACAGTTACTGGCATTCTGCAGTGACATGACAAGCGGCACAGGGAGAGGAGAGATTATTTGGAAAATTGCAAATTAAATTACATTGAAAGAATACCTTGTTCAGCAAATAAAAGGAAACAGATTTTACTTCCTGGATGACCCTCGTGTACGAGAACTGTGTATGAGAACGTGTGAAAAATTACTGATGATAAAATATAAAAATTACTGTGACTTTACAGAATGTAACATTTCCAATTTGGACAAATGTGGAAGGGATATTAGTTACTACATTCAAATTAGCTTGGGTGGGGATGCTTATCTGATGTCTCCAACTTTGGGACAATTGGATAGCATGGTAAATTTTTTTCCATTTATCACTGGACACCCCACCGGGCCAGGGGATGTCCAAAGAACTGTGCGCCCACCAGCATTTGGGGAGATGCTTCATGAGGAGAGGGAAGTTATGCCAACTCTCTTAACAAGACAATCCCACCGGTAGCAGGAAAAAAGAGCGCCGGTGGCTAGATGGCGAAAAGGGCACCACCATAGATTTTAATGCAATTATCGTTAATACGTTGAAACAAGCAGAAAAAAGGGTGCCTGATAAATATCGTTAACAATATTGGAACATTAAAAGTATGTTATAATTTGCAACGTTATAGTTTTTGTCATATTATTTCATTTGTATGATTTACGTTATCAAAGATATTATCGTTTCTATGTATAAAAAGGTGTTTCTACAGGGGGATTGGTTAGGGTTAGGCACCACCCCTCCAGGGGGGGTGGTTAGGGTTAGGCACCATCAGGGGGTTGGTTAGGGTTAGTCACCACTGGGAGGGGTTAAGGTTAGGCCCCACCAGGGGGGTGATTATGATTAGGCACCATCGGGGGGAGTGGTCAGGGTTAGGACCCACCAGGGGAGTGGTTAGTTTTCTGCACCACCACGGGAGGGTCCGGTGTGAGAGTAGGATTGGGTTAAGCTGTATTGCTGAATTACATTACGATTTTTTACTTTAATATATCTTTGTTATCAACTCCCATCTGTTTTAAAGCTGTATTTATGGTTAACCAATTTCGTTAACAATGTTTATCATTATTGAGATTTCGTTATCCACTGGCGCCATTTTGTTATCCAGCCGGGCCTTTTTTTCCTGGCACCCTTTTTTTCATGCACGCCTCCCACCCACTGTTGATGGACATAGAAGCTGGTAACAAGAGTTGGAGGGAAGCCCATGCATATGAGGTGTATCTCTGTTTGTTTTCAACTCCCTCAGGACAGGACTACCATAGCTGGGGGGGGGGGGGAGGAGGCAATGTGTGTTTTCTTGCTTTCTTCAGAGCTGAACATATTCAGCATATTGGAATGCTTTTAGCCCTGCAATAACTGAGTCAGAAGGTCCGCAGCACATAACAAGTAGTGATGATTAATCATATTGCACTGCCTCACACATGAGTTCCACCTCACATGGGGTTCCAGAATAAGGCACGCAGTAAGCTGTAGTAGCAGTGCAATAATGATAGAGCATAGAATTGCAGCTTTTCACATTTAGTTTCTTTGAAAAGGCAAATTATGCTGGGCTTTCTTATTAGAAAACTAAAAAGTGAGCACCGTGGCTGCAGTCTGGACCACAAATAGTTAAAAATAATGTAACACGAGTTAGTATTCTTAAAAAGTTATAAAATCAACCTAAAATAATGCAGTTTAATCTAAGACCTTACATATTACTTGGCTCTGGGACAGGTTATGTACCTTTTATTCCCAGAACGATCATTTCTCTGTATCTTGCCCATATTGCTGTACAGCTCTGTGCAAGTGCTTCTTCATGCTGTATCTATTTGCACATCAGTATTCAACTTGCCTCTGTTTTGTGTCTTCCTGTCCTTATTGTTGTGCTTGGCACCCCGGAGAAGCCTGTAGGCAGGTCCTGGTGGTCCTTTCCATCATTTACATAGATCAGGCTTATGCTTTAACTTTATGCTGAAATAAAGATTGTATTTTGTGATTCTCATACCAAAATGAAGCATGCAGCGCATTTGTGATCAGCGGAAATTGCAATCATGCTGCAACTGCCACAGTGTGAGTAATCTCATAGGATTACATATGCTACAGCACCGGGGATCTTTAAAGTGCAAAACGCCACCAGAAAGCGCCTAGTGTGAATCCTAACCAAGAGTTAGAGAAACCCTAACCAAGAATTGAACTTCATCCCAATCAGTAGCTGATACACCCTTTCCCATGAGAAATCTTTTCCTTTTCTCAAAAGGATCATCAGGGGGCTCTGAATGGCTGATATTGTGGTGAAACCCCACCCACAGTGTTATGTCAGGACCATGGTCCTGACAGTTTCCTGTCTGTGAACCTTGTTGCATTGTAGAAAATAACACCTGTTTACAGCTGTTTTCAACTGCCAAAAATGCATCATCTTCTTCCACTGACATCACCTGCCAGCAGTAAAAATGTCGCGATGCGATAAATGTCACAATGTAAATCAGGGAAAGGAAAGATTTTACAATGGGCAAACACTGACGAAATAATTTATACATAATTATTGTAAAAAATAAGCACTTTTGTTCATTACATTATTTTCATTGGAGTTCCTCTTTAAACTGAAATTCTTAGTGAAGTCTGAATGATTGAAAGCATTACAATAACAAGAATATTAACTAACGAGCCAATAGATAGCATTGTATATACTAGCTGTACTATTCTTCTATGTATCTATACTTTGTTTATCCTGCTTAATTTATAAAATGCCACAGACTACTGTATGATAGCAATGTGTCAAACTGTAATAACTATAGTTATACCAGTAATTATATTAAGAATTTTAAGCAAATAAAAAATAATTTGATTTTCTTACAACTAAAATTGACCAATATTGTAAATAAAACAAAATAGCGAAATTACTGTACACTGCTTTTCATATCAGATTATCTGAAAATCACCCTAATCATCACAACTCACATTTTCATAATACAGCCATTCATTTAAAAGTCAAATACATTTAAAGGCCAAGGCTAATAATCCCAGTTTAAAAAGGCTGTCATCCCGATCATGTTAATCGTGGGATAGTAAATAGCCAATCAGCTTCAGTTCAGTGACACTCTATAACTATCCCGGTTGAGAATGTGTGACATGAAGAGCACATGTGACCTTTTGATGTGTTGCTTGTTTTAACATCATAGTACATTAGCTATCTCCCATGTGGGAACATTGGTTCAGGCTGCCATTAATGAATTAAACTAGATCTCCTTGGCAAAGAGCATTTTATTACATTTAGTCACTTTAATCATTTTCATATTACATGAAGGTCATTACTGCATAAATTATGCAAATGAATACTAAATTTAATCTATTGCCTTTAAACAAAGCACACATTTGCATCTTGTCTTGATAATTTAACTCAAATTGCATGAATCCTGGAGTTAAACTCGTAAGCAGCTGGTGCATTAAAATGAATTGGTTTGAGACTAATTCATTGTGTACTAGATTGATGCACAAAGCCTAATATGGCAAGGAAACTGTTTAAGTCACAGCTATGGGCAACTCAGCAGCCTAAAGTCAAAGTCACAACAACGACCTTACAAAATGACATCCAAATCTAAGGATATGCAGAGATCAAGTGCTGTCATAGGAAGTGAAGATTAACTTTGGTTTCATGTTAAATACATGGGTACTGAATGCTCTTCAAACTTTCTCATGATGAATTATTTATTCCCATGAATAAATCTATATATATAATAGAGTACATGCCTCAACCTTCAAGCAAGAAGAAGAAGTAGCGCCCTGCCCCCAGGGCCGGTCCAAGCAAGAAGAAGGGGCTGGTCCAAGCAAGAAGAAGAAGTAGTGTCATATCAAACCAAGGGCAAAGAGGGATAATTTGCATATTCAGTAGCAGTGCATTGTGAGTAACCACAAATGTTCACTTATAGTTGAATTATTGCAGATTTGCTTCTGTTTTAATAAGGAAAATTACACCAAGCTTTGCTTTTTTTAGTAGGAGTGCTTTTTAGTCTATTTTATACTCCTATACATTCTTAGTAGTTTGGGTCACCCTGAGCTGCTTGGTTACTCTGTTGTACTGGTCCAAGCCCTATCTCATACAGCCATATCAATCCCTGCTATGTACTGATGCAGACCAAACGTCTGAAATATGCTGTCACACGTGGGTTTGATTTGACAGTGTAAAACTTAAAGCTATGGGCTTGCTTGACTTACCAAGGGTAAAAAGGAATAATTTGCATATTTAGTAGTGGTGCATTGTGGGTAATCACAAATGTTCGCTTATAGCTGAATTATTGCAGATTTTCTTCTGTTTTAAGAAGGCAAATTACACCAAGCTTTGATTTTTTTTAGCAGAAGGTATTTTTGGTCCCTTTTATCCACCTATACATTCCGAGTGGCTTGGGTCACCCTGAGCTGCTTGGTTACTCTGTTGTACTGGTCCAAGCCCTATCTCATACAGCTGTTTCAATCCTTGCCATGAACAGATGAGGACCAAAAGTCTGAAACAGGCTGTCACATGTGGGTTTGATATGACTGCAAAATTTAAAGCTATAGGTTTGCTTTACACCAGTGGTTCTGGATGCTTGCTTGGCTTACTAAGGGTGAAAAGGAATTATTTGCACATTTAGTAGCAGTGCATTGTGGGTGGGTAACCACAAATGTTCACTTATAGTTGAATTATTGCATATTTGCTTCTGTTTTAGGAAGGCAAATTACACCAAGCTCTGCTTTTTTTAGCAGGAGGTCTTTTTGGTCCCTTTTATCCCCCTATACATTCCGAGTGGTTTGGGTCACCCTGAGCTGCTTGGTTACTCTGTTGTACTGGTCCAAGCCCTATCTCATACAGCCATATCAATCCCTGCCATGTACTGATGAGGACCAAAAGTTTGAAATATGCTATCTACATGTGGGTTTGATATGACTGTGTAAAATTTAAAGCTATGTGCTTGCTTGGCTTACCAAGGGGGAAAAGGGGTAATTTGCATATTTAGTAGCAGTGCATTGTGGGTAACCACAAATGTTCACTTATAGCTGAATTATTGCAGATTTCCTTCTGTTTTAAAAAGGCAAATTACACCAATACAGTGTGCGGCATTGCAGGAAGTGACGACAGTGGAACGCACGATGGAACACGACACGGAAGAGGTGAGTCATCCCCACCCGATGCCTCTTACGAATAGTGGTGGCTGCTACTGTGTTTAACCTCCCTGGCGGTATGATTTGTGCGGCTGCGTGGTCGCAGGAGGGTTTTTTTCTCCTTTTTTTTTTTTTTATAGCATGTAGCTAGCCTAGCGCTAGCTACATGCTTCCCCCCTCCCTGCGGCGTCCCCCCGTACTTACCGAGCGCCGCTTGCCCATAAGGAAATCCCATTCTGAATGGGATTTCCTTGAGGGCTTCCCCCATCGCCATGGCGATGAACGGAGTGACATCGTGACGTCAGAGGGAGTCCCATTCCACCCCATAGAGCAGCCTGGCGCTGATTGGCCAGGCTGCCCAAGGGGTATGCGGAGGGGCCCTGTATCGCGGCGGGTAGCGGCGCATCAGCAGCAGGCGGCGGCGATCACAACAAACACGCAGCTAGCAAAGTGCTAGCTGCGTGTTTGAAAAAAAATTATGCAAATCGGCCCAGCAGGGCCTGAGGAATCCTTCGTGGCGGCTTACCCCGTGTCCAGCACAGGGTTACCGCTAAGGAGGTCAAGCAGAAGGGGGAGCGCACATGGGGGACCCAGGTGAGGGGGGGTCCAACCCCCTCCCCGCCGCTGTGCCCAATACCTCCTTCCTGCCCTCTACCTTCTTATGCAGCATATGCTACGCCGCGGGTCGGCTGGTACATTATAATATACCTTTTCTACCAGGCATAGACACACCTTACTCCTGTATCCCAAGTCTGACTGAGCTTATAAAAAGCTGGGAGTGTGACCAAAAGGAACCTACAGTATTTGACTTGCTTGTTTTGAACACCTGAAGATGGACTCTGCGCTGGAACAGTGGGTTCAACAAGGATCCTGGCAGCCTCTGAACCATCCATAGGCTAACCCAGGAGTAGGCAAACTTTGTAAAGATTGAGCCGCATTCCTCTCAAATGCGTCCCCCTGCTACTGCAGCTCGCTTGCTCCCTCCTGGTGGAAGAATTGCAGGGAAGGACTAAGTATAACTCAGAAGAAGCTGGCCCCCATGGCCATAGTTTGCCCATGGCTGGGCTAACTACTGATGTAAGTTTCTAATTCGGTAGGAATTAGAAACTTACATTTCAGGTGTGGTTTAATTGGAAACAATTTATTTCAAGTAAAGTTTTTTTTCTCCTGCTGTAATGTGCTGAAAGCTTATTTTATAGATAAGGTGTAAAGAAGATAAGGTGAGATCATGCATGAAAAAAAAATGCATCAGGGCCATAGTTCCCAAATTTTTTAGATGAGAAAGGAAAATGTATTAGCAAAATTTAAATTTAGAGGCGTCGAAAAGCTAGGCATTAGGAAATGGGCAGACAATAAAAATTTACAAATGGCTTGTAACTGGAGGTGCCCAACAAGAAATAAAATAATTAAAAAGTGTTTAAATAAGAAGGTAGGAGGCTTATCATCAATGATGACAACTGTTTGATAATTTTGATAGTATTTTTAATAAGGACAAAGAAACAATGCCTTCCATGGCCTGAAGCCACTTACTTATATAAATATTAACCTTGCTAACAGCTGTGGGTCACTTGGAGAACCTTTTTGGCAAAAGTCGATCAGAGCAACAGGCTTATTTACCTGAGGAAGTGGCTTCAGACCACAAAATGCATTTTGTTTTGTCCTTATTAATAAACTTTAAAAATTATCAAACAGTTGTCACTCCTACCATCGTTTTAAACAAGTTTTAATTATTTTAAATCTTGTTGGGATCCTCCAGTTACTATCTATTTTGTTAATAAGGAGTGTGAGCGCCTGCTATTTTGTCTTTAAAAACCAAAGCCAGCTTTTGTGTGGTAACTGTAATGGGAAAGGTGTTAAACTGTCTTCATCCTGAAAATGGAAATTCCAGCTTTTGTTTATCAGCAGGTACAGCCCACTTTAGAAGATGGCTTCATATCTCATTCGGATCCTGTGGCACTTTTAATAGGTGTGGTGAATGTAAAGTTGTCTCACTGTGTCCTTTCTTTTGGGACTGGATTATACTGTTGAGACTGTGCTCCCACTTGTTCCGGACCACGTGCGGTCGGTGGGAGCTGATGGTCCACTGTGGTCCAGCTGTAGGCAGCCTCTTTGTATGATGGAACTCTGAATTTGTATCCATACATCGTGTCCGCAAACCTTGAAGATATCTGTGAATGAAGAATAAATAGAGGAACTGTTCATAAAAAGCCCCATTTCTTGAGAATTGTGTTTATGTGGTCCAGCTGTAGCCTGGGGCAGATGCGTTACCCCCGTAGGCTACATGGGGGAACACATCCGCCTGCCTGGGATGATCGCGTTCCGCTCATAAGTGCGGTCTGCTTACCACAGATCCATTGCAGCCTGACAAGTGTAAACGGCTCATATCTATAAAATAGGAGCAGTTCACTGTGGAGCGTAAAATGGACAAATAAAATGTCCATTCTCCGCTCAAACAGAGCCTGAAAGCCAACATCTACATGACCTAAAATGTTTACTTTACTTTTGAATACAAATGTACCTCTTTTGTCTTCCTCCTAGATTTGTGTCCACTTTAAAGAGAAATTGAATCACTTCCAATCCAGACTGAAAGCAGATAAACACAACCAATGTGAGCAATAAAATAACTTGTTTCTGTAAGAAAAAAAACGGAAATGTGACTTCTTAAAACAGAAGGTATTTGACATTATTCAGGTTGGAGTGAGCATATGATGTCTCCCACAAAGCATCACTGCTGAATATGTAAATCATCCTATTGTTGTCCCTGTGTAATGGATTGCGGAGATGCCGCCGCGCGGTCTGGCAGCGGGGCGGCTTTCTCCGCGTTCAGACCGGCGGTTTCCGCACAGCAGCATGCGTCTGGTTTGCCTGGGCCTTCTAGCGCACACAGATGGAGAGCTACGCGCGCTAGAAGGCAAGACCTTTATGCCAGTAGGAGAGGGATCAGCTGATCAGGTCAATCAGCTGATCCCAGCACGGTTACTGATTGGCTGAGTGGCGCAGGGCGGCGCGGAGGAGCGCTGCAGTATACATAGATCTTGCTGGTCAGTCTCTGGTTGTCTGCCGTTGTGAATACTTATGTGTGAGCACTCAGACCTCAGTCAGATCCCACAGTGTGTTAGAACCAGGTGGACCTGGGAATTCACACTTAGCCAGATTACTGCTGTGTTATACTTTAGAGCAGTTCCGGAGTGTTGAGACCAAGGACCTCACACCCAAGCTTAGGATCACTGTGTGATTACTGTGTTATACTTTAGACCAGTTCCGGGGTGTTGAGACCAAGGACCTCACACTCAAGTTTAGGATTACTGTGTCATTGCTGAGTTATTCTCTAGACTAGTCCCTGGGTGTCAAGACCAAGGACCTCACACCTCAGACTAGGACTGTGCTTTAGATCTGTTATGACTATTTGCTCTGTCGACCTCTCTCTTGCTTTCTGATTCGGTACCTCTGCATATCTGCCTACCTGTTGCCAAACCCTGCTTGTACCCGGTTACCAAATCAGCCTTCTGTCTCTGTACCTTATCTGCTCGTGTGTTGCCGACCTGGCCTGCCCGACCCTCCAGGCTGTCACTCATCCCTTGAGTGCTCAGTCAATCTGTACTAGCTGTGACACTATTCCACCAAGTGTCAGTTAGCTATTAGGACTCCTGCTCCTCAGAGAGTCCGGCCTGCTAGCAGCCAGTGGCCTCTACTCCTCTGGAGTCCCCTGGCTGCAGTACAGTCTATTATCTGATCACCAAGTGTCACTGGTTGCCAGGTTCTCTCTATTCCCTCTCTCAAGGAGATAGTCCCTGCACAGCCGAGGGCCACCTGCCCCTCAGGTGGTCCCTGGCCGAGCTGCCTGTGTCTCCCGTCTCACGGGAGATAGCCTACAGTTACACCAAACACTTACACTTCATTAGGTGTCCAGAGGTTAGTCATACTTGTATTGTTGGTGATTCTGCAGATCATCCATAATCAAGTATACATCTGTATTGTTGATGATTCTGCAGATCATCAATAATCAGATTCTCTCTGTGTGCTGACACCAATCGTTACACCCTGGAAGCTAAACACACCTCCAGAATCTCTGGAATACAATGATTTGTCAGCTTGTGAATTGTTCTGTAGGTAGGGAGAATAACTAGAAGCTCTATCAAGTCTTTACATTCAACACCCCTCTCCCCTACCCCTCATTCTTGTGACACCATTGGTTCAGATTTTAATATATGGTGTCACAAGGATAGGGAGTAGCCTGTTTTCCATGGAATAAAAGGCTACATACTCACTTGAAGACTTCTTGCTGAGCTCTGTCGCCCAATGGTCAGATACTGATCCCTACTGGGAAACAGAGCAGCCACGACGCTGTACATATGCATCATCAGTCTCTGGCTGACAACACGCTTCTGGCTTTGCGGGGGGAAATGGAGTAACAACGAGCATGTGCCACAGAGAGGTTTCTGGTGGGTGGGGGTCATGCAATGTTCAGACATCAGGCATTGCCAAAGATCCAACATGATGGATCTTTAGTGATTGTCGTGTGGTGATTGCAGCCATCCACCAATATCAAACTAATCCATTGTATATTGTTCGTTCCCCGTGATTTTGTTATTCCATGGGTATGGGCTTTAATTGTAAGTGTAATATCAAATTAACAAATGTTCTAATGTCTCCCCACACAAATTATGCAAAAAAAGTAAACATTTTAGGTTGGAATGATTTGAGCTTAACATTTAACAAATGTTGTCCTGCAATAAACCCATTTGTTGATACAATATGTTATTTAAGTGTACCCGAGGCGACATGTGACATGATAAGATAAACATGTATGTACAATGCAAAACATATTACTAGCCATGCAATTGGCTGCTTCTGTCTTGTCAGTAGCTTGTCAGGAATATAGTAAACCTCACTGATAAGCAAATTACAGCCATACAAGTTTTCCTGGCAGAGTACAACTTCTGAGGGCAGGGGAGAGATAGAAAAAGGTCAATGGTTCATGCATTTTAACTCTGGGACACTTAATAGACTGCCATTGAGCAAAGACAAAAGAACATTCAATCTACTGTGTAAATATTTAACTGCTTGCCGACCGCTCCACACCGATTGGCGTGAATGCCCAAGGACCGCTCCACCTTCAGTCTACCAGCGGTGATCACCAATTGGAGACTGTTAGAAGGCTAAACCACCATATAATTACCTCGTACAGTGCTGCAATCTAAGGCAGCGCTGTACTGGGGACAGCCGTGTGACACGGCTGTCCCCTCCACAGGCTAGGGAGTGATCGGCTGTCATAGGCTGAAGCCTATGACAGCCGATCATGCTGATTGGCTGGTGGGGGGAGGGAAGGAGGGAGGGGACAATATAAAATGAATTAAAAAAATAGGCAAATTTATTAAAAATAATGAAAAAATTATATTTATTAAACAAAAAATAACTGGAGAGCGATCAGACCAGACCAACAGAGAGCTCTGTTGGTGGGGAGAAAAGGGGGATGGGAACACTTGTGTGCTGAGTTGTGTGGCCCTGCAGCTAGGCCTTAAAGCTGCAGTAAGAAAAGTGGGGTGATAGGTAACACCCCCTGGTGCGATCAGACCCCTATCGAAATGCGCTCAGCTGCTCCCAGAAAATACCGCTGCAAAAACATAAAAAGAAGGGGCGCTTTGAGCCTTCTATACAGCTTAAAGCTGCAGTGGCCATTTTAGTAAAAAATGTCCTGGTCACTAGGGGGGTTTAACACTGCGGTCCTCAAGAGGTTAAATATACAATAAACACATGGAATATTTAACAAAAAAAAGTCATTTTTAGGAGTAGGAGGATAAATACAATTGTTTATCTCATCACGTTATTTTCATCTTGGGTTCACTTCAACTGAGTTTTTATTTATTTTTATTTTTAAGTTTTTAAATGGAATGTACATGGTATACCTTATTTTAAGCATATCCATGTAAGCAGATCGGTGGGTTTGAAACTTACAACATCTTTTCTTTTTTTTTTTTTCTTCTTTTTTTTTTTTCTTTGATCCGGAAGGCATCGGCATTTTATTCAGTACAGAAACGTTTCCAAAGAAATCTAAATTCAGGTTTATAACAAAACAGAAAGCACACTGAGTGCTGCAGAATTTCCAGCACATATTCACCCAGTCATTCTTCCAATATATAGTGCTTTTCAGGAGTGGAATTTCTCAGCTAGAGGAAATATTGTATAAACTATGAATTATCTTGCAACAAAAGTGATGGCAGCATTTGAATGTCTTCCACCATCCCCTTTAGCAATAAAATAGAAATGATTCCATGGCTTCTATTTCCATGCAAAATGATTTCCATGCAGAGAGGAGAGCGACAGACTGTTCTAGGTAATTCGATAAGCACTCGTCTTCCTGAAATTAATATGCAGAGCTCTTTCAAGTGCTAGCTATTTGCCAGTAATTGGAACACTGACTGCGAAAAAAAAGTTTCCAATTTGTGTTTCACATGTTATTTTAGGCAGCTGAGAAACCAAGCAGCAACAAACAAAAAGATATTTTAGCATTCTTTTTTAAGCTTATGGATGGAGGGTGAGAGGTGCCCAATGGCGTATGAAACTGTTTAGAATTATAAGATATTATTTACCTAGATAAGGATATTTAAGCTAGTCTTCAGAAAAAAACTTTATAGCACAACAAAAAGACAACACGTTTCGTGTTTAATGCCTACTTCATCAGTATAATAATGTGCCTAATACATAATCCTTTGGAGCTTGGAGTAACTTTTTTAAGCTTATAATTAAGGATAGCCGAACATTATTATTTTACTGTTAACATTTGAAAACCAGAAATTTGCACCGAGCTCTATTGACTTTGATGGCAGGTGAACATCAGAAACCTTCAGGGCAACTTTGTGGCAACAGTTTATTTTAAAACAGTGTAAAAAGCGTACAAAAACCCAGACAGTGGTATGGCTGGGAGGAATCAAGGGCAAAAAGTTCCTTCAAAACTACGTATTTTATGCAAAGGCTTTTTTTCATGCGTAAATGCCGAAAATAACATTTTCTTGTTTTCTAAAGTTTCTAGATTTTCTTAATTAATTCTGTAGGGGGGGGGGGGGGGGTCGGGGGAAAATGAGTTGAACTTACCCGGGGCTTCTAATGGTCCCCCACAGACATCCTTTCACACTTCAAAGTCTGAAAACCACTGTGCCTGCGTTGCCGTGTCCTCTCTCCCACTGACGTCACCAGGAGTGTATAGCACAAGCCCATTATGGTCTGTACCTGCGCAGTACTCTCCTGTTGACATCAGCGGGAGCGAGAACACGGCAACGCAGGCGAAGTGGTTTTCAGACTTTAAAGTGAACCTCTGGACTAAAAATCTATGCAGCAGCACTGAAAAGGCTTGGTGTTTCTTTAACAGTTTAACAGCATCAGAATTTTGTTTTTCTTACCAAAGCTTCATTTTTAGCTAAGCTCCACCCCATCAAAGAAAACTGCCCAGGCTTTTTTTCCCTGATGCTGTGCAAAGCATGATGGGATTTCCTATGTTATTATTCACGTTGCCTAGCAACTGGGAGGGGTGATCAGCACACAGGACAGTTGTAACTGTGTCTCATGCTGCCTGTTACCTCCTTTCAACCAAAAAGATGGCTGCCCTCATGAAATCAAACATTTGCCTGTTCTTTTAAAACAGGGTGGGTAAGAGATTATATTACCTATCTATTTTAATTAACATAACTAATGTAACTTAATGACAGTATGTTTGTTTAGGCTGAAGTTCCTCTTTAAAGTCTGAAATTCCAGAAGTAAACCGGCGGCGGGGACCGGAGCATCGGTGAGTGGCTGCGCAGGCACAGGATGTCTGTGGGGGACCATTAGAAGCCCCGGGTAAGTTCAACTCATTTTCCCCCCCGACCCCCCTACAATATTCCTTTAAATCAAGGTTTTTAGAATGGCTGCTGTGTTTACCTGCCTAAAAATTGTTATGTGTAGCCACTGCCTGAGATGCTGGAAAAATGTTGTATTTATCTGTCTAAACATTTTAAATTGCAGCCACAGAATGTGAGGCTTAAAAAAATTACCTGCCTAAAACTTTGTTCTTGCAGCCACACTGGGGTCATTTGCACAGTATAACGGACCCGATCCGGTTTGGGTATTTCCGCTGGAGCCCATTGGAAAGCCGCTACTGCACATGCGCAGCAGCGCAAAAGGTAAATATTTAGCCGCTACTGCGCAACAGCTGACAACCTTGTCGGCTGATTTTTTTCAGGGGCTGTCAGCGCTGAATCCCAGAGGTTGAAGAGAATGGAGTAAGCCTCATTAGGGTCCAGAGGCTTCCCCTTCCCGAGGTCAGTACCCCACTTGGGCTGCTTTCTGCTGTTACAGATCCTTTTAAATAATGAAACAAAAGACTAGACTAAGTGCACCCCACAGATGTAGTTACAGTAGTTTATGCTTGATAAACATGGCATTTGTTAAGGCCATGCTAATTAAATTGATATATTACTTTGCTGCCACTACTTCACTGAAAAAGTGTGAATTGTAAGCTTGTTATGTAATCCATTCCATAAAAATCATTGAAGGGGAATAACATCTGTTAATTTGTTAGATTCTTCTATTTCCTATCTCAGACAAGTTTATAAAGCTGAGACAAGCCCCTCTTAAAGGGAACCTTAACTGAAAGAGATATGGATGTTTCCTTTTACACAATACCAGTTGCTTGGCAATCCTGCTGATCTCTTTGGCTGCAGTAGTGGCTGAATCACACACCTGAAACAAGCATGCAGCTAATCCAGTCTGATCTGGATGCTTGTTGAGGGGCTGTGTCTAAAAGTATTAGAGACACAGGATCAGCAGGAGAGTTAGGCAACTAGTATTTTAAAAGGAAAAATTCATATCCTTCTCAGTTTAGGTTCACTTTAGGGCCCATTTCCACTATCGCGAATTCGCATGCGTTTGCCGCATGCGAATTCGCATAGCCAATACAAGTGAATGGGACTGTTTCCACTTGTCAGGATTTCTGAGCGTTTTCATCCGCGTCAAAAATTCGCATGGCAGAGCCATCAGAATTCGCATACCGCTATGCGGGTGTATGCGAATTTTCATGCGAATTTGCACGCGAATTCGCATGGAATCAATTGAAAAGCACACAGGCACTGCCATGGTTAAATTTGCATCCAGCATCATTCATGCAAATTCGCGTGCAAATTCGCATACAAATGCATGCAAAATTTGCATCCGCATGCAAATTTTTTCTGCGGCGATTCGCACCGCACAAGTGGAAATGGGCCCTTAAAGCAAAACTGTGTGCAAATTGGCACATGTTTAAATGGTAAATCTGCACTCTATACAGTGTTATCATCTTTTCTACAGCACTTTTTTTTAAAAGGTCTAGAAAACTATCAGAATTGATTAACTGCCTATACATCCTGGTATAGGAATACTAATTTTTCAAAATTAGTATTGAACAAACATTAAATATATAACAAGTTTATTAGTATCAAAACACACAATTAAAAACATCATCAAAAATCAAACATTAGAAACCATCCACACTCCCTTGAGATCATAGGTTTAGTATACCACATATATGTATCAATTTTACCTGGCAAGCCTATATCTATTCTGCACACACTTGTTATCAGTTTGATACAGTGTGTGTTGAACCCGGGTTCAGTATAAAGTACTAGGTAGTAAACACTGTGAAACAAAGGTGCAAAACAACAAACATATGAATACATACAATGGCCATCTATATTAAATGATGCTGGTAGTGGCTAGTGAGGGCATAGAAGAACATATATACTTCACCCAGGTAGGTAGACCAGGATTCCCAAGTAGAGTGTGAGCGTCTCAAGGTACAGGGCAGACAAGTCCATCGGTTTCACAGGATGTAACCCTGTTTCTTCAAAGATGAAGAAGCGGGGTTACGTCCCGCACATATAGTCTTGCCAGGTAAAATTGATACATATATGTGGTATACTAAACCTATGATCTCAAGGGAGTGTGGATGGTTTTAAATGTTTTTAATTGTGTGTCCATACAATTGCTGTGTGTTTTGATACTAATAAACTTGTTATATATTTTTGACTATACCCTGGAGTGGTGCTGTTTATATGGGGAGATCTTTTCCTCTTTTCTCTTTTTGAATCCATGTTATTACATAGCAAGGAAACGAGCAGCGCTACTTAAAAACAGACTAGTGCCTACCTGCAAAGGAGTGCAAGCCCCACTTGTGGGGCCGAATACACACCGAGCATACACATGACCTGTCTACCACTGGAGGATGTTGGTTTCCTGTAACAGCTTGCATGCAACCTATTAAGTACTCGTCCCTCCCACTGCGAAGAAGTCAATCCTCCATGGGAGGGGCCTAACACTAACTAAATCCTAACCTATGTATATGCATAGCCTGGGTGCGCTACCAAGTAAAATTGAAAAATCGAAAATTGCACAAAAGGTGGATCAGCGCAACACCAGGCCGCCTCCGAATGGCCTCCAATCAGAGATGCGCTGAGCCCCCCCAGGAACTACAAATGCACCTTGAACCCAAACAGAAGCTCTGCATATACACCAAAAGCATGGCTGTTAAGTGGGAGCAGAATCCATGTCATGCCTGCCCATAGCACCTTCTTAGTGGTTGAATCTGACACATACTTGTATAAATATTGAACAAACATTGATAAGGGCTCTTGCACACTGCAGGGTGCATTTGCAGCTGCGTTAACGCATGCGTTTTTCTCTACAAATCAGTGTGCATTTTTGTGTGGATTTTTCATGCACATTTATATTTTCTTTCATGTTACCACCATTATTGATATTAAAATGCTTGCAGGCCCATATGCAATTCATGTTTTCTTCTGAGTTTTCTCCTAGGTGATATTTTTACACTTTGTCATAAAATGCCCTTTAAACCACCAACAAGCAAGAAAATACTTAAAATAATTTTGCTAGTACTTTTTCACCAACTTTTGGGTACTTTTCTGATTACAAAATGCTTAAAATGTATTACTTTTGCAATTGTAAAATGCTTAAAATTTATTTTTAAGAGGATATGAAAATGATCTCCAGGGAGAAAACTCAGGAGAAAAGGTTAATTGCATATGGGCTGCAATTTTCTAAAATAATTTAACATGTCAACATAAAAGACTGCAAACACATACTGTAAATCTTAAAGCCAATATGGTATTG